>NC_053169.1:12167375-12483312 GCF_016835505.1 Polypterus senegalus
CCACTCGCTCACGTTAAAAAACAAAGGAGGTGTGATGATTCCCTCTGACGGTACCGTCAAGGTGGTCAAAGTAGCTGAGCGTGTTATCCGACAGTCAACATTAGGGCAAGCTGTCAGTGTATCTTTGATTAATCAGTTTGTTCGGGCTGAAATTGGTTCAGATGATGTGTTTTTTCTCAAGGAGCACATCGAGGAAACAGTTTGAAATTGACAACCATCATTTTATGCTCATGTCTTTAGTTGTGTCTGTCTTCCACAACCTAAGGCTGCACCATATTGCCAGAGTGAATACTCTCAAATTGCAGGATCTGAGTGAGCGAGAGGGAGTGTCAGTCTGTAGGAGATCAGTGAGGTAGGGGGGCGCTTTAAATGTTCAGAGCGGTATTTTGTATTGTATTCGGTAGTGAACAGGGAGCCAGTGAAGTTGAGAAAGTACAGGTGTAATATGTTCAGTGGATTTAAACAAGCAGGTTATTATCCTGGCAGCAGAATTTTGAAGAAGTTGTAAGTGATGGATAGGTTTTTGTGGGATGACAGATAGAACAGCATTACAGTAACCTATACGTGAGGTGACTCGGGCATTAACCGATACTTCAGTACTGTGTTGCATAAGAGCAGGACGAAGTCTAGAAATGTTTTTTAGATGGAAGAAGTCAGTCCGAGAAATGTTACTTATATGGGAGGAATTATTTAATAATAATAATTATTATTATTATTATTTAATAATTGCCATTATTAGTGTATACATGGATATAAATAATTGCATGTAAACGATTCACCAAAATCTGTTGTATGTAAACGATACTGTTTTAAACGTTATTGTTTTTTCATCAGAAAACCCGGTTTCCACGTCCACCTGCATTAGTTTAAATGGCACTTTTGCCACTCGCAGTATGGCGGACGTGCTGACGTATCGTGTCAACTGGGCAACACAGTGAATGCGGCGTCTATCTATATATGTCTATGCTGTAAACAACGAGAATGCACAGAAATTTCAAGGGTGGTGGCGCAACTCAAAGGTTATGACGCCACCAGGGGGTGTACAGCCACCCTAACCCGGACACACACTGGCAGGACACAGGTTTAACACAACACCCAGGTTTATTTATAATAAAAGTGCACAAATTACCAACACCGCACCACACCAATACTCAGTCCCTTCTTGCCTCCAGTCCATTCGCCTCCACTCCTCCTCAGGCTTTGTCTCCTTCCTCCCGACTCTGGTTTCTGAATGGTGGGACTGGTCCCTTTTTATAGGGCACCTGGAAGGACTGTAAGGGCTTTTTTTTCTTAGAAGACTGCATTCCTTTAATGTGGGACGTGACATCCTTCACATCTTCTCCAACTCTGTGATGGCCAGTATGGTGTGCTGGGCTGGTAACGTCATGTCAGGAGAGGCCCACCAAATCAATGAACTAATTAACTCTTTGAGGGCTGAATATTTTTTCCAGTTTTCTGAAAGGCGCACAAAGCATTGGTTTCCCTCTTAAATCAATATAAAACGTCTTTTGCTGCATGCCGTGGCTGCTGTCGGTGCCCGTTTGGCGTCTCTGACAGCAGCAGCTACGGGGGGGGCAGGTCAATGACCATCAGGAATACGCGATGGGCCGGCTTGCCTGGCTGTCTTCGTGCAGCAGTAGCAGTCATAGTGTGACACAATCTGCCTTGTACCTCTTGTCTCATCGTAAGAGGTGAACGCTGGCGTAGGCGCATTAGCTAGATGGACATCTTCAGCACCACGATCAGCTGACGCTGGCCCCTCCCTTTCGTTTTTGATCTCCAGATCACTTACATCAAAATCCGACAACTCAGAGTCTGTGATACGCAAAACATCGTCCACAGAGTATTTTGCTCTGTGCATTCGCTTTGGTCTTTCACCAGATGTCGATGCCATTGGAGGGGTTGTTTGCTCTTTGCTACTCACGCATGGGCAGGAAACCTCGGTCAACTCAACAAAGCTAACTTTAAAGAGAGTCGAACTAAAACAGAATGGCGAGTTTGGTCATCGTTTACAGCTGATTACCGTCCTCTACCCCTGAATTTCGACAAAAGTCGACATCCGCCCTGAATGAGTTAAATGGGCATGCTCAGTTATGGGACTCCCTGGAGGTAGTAGTGGAGGAGTGAATTAAAATGAGTGCCATTATGAACAATGCTGCACATCCACCTCAATGACACACCAACACTGAGGACTTTCAGCTGACAAGTTATTCAGCAGAAATGTGCCAAGAAATGTGACTAGTCTTTAATACCAACAGCAATACGCATACATAGTGCCTCCCTAAGACCGGGACTGCCAAGTCAGAAGTTCTTCCATCCATCCATCCATTATCCAACCCGCTATATCCTAACAACAGGTTCACGGGGGTCTGCTGAAGCCAATCCCAGCCAACACAGGGCGTAAGGCAGGAAACAAACCCGGGCAGGACGCCAGCCCACCGCAGAGTCAGAAGTTCTTCTTTCTCTTTAATTTTATTACTTCAACTGTTTCTGATGCGCCATCTGTTGGAGAAACAGAGACATAGCAACCACACAGACACACATCCTTCTGTTGAAGTGCATGCAGTTTGTTTTCCACTTTTCTCTCTTTGTAATATTCCTGTCAGATAAAAATGTTTACTGTTGATTTTTAAATTGTTACTTGTCTATGTGTTGCTCCACTGTTATTATGAAAACAACGATCTTCTTGGGTCTCATTATGGTACCGATTTAAATTTTTTGCGTCTTCAGATTTAAAACATTAAGCAATGCTGGTCGAGAGGGAGCCTCGTCATAAAATCTATTCCAGTCCAAGATCTCCCAAAGAATATTTACATTTATTGAGTGTTCTCACTTTTATTATTTGCTTACAACATGCCACATTGCAAATATACAGCGTAAGCACTGCTTTATCTGTTTTTTATGTGCAACAAATCTACATTTCTAAAAGCAAAGAACAGCAGGTTCGTATCGCAGCCTTCATTATGACAGCTAATTTAAATGTTTTGCCTTTGAAATGTGTGTGGGCTGAATGCCCAGATAAAAGAAATAAATGCCGGCTTCCATGCCAGCTGAAATGCAAACAATCAAGAATCCAAACGTCCCGATGTTCTCTTAATCTATGAAACACAGGAAAATGACGCCGAAGCGTTCAAAAACTTGTTTTAATGGTTTTGTACCCAATGGCAGTGTTTATTATTACCGAGGTTGAATCAAACTGTGCAAAGTCTACTTATTACATCTGTGTTTGTCCTTTATAATACCGAGATAGGTGGACTGGCAGATAATCGAGAATCATCTGAGTCATCACAGAGGGACAGCAGACAGGCTTGGGCAGATTTGAGGAAGATGAAATTTAATGTCAGTAAATGTAAAGAATTACATGTAGGAAGTCAAAATGTGAGGTTTGAATACACAATGGAAGGTCTGAGAATTGAAAATACACCTCATGAGAAGGATTTATGAGCTCGACACGATCAACTGCCAGACCAGACAGTGTCCAGAAGCCTTTAAGATGGTCTGATTGAAACCAGGGACATCAGCGGCCCTAAAAGCCCAACACGAACACACACACAGTCTCCTGGGATCAAATACAGGATGCTTTATTCACCCAAAATCCTTCTCACAAAAGCTCAGAGTAGCACAAGCACAAGTAAATCTCTCTCTCTACAATCCATAATTCCTCTCTCAACAATACTCTTACTATCACACTGCCCTCCTCCAGTCGAGTGTTGCCTGCCTTCCTCCCAGCTCTGACTTGCCTGGACCAGGCAGTGCAGTCCCTTTTATTGAGGACCTGGAAGTACTTCCGGTGCCAGGGTGACTGCCCAATGGGTCATACGGAAGTCCTATTGTTGGGAGTGCATCTCCTTGCAGCACCCAGGGACCCCAGCAGGACTGTACTGCCAGACTACACAACCCAGCATGCCCTTCTAGTTCCATACTGGGCACCGATATCAAGGGCCGCTGCCATCTAGCATCCTGGGGGAATAAAGAGACCCTAGTGATATCTTCTTCTGGTAGGCTGTCCGCCCATCTTCTCCGGCCATCACGTCCAGATCTGGCTCCTTCCTCTCTCATGGTTGGGATGTGTCTGTTCGGAGCCTCCCGTCTGGGTAAGGAACCATCACCTCCTCTGGTCAGGATGCCCGTCCAACCCCTGTGGCATTTACAAATTGTAACAGAATGTTAGGTTATATAGCGCCTTGATGTCAGTAAATGTAAAGTATTACATGTAAGAAGTGAAAATGTGAGATTTGAATACACAATGGGCGGTCTGAAAATCGAGAGTCCACCTCAAGAGAAGAACTTAGGAGTCGTAGTGGACTCAACCCAATCAACTGCCAGACAGGGTTCAGAAGCCTTGAAGTAGGTTAACAGTATGTCAGGATATATAGCACCTTGATTTCATCAAATATAATTTATTACATGTAGCAAGTCAAAATGTGAGGTCTGAATACACAATGGGAGGTCTGAGAATCGAAACTACGCTTTAGGAGAAGGAATTATGAGCCATAGTGGACTCGATGCGATCAACTGCCGGACCAGACAGTGTTCAGAAGCCATTAAGAAGGTGTGATGGAAACCAGGGACATCAGCGGCCCCAAAAGCCCAACACGAACACACGCACAGTCTCCTGGGGTCAAATACAGGATGGTTTATTCACCCAAAATCTTTCTCACAATACCTCAGAGTAGCACAAGCACAAGTAAATCTCTCTCTCTACAATCCATAATTCCTCTCTCAACAATACTCTTACTATCACACTGCCCTCCTCCAGTCGAGTGTTGCCTGCCTTCCTCCCAGCTCTGACTTGCCTGGACCAGGCAGTGCAGTTCCTTTAATTGAGGACCTGGGAGTCCTTCCGGTGCCAGGCTGACTGCCCAATGGGTCATACGGAAGTCCTATTGTTGGGAGTGCATCTCCTTGCAGCACCCAGGGACCCCAGCAGGTCTGTACTGCCAGACTACACTTCCCAGCATGCCCTACTAGTTCCATACTGGGCACCGATATCAAGGGCCACTGCCATCTAGCATCCTGGGGGAATAAAGAGTCCCTGGTGACATCTTCTTCTGGTAGGCTGTCCGCCCATCTTCTCTGGCCATCACGTCCGGGTCTGGCTCCTTTCTCTCTCATGGTTGGGATGTGTCTGTTTGGAGCCTCCCGTCTGGGTAAGGAACCATCATCTCCTCTGGTCAGGATGCCCGTCCAACCCCTGTGGCATTTACAAAGGGTAACAGAATGTTAGGTTATATAGTGCCTTGATGTCAGTAAATGTAAAGTATTACATGTAAGAAGTAAAAATGTGAGGTTTGAATACACAATGGGTGGTCTGAAAATCGAACGTCCACCTCAAGAGAAGAATTTAGAAGTCATAGTGGACTCAACATGATCAACTGCCCATCAGTGTTCAGAAACCATTAAGAAGGCTAACAGAATGTCAGGTTATATAGCGCCTTGACGTGTGGAATACAAGTCACAGGAGGTTCTGCTCAGGCTTTATAACACACTGGTGAGGCCTCATCTGGAATCCTGGGTGCAGTTTTGGGCTACAAAAAGGTCATAGCAGCACTAGAGAAGGTCCAGAGAAGAGCGACTAGGCTGATTCAGAGCTACAGGGGATGAGTGATGAGGAAAAATTAAAAGAGCTGAGCCTTAAGGAGATGAAGAGGAGACCTGAGTGAAGTGTTTAAAATGATGAAGGGAATTAGTCCAGTGGATCGAATTGGTGACTTTAAATTAAGTTTATCCAAAACATGGGGACACAGTTGGAAATTTGCTAAGGGTAAATTTCACACAAACATTAGGGTTTTTTTCACACAGAGAACCACAGACTCTTGGAATAAGCAACCAAGTAGTGTGGTAGACAGGAGGACTTTAGAGACTTTCAAAACTTGAGGTGATGTTATTTTAGAAGAATGAAGTGGATAGGACAGGCCAGCTTTGGTAGGCTGAATGGCCTGCTCTCGTCCAGATTGTTCTAATGTCCTAAAAGAAAATGAAGTCTGTTTACTGTCCTTGACTGGTCCAGCCAAAGTTCAGACTTTGGACCCATAAAACATGTGTGGAGAGACCTGGCAGCTTACATGTGCTTGCCATCCAGCCAAACAGAGAGTGAGTGCGTTTACCAGGAAGAATGGCATAAACTACTCAAATCAAAAATGAAGTGTGCAAAGCTTGTAAAGAGTTACCCACAATGACTCAAGGATGCAGTTGCTGCCAAAGTGGTTTTGACTAAGTACCAGATTAAGGATTTAGACATTTCATGTTTAAGATGTTTAATAAATTTCCAAACCTTTTTGAAAACGTGCCATCACTTTGACATTATGGGTTATTGAGTGTAGATTAATGGGCAAAACTGGCAAATAGATCCACGTCAGATTAAATGTGCAACACAATAAAAAGTGCAGAAAGTGAAGGGGTCCGAATACTCTCCAAATCCAATGTATGTAACTTTCAACACAGTGAGCTTCACTTAATACGACATCCTCAAATCTACTTATTCCAGTTCCAACCCTGGCAGCATTTGGCAAAAAGCAGGATCAGGCCCTCAACAGGATGCCATTCTATCGCAAGGCCTGGGCGTTCATAAAATTTGAAAGTAAAAAGGAACAAGCAGATTGACAGAAAAGTTGTTGTGTTTGAAGATTATGCACTTGCCTTTAAATGAATTTGGGCGTAATCATCCATTAATGAGCTCCTTGTTCGAGAAGCCAGCTGTCCAGCACGTTTTGCTAAAGCTTACATGTCTTGTTCTTTTGAATGCTGTTAAACCTCCTACTGCAAAAGCCTTTTCATCTTACTTTACTGCAGCCTAACTTTAAGCTTATAACCGAATGTTAATTTATTTAGTAACATAAGAAAGGGCTTTACTCAGAAGAGGCCATTTAGTAAGATAATTTGGTATTCGCAGGGTGCATTCAAGAAAATATGGAGTGGAGACTCAAAAGACCCCAGTGAGCCATTTTGCCAACCACTTTCTTTTGTTTTTTCTTTATTTCACCTTATAGACTTTCTGGTATTAGGAATTTACCCCTTGGGGTGCAGAGTGCAGGGTCAGCCACAGTACAGCGCCACTGGAGCAATTGCAGGTTAAGGGTGTTGCTCAAGGGCCCAGCAGAGTAGGATCCCTTTTGGACGTTACAGGGATTTCAACTGGCAACCTTCTGGATACCAGTGCAGATCCTTAGCCTCAGAGTCACCTCTGCTAGCACTGTAGACGATCCTATGTATTTAAAAAAAGAAATATCTTAATATCATAATAATAATAACGTTACGTACAGTATAGTTACTGTATGTGTTTTTATTATAACAATAAAAATAATAATAATCACAATTATTATTATTAGCGTAGTCGTAATAGTAGTTGTGAGTCCTATGTATTTAAAAAAATAAATATTTTAATATCCATCCATTTTCCAACCCGTTATATCTTAACTACAGGGGTCTGCTGGAGCCAATCCCAGCCAACACAGGGTGCAAGGCAACAAACCCCGGGCAGGGCGCCAGCCCACCACAGGGCACACACACGCACACACTCACCCCAAGCACACACTAGGGACACCTAACCTGCATGTCTTTGGACTGAGGAAGGAAACCCACGCAGACACGGGGAGATCATGCAAACTCCAGGCAGGGAGGACCCGGGAAGTGAACCTGGGTCGCCTAACTGTGAGGAAGCAATGCTACCCACTGCGCCACCGTGCCACCCACTATTTTAATATCATAATTATAATTATGTGTATTTATTATAACAAATAAAAAAATAATGATCACAGTGGGCGGCACGGTGGCGCATTGGTAGCGCTGCTGCCTCGCAGTTAGGAGACCCGGGTTCGCTTCCTGGGTCCTCCCTGCGTGGAGTTTGCATGTTCTCCCCGTCTGCGGGTTTCCTCCCAAAGACATGCAGGTTAGGTGGATTGGCGATTCTAATTTGGCCCTAGTGTGTGCTTGGTGTGTGGGTGTGTCCTGTGGTGGGTTGGCACCCTGCCCAGGATTGGTCCCTGCCTTGTGCCCTGTGTTGGCTGGGATTGGCTCCAGCAGACCCCCGTGACCCTGTGTTTGGATTCAGCGGGTTGGATAATGGATGGATGATCACAGTTATTATTATTAGTGTAGTAGTAATAGTAGTTGTGGGTGGAGTGGTGGCTCTGAGGCTAACGATCTGCGCTGGTATCCGGAAAGGTTACTGGTTTGAATCCCCATTACTGCCAAAAGAGATCCTACTCTGCTAGGCCTTTGAGTAAAACCCTTAACTTGCACTTACTCCAGGGGTGGTGTGCAATGGCTGACCCTGCGCTCTGACCCCAAGGGTTATGCAAAAACTAAGTAATTCCTAATACAAGAAACTATATAAGGCAAAATAAAGAACAACAAATATAATATACTAGGCTGACCCGCCTTTTAAGGCAACCGACTTTTAAGTTGACCACTTCTTAAGGCAATTCAATATGTAGATCAATTTGATATTTTCTAAAAACTCATTAATTTGGTTATATTGCATTTGAGCGGTATTACTTTAATACTCGTAGTTTCTGTTATTTTTGTGATGAAATTTAAACTTATTTTCTATATTGAGGTCGCCCTTTTGAACCCCCCTGATATTTACTGAGGCATTTGTACTCCATCAACATTAATTATTTCCAGAGACATAATTTTGTCTATTTTTCCAGGGCATCACGCACAAAAGCAAGGGAACGATGGGAGCACCAGAACTCTGCTCACATCATGTCGCCTGCACGCAAGCTGCAAGTAGTAAGTCTGTGATAAGCGGAATACCGCTACGATTTCCACTCACGGGACAGAAGGACAATCCCGACCGCTTTTATATGGTAAGAGAGAAAAAGAAGAAGATATCGCACAGTCTGGAGTAGAAAATCATCTTTAACCTGGAAAAACAAAACTACAAATCCCATCGTGCATTGCAAAATGGATGGGGCGTGTGTGAAACTCCGCGCCTGCATAGCACTCATGGGACGGAAGGACAATCCCGACCACTTTTATATAGAAGGATATTATATATATATATATATAGAAGGATATTATATATATATATATATATATATATATATATATATATATATATATATATATATATATATATATATATATATATATATATGTATGTATATATATATATATATATATATATGTATATATACAGTAGGGGTTTCGCACCGGCAACCCCCCCAGCCTGCACTACTCGCCAGACACTTCACTTCTCTGCCACTCGTATTGTGAAGAGGGGGGCTGAACACACCCCAAGGAAACGTGGTTGCTCCTCCAAACCCCCCTCTCAATTCACAGTCAGACAGATTGTGTACAAATGGAGGAAGTATAATATTTTTGTCTCATTTGTTTAACTGGTTTCTCTTTATCTACTTTTAGGACTTGAATGAAAATCTGATGTTTTAGGTCATATTTAAACAGAAATATAGAAAATTCTAAATAGTTCACAAACTTTCAAGCACAACTGTGTATATATATATACAGGTATATATATATATATATATATATATATATATAATGTATATCTATTTGTGGGTATTGTGTGGCATTGATTCAACAAGGTACTGAAAGCATTCTTTAGAAATGTTGGCCCATATTGATAGGATAGCATCTTGCAGTTGATGGAGATTTGTGGGATGCACATCCAGGGCACGAAGCTCCCGTTCCACCACATCCCAAAGATGCTCTATTGGGTTGAGATCTGGTGACTGTGGGGGCCATTTTAGTACAGTGAACTCATTGTCATGTTCAAGAAACCAATTTGAAATGATTCGAACTTTGTGACATGGTGCATTATCCTGCTGGAAGTAGCCATCAGAGGATGGGTACATGGTGGTCATGAAGGGATGGACATGGCCAGAAACAATGCTCAGGTAGCCCGTGGCATTTAAACGATGCCCAATTGGCTATAAGGGGCCTAAAGTGTGCCAAGAAAACATCCCCCACACCATTACACCACCACCACCAGCCTGCACAGTGGTAACAAGGCATGATGGATCCATGTTCTCATTCTGTTTACGCCAAATTCTGACTCTACCATTTGAATGTCTCAACAGAAATCGAGACTCATCAGACCAGGCCACATTTTTCCAGTCTTCAACTGTCCAATTTTGGTGAGCTCGTGCAAATTGTAGCCTCTTTTTCCTATTTGTAGTGGAGATGAGTGGTACCCGGTGGGGTCTTCTGCTGTTGTAGCCCATCCGCCTCAAGGTTGTGCGTGTTGTGGCTTCACAAATGCTTTGCTGCATACCTCGGTTGTAACGAGTGGTTATTTCAGTCAAAGTTGCTCTTCTATCAGCTTGAATCAGTCGGCCCATTCATTCTCCTCTCACCTCTAGCATCAACAAGGCATTTTCGCCCACAGGACTGCCGCATACTGGATGTTTTTCCCTTTTCACACCATTCTTTGTAAACCCTAGAAATGGTTGTGCGTGAAAATCCCAGTAACTGAGCAGATTGTGAAATACTCAGACCGGCCCGTCTGGCACCAACAACCATGCCACGCTCAAAATTGCTTCAATCACCTTTCTTTCCAATTCTGACATTCAGTTTGGAGTTCAGGAGATTGTCTTGACCAGGACCACACCCCTAAATGCATTGAAGCAACTGCCATGTGATTGGTTGATTAGAGAATTGCATTAATGAGAAATTGAACAGGTGTTCCTAATAATCCTTTAGGTGAGTGTACATATACACAAGTGCAGTTTTTACCATTTCCAATTTCTAATGCCACTCCCCCCTTTTCATTAACCTCTATTAGAAGTGCCAGCTGGCACAAACGCATTTCCCCTTCAAATTCTCTTTGGCCAGGTCTGATGAGATGTTGCTGTGTCTGTCCATTCCTGATTTTTCCCCCACCTCATAGCACCCACCCCTTATTTCACCACAGGTTTTAACCTGGAATTATTTACTGATCTCTGGGCAATAGTTAAAGATGGCCGTTTCCCTTCCTCAAAACTGATCACAACTTATTTTGGACTCATGACAATTCAAATTTGATCAGCTGCCCTCGGACATGTTCAGCTTGACTTGCCCAGCTGTTTCTCTATGGCTGCTCCCCGGCTGGCAGACTGTGCTGTGTCGGCACTTGCTCTACCCGCTACACAATGGCAGATGTTTATGTGGTCTCTGTGGGAATTGCCTTTTCAGCCTCCAACCATATTGTTCCTGGAATATCTTTTTTTTTTTTTTTACTGTTTCTATTTTTTTTTTGTAACATACAATTTACAACGCCAGACTTGCCAGGTTGGGCACAGCAGCCCATTAACCATCATCTTGGGCACAACTATGCTGAAGATCTTTTCACTGATGTACTCACCTTTTTCTTGAACAGGGGTCTCCAGCTCTTGTCCTGGAGGGCCACTGTGGTTGCACCTTTTCATTTTAACCCTTTTTCTTAATTAGTGACCAGACATTGCAGTTAATGACCTTTTCCCTTCATTATAATTGAGTTGTTTTTTCATATTCAGAATTGTGCTTCATTTTTTTCCTGAAGTGGCACCCAAATAAATATGAGATGTGAAGTTAATGAGCCAACAGATGACTGGCTAAGTCGAGGCCTCAAACCAAATTCACTCCAACCAGTTTCTTAATTAGAAGTCAATTCTTCCTATTACTTCCATGGCTTACTCTCATTCTGCCACAGCAGACTTTTCCTAAGCAGTTGACTTTCTTTTCATTAAGAACATCATCAAATATTTTATGGGTCTGAGCAGGTCAACATCACGGTGACCCGTCACCTTTCTTTATTTTCAGATATTGCATAATGGACACAGGTGAGCTTTTCATCTGTTGGATCATTTTGTAGCTCATTATTGTTTGGCTCTTCTTCTTCTTCTTCTTTCGGCTGCTCCCGTTAGGGGTTGCCACAGCGGATCATCTTCTTCCATATCTTTCTGTCCTCTGCTGTCCTTTTTCTGCCCTTGTTCTTTAACACCCATCACCTGCATGTCCTCTCTCATCACATCCTCACATTTGGCTGCTGAATAAGGATAAAAGAAATAATTAAAGGGGTTTGAGTGTTAAACAGCAACTCAATTAAAATGAAGGCAGAAGAAGTTAATTAGCATAAAAAACTGGTCACTAATCTATTAAAAGGCTAAGAATGAAAACCTGCAGGACCGGAACTGGAGACCTCTAGCCTAAAGCATTCATCCATCCATCCATCCATCCATCCATTATCCAACCGGCTATATCCTAACTACAGGGTCACGGGGATCGGCTGGAGCCAAACCCAGCCAAGACAGTGCGCAAGGCAAGAAACAAACCTTGGGCAGGGCACCAGCCCACCGCAGGGCGCTAAAACGCACACACAGACACAGGACAATTTAGAGTCACCAATGCATCGATCCTGCATGTCTTTGGACTGTGGGAGGAAACCGGAGCACCCGAAGGAAACCCACGGGGAGAACATGTAAACTCCATGCAGGGAGGACCTGGGAAGTGAACCTGGGTCTCCTAACTGTGAGGCCACTGTGCCTCCCTAAAGCATATCCATCCATTATTTAACCTGCTTATGTAGTTTTGGGCCATCCCTGAATTACTAACACGGAAACATCCACACTCACTCACATCTGCTTAATTGACATTTCCAAATAAACTGACAAGAATATCTTTGGGTTTCAAAGGAGACCTGTGCTGTGACTTGATAGATAGATAGATAGATAGATAGATAGATAGATAGATAGATAGATAGATAGATAGATAGATAGATAGATAGATAGATAGATAGATAGATAGATAGATAGATAGATAGATAGATAGATAGATAGATAGATGGAAGGGCACTATATAATAGATAGATAGATAGATAGATAGATAGATAGATATGACAGGCACTATATAATACATAGATAGATGTTAAAGAAACTATATAATAGATAGATAGATAGATAGATAGATACTGTAGATAGATAGATAGATAGATAGTGTAACAAAAATCACTATGAGACATTAAGAAGGTTTGACGCAGTCACCCGTATATTATGTCCTGGCTGCAGATCGTTAGGATTTAGCACATAGATCTTTACAGATCGAAAACTACAACTGAAATGCCGGTCTAGAGATAAAATGGCAGCTTTAAAGGACAGTGTAGGAAATGACGTCATCACAGGCGGTACAAGAAGTGTCATCATCAGAGATGAGACCGGAAATAACGTTGTCAGGTGAGCCTGAAATGGGAGTGATGTCATCGGAGGTTCTGGAACCAAGTGGGACTTCCTGAAAATAGTCTGTAAGGGATTGAGAAAGACAATTAGTGCACCCTGCCCCCCCCCGGTCGGATGTGGAATTACTATTATTCAGGCCCTTTAGTTGCACACTTTATTTTCAAATGTCCAAAACACAGAAAAGTAAGTTGAACTATCTGCTGGCACATACTGTAGTTAGTGAACCTTGACAATGTGCTTTGAAGCCCAGAGCTCTGACCACCACAGTGCAGTACCTACCTGGAGTTTATCTTCACAAAACTGAGACTGGATCTGAATAAATAAATGTAATGCAGCGGGGAGCTCTTTTGATATAAATCACCAGTAAGTAATGAGCTGAAATATGAATATGAATACACTTTGTTCCTGTCTTCTCTTAAGGCTGTGATTTTTGTCTCAATTTTCACTTTCATTTTCCTAAAAAAACATAAACCCTTAATGTTTCTGCAAAATAAAAAAAAAAAAAGATTAAGAGGCATAATTAGCTGCAATTTGTTATTATCCTGTTTGCTTATTTTCATAACTGCCCTGCTTTACTTGTTCCCAGCCCAACAGCTATGTTTAATTATAAATACAATATATCTTAAAAGAGGGCACTCGTTAGTGATGCAGACTGATTAAAATGAAAAGAAAGCGGTGTGTATTCGACGATCCTTAAGCAAAATGCTGGCAGTTAAAGGGTTCATTAACATCACTAACTGTGATTAAAATATACTTAATGCAGCATTAAATATAATGAATGTTGCTTTAGGGGTTACTTCTAACGCTTGACCTTGGCTGGTAGATAATGTTTGTTTGGCTAACTTGATTAAGCAGAGCCAGTCTGTTTTTTGACTTTAATACCAATACTTAAAAAACATGTTGATTCTGTACAAAGAAAAAAATAAAAATAAAAGCACAATACAATACAATTTATTTTTTGTATAGCCCAAAATCACACAAGAAGTGCCACAATGGGCTTTAACAGGCCCTGCCTCTTGACAGCCCCCCAGCCTTGACTCTCTAAGAAGACAAGGAAAAACCCTTATAAGGAAAAAGTGGAAGAAACCTTAGAAAAGGCACTTCAAAGAGAGACCCCTTTCCAGGTAGGTTGGGCGTGCAGTGGGTGTCAAAAAGAAGGGGGTCTATACATTACAATACAATACACAGAATAGAACAAATCCTCAATACAGTATAAAAATAAAAATTTTAGAAGTACGGAGTAGAATTTAACAGTAGATGATATCACATAATAGGATTTGTTTAGTCCCGGAGACCTCATTCATAAAGCTGCCTCCCCCATTTGGCCACAGCTTAGATAGATAGATAGATAGATAGATAGATAGATAGATAGATAGATAGATAGATAGATAGATAGATAGATAGATAGATAGATACTTTATTAATCCCAAGGGGAAATTCAAAAAGAGCACTAATCCGAGGAAAGGACCCCTCTTTCCCACGATTCCTGCAATTCTCCATCAGGGATGACTTCACTTTTGGTAGGCAAAACAACTTGGCAGGTGGGCCTTGGCACCATGCGCCACATTTGAATACAGAGAAGAGAAACAGAGTAGGTGAGGGTTAGTATCCAATTCTAACTATCATGTTACTTATGTTTTAGTGCTAATGACTAACAACAGAGATGCCGTCTGTACAGTTCATCAGCAGCTCTAGTCAGGGTGTGCTAAACTGAAGTAGTGAGAATTGAAAGCTGAGACCAAAGGGGCATCTCTTATAGTAGCAGGCAGACCACTCCACAGTTTAGGGGTCCTGTAACTCAAAGTTTGACCTCCCACTGTTATTTTATTAATTCTTGAAATCCTAAGCAGACCGTCATCTTGAGATCTTAATGTGCTCTCTGGTTTGTAAATCATGATAAGTTTAGACAAGTAAGCCGGACCGTGGTCATTTAATGCTTTATATGTTAAAAGGAGGATCTTGAAATCTGCCCTAAACTTAACCAGGAGCCCATGTAAGGATTTAAGAACTGGAGTTATGTGTTCATATTTTCTTGTTCTTGTAATAATTCTTACAGCAGCATTTTGGATTAACTGGAGGCTGTATAAAGAACAGTTTGAACAGCCAGTGAACACCGCATTGCAGTAGTCAATCCTACTAGAAATAAATGCATGAATTAATTTCTCAGAATCCTGTTAATTTCAAAAGCGCCTCAATTTGCCAACATTTTTAAGATGGAAGAAACCTGATTTGGACAAATTTGTGCTTTAAATGACATGCTAGATCACTCCTGGATTGTGTGCTGATTCAGTAAAATTAATGGTGATTCCAACTGAGTTAAATGATGACAGAATATTGTTGTGATCAGCGTCATTCCCTCCAACAATTAACATCTCTGTTTTATCGGTGTTTAAAGACAAGTAGTTCTCATCCATCCACTCCTTTAATTCACTAACAAAACTAATTAAAGACATCGGAGAAACTTCATTTGATGTAAAAGAAAAGTATAACTGGGTGTCATCTGCATACGAGTTAAATTAACATGATGTTTCCTAATGAGAGATCTGAGTGGAAGCCTGTAGAGTGAAAACAGTAAAGGTCCCAGTACTGGACACCATATTGAACTTCTGTGTATAATGATGGAGTCCTGTCAGCACATTTCTCATTTCTGTATTGGAATTGATTTGATAAATAAGAACTAAACCAAGCGAGCACAGTGCCTGTAAGCCCAACATCATTTTCTAGCCTGTGCAGTAAAATAGAATGGTCAATGGTGTCAAATGCTACACTTAAGTCTAACAACATAATTACAGTATATATATATATATATATATATATATATATATATATATATATATATATATATAGTGGTACCCGGCCGGGACGCACAGGAGGACCGGAGGAGGGCTTGTGCCTCCTGCAGACCACGAGGGGCCGTCCGCCTTGGTTATGTTGGGGGCCTCGGTGGCGCCCCAGTGCCTGAATATCCCAGGAGCCCAACACTTCCGCCACACCAGGAAGTGCTGGGGGGAAGACGGCTTCCGGGTGCGCAGCCGGCACTTCCGCCACACTGGGGTGTGGCTATGGAGGAATGCTGGGAAGCAGCTGGAGCCCATCCAGGTCCCTATTTAAGGGGCCGCCTCCCTCCAGTCATCGGCAGAAGTCTGGTGGAAGAGGACGGAGCTGGAGAGAGGACTAGAGGCGGCCAGGAGAGAGGCAGTGGAACTGTGTGGCCTGGACTTTGGGGAATCGGTGCTGGAGGCACTGGGGTTGAGAGTGCACGTACAGTAATCCTTGTAAATAATAAGTGTAAATAAACAGTGTGTGGTGAAGCCAACGATGTCCGTCTGTCTGTGTCCGGGCCAGCATCCACAATATATATATATATACAGTGGAACCTCTAGATACGATCACCTCTGTATACGAGAAATTCAAGATAAGAGGAAAGTATGAGCGAAAAATTCGGATCTAAATACGAGCATTGGCTCACGTAACGAGCCACGAGCCAGGCTGTGGTTGTGCGTGATGCGTTTCCCGACCTGCCTCGACTCGGGGATTCACCCAAGCTGACGCTGCCAGCCCGTCAGCTCACTCAGTGTTCCTTATTCTCCCGTAGCATGAGGATCTATGCATAGGAGTCGATTGCCCTCAAGAGGAGAGAGAGAGAGAGAGAGAGAGAGAGAGAGAGAGAGAGAGAGAGGCGCGCGCGCAAGCGAGCAAGAGAGAGAGAAGAACCATCAGCTCAGTTATGCTCAGATGACACTCAGCAGACAAAGTGTATCCATACTACTTGTATTGCAAGACTTTGCTCGTTTTATCAAGTCAAAATTAATTAAAAAATTTAGCTCGTCTTGCAAAACACTCATAAAACAAGTTACTTGCAAACCGAGGTTCCACTTGTACATTTATTATTTATCATTGTTATTTGTTAGGAAAATTGATTTTTATGTTGATATTTTGGGTGGCACAGTGGCGCAGTGGTAGCGCTGCTGCCTCGCAGTTAGGAGACCCGGGTTCGCTTCCCGGGTCCTCCCTGCGTGGAGTTTGCATTTTCTCCCCCTGTTTGTGTGGGTTTCCTCCGGGCGCTCCGGTTTCCTCCCACAATCCAAAGACATGCAGGTTAGGTGGATTGGCGATTCTAAATTGGCCCTAGTGTGTGGTGTGTGGGTGTGTTTGTGTGTGTCCTGCGATGGGTTGGCACCCTGCCCAGGATTGGTTCCTGCCTTGTGCCCTGTGTTGGCTGGGATTGGCTCCAGCAGACCCCGTGACCCTGTATTCGGATTCAGCAGGTTAGAAGATGGATGGATGGATGTTGATATTTTTGGGGGTGCGGAATGGATTAACTGGATTTCCATTATTTTCAATGGGGAAGTTCACTATACAAGCTCAGTGCTGGAACGAATTAAACTCGTATCTCGAGGTTCCACTGTATATATATATATATATAGTAAGCCACAAGGGCACTGCTGCCTAACCCCCAACACAGACAAGCAGGACACAGGTTCAAGTTAACACCCGTGTTTATTTACAGCTTTATGCACAAAATACCAATACCACACCAGTATACAGTCCCTGCCTCCTGGCTTTGTCTCCTTCCTCAATGGAATGAGGCAGCTCCTCTTATTTATCACTCCCAGGTACTCTGGAGGTCCTCTATTGGGCTCTGTAGCTCCCCTGGCAGCTCCCACAGAATCCAAAAGGGCTTCACCAAACCCCAGTTCCCAACATGCCCTGCGAGAATCTGTGGTGCCACAGCCACCTAGGAGGGCTGCCCTCTAGTGTCCCAGGTGAGGTATTGCCTCATCAATGCCCTCTCCCCTGGTCCTTCCACTCTGCTGGCATCCCAGCCAGGTAGCGGCTGTGGCCACCCATCACAATATATTTAAATATCGCCCCAATTACCTCATTAACTCTCCATGGTCGTGCAATCTCGCCCACGGAGACTAACACAGATTTATGGATTTAAAACCTGACCATATTTAGTTGCAGCCACGGACCCACTATACCACAATGTTACACTTTGGTAGCTCTGTAACTTCACGTTGTAGTTCACAATTGTAAAATCTCATAACTGTTGCAGACCTATTTTGAAGGTTAAATGAGATCAAGCACCATATATATAAATGAAGGAATAAAACCCTGTTTGGTTGAAAAGGAATTTTTGATTATCTGTCAAGGGGTTTTTATAAAAACGATGGTGCAACAACATGAATTTTGAAAGGTGCCAAGACAGAATTTTTAAAACTATGCTACTGTCAATTTAAATATATGTTTTCAGAGACTACCTGTTAGTCACTTTTACCAGAATTCAACAGATAACAAGTATGCAATATTCCTAAATCCACTTAATCCTGTGCAGGGACACAGGGGGCCACAGCCTATCCTGACAGCACTGGGCACAAAGCAGAATACAGCTGTGAATCATTACAGGACCGACTCACACACACAGAGGGCCAGTTTGGGACCAACCAATGAAGCCCATTAGCCCGGCATTGAAGATGTGAGAAAACTGGCAGAGACAGAACATGCAAACCGCACACAGACAACAACCAGACATGGGACTCAAACCTGGGACTCTGAAATCATTGAGGTCAAGCACTCTGCACTTTGCTGTCAAATATTTTTTGCAGCTGATGGTCTCTTTAATTTTAGAATAAAATTGATCTTGTTGAGTCAGAAATGCAGAGTATGTTGACTTGTCTACCGATCCATCATGTTTATCGACTTCAACAAACAACACATTCAATGTCAGTCCCCTCACTGCCATAGACTGATTGCTGAGTCATGGAGAGTTGGAATTTCTCAGATAATTGTCTCCATAAGAAGTAAAGGAAAATGTAGTTGTAGATAAACAAAAGTATTATATGCATTTCATGGGTCAAAAGATTATGTAATGAAAGAATAAAAAAATGCATTTCTAAATTTAATCACAAAATATTGACCCATATGAATACATTGGGGCATAATAGGCTTGAATCCCCACATTCCAAGGACAATTAATTGGAAATTCTCTACTGGCTCTGTTTGAGTTTGGATGTTCACATGAGAGGACCCTACTGTGTACGCTGTCCATTTGAAGACATCTTCTTATCTCCGACAAAACGCCACCATCTCTTCAGCTTCTTTCAAAACAGCATCCAGCATTAAACCGTTAATGCTGTGCAGAAAACAGATTATTAAAATGCAAACTACAGTTAATGTGATACAAGCAAAGCGCCCATAAGGCATAATGCAGCTCAAGCATGAATACATAAAGGGAATGAATGTGATTGGCTGTTTAAAATGTATTCCCGCCCATGTAAAAATGATGGATGGATACCACGCCCCCTTCTCAAGTGCCGAACGTGTGTTATGTCTCGCGTTTATCTCTGAGGTAGGAGGGAGAAACAGATTTGGTTGGAGTTTGGAGGCATGCGGGAGGATGTCACTTTGTTGGATGGCGAAACAGTTTTGTCCGAGGACGAATGCCTTTGTGAAAGAGGGAGGAGGGAGGATGGAGTTTTGCTACTGGGATCCCGGAAGTATTGGATAGATGCTGCTTTGAAAGAGGCAGGAGGAAGTTTTGTCCAACGGTGGAGGATGTCTTATACACTCACCTAAAGGATTATTAGGAACATCTGTTCAATTTCTCATTAATGCAATTATCTAATCAACCAATCACATGGCAGTTGCTTCAATGCATTTAGGGGTGTGGTCCTGGTCAAGACAATCTCCTGAACTCCAAACTGAATGTCAGAATGGCAAAGAAAGGTGATTTAAGCAATTTGGAGCGTGGCATGGTTGTTGGTGCCAGATGGGCCGGTCTGAGTATTTCACAATCTGCTCAGTTACTGGGATTTTCACACACAACATTTCTAGGGTTTACAAAGAATGGTGTGAAAAGGGAAAAACATCCAGTATGCGGCAGTCCTGTGGGCGAAAATGCCTTGTTGATGCTAGAGGTGAGAGGAGAATGAATGGGCCGACTGATTCAAGCTGATAGAAGAGCAACTTTGACTGAAATAACCACTCGTTACAACCGAGGTATGCAGCAAAGCATTTGTGAAGCCACAACACGCACAACCTTGAGGCGGATGGGCTACAACAGCAGAAGACTCCACCGGGTACCACTCATCTCCACTACAAATAGGAAAAAGAGGCTACAATTTGCACGAGCTCACCAAAATTGGACAGTTGAAGACTGGAAAAATGTTGCCTGGTCTAATGAGTCTCGATTTCTGTTGAGACATTCAAATGGTAGAGTCAGAATTTGGCGTAAACAGAATGAGAACATGGATCCATCATGCCTTGTTACCACTGTGCAGGCTGGTGGTGGTGGTGTAATGGTGTGGGGATGTTTTCTTGGCACACTTTAGGCCCCTTAGTGCCAATTGGGCATCGTTTAAATGCCACGGCCTACCTGAGCATTGTTTCTGACCATGTCCATCCCTTCATGACCACCATGTACCCATCCTCTGATGGCTACTTCCAGCAGGATAATGCACCATGTCACAAAGCTCGAATCATTTCAAATTGGTTTCTTGAACATGACAATGAGTTCACTGTACTAAAATGGCCCCCACAGTCACCAGATCTCAACCCAATAGAGCATCTTTGGGATGTGGTGGAACGGGAGCTTCGTGCCCTGGATGTGCATCCCACAAATCTCCATCAACTGCAAGATGCTATCCTATCAATATGGGCCAACATTTCTAAAGAATGCTTTCAGCACCTTGTTGAATCAATGCCACGTAGAATTAAGGCAGTTCTGAAGGCGAAAGGGGGTCAAACACCGTATTAGTATGGTGGTCCTAATAATCCTTTAGGTGAGTGTATGCTGTATACAGTGCATCTGGAAAGTATTCACAGCGCATCACTTTTTCCACATTTTGTTATGTTACAGCCTTATTCCAAAATGGATTAAATTCATTTTTTTCCTCAGAATTCTACACTCAACACCCCATAATGACGTGAAAAAAGTTTACTTGAGGTTTTTGCAAATTTATTAAAAATAAAAAAACTGAGAAATCACATGTACATAAGTATTCACAGCCTTTGCCATGAAGCTCCAAATTGAGCTCAGGTGCATCCTGTTTCTCCTGATCATCCTTGAGGTGTTTCTGCAGCTTCATTGGAGTCCACCTGTGGTAAATTCAGTTGACTGGACTTGATTTGGAAAGGCACACACCTGTCTATAGAAGGTCCCACAGTTGACAGTTCATGTCAGAGCACAAACCAAGCATTAAGTCAAAGGAATTGTCTGTAGACCTCCGCGACAGGATCGTCTTGAGGCACAAATATGGGGAAGGTTACAGAAAAATTTCTGCTGCTTTGAAGGTCCCAATGAGCACAGTGGCCTCCATCATCCGTAAGTGGAAGAAGTTCGAAACCACCAGGACTCTTCCTAGAGCTGGCCGGCCATCTAAACTGAGCGATCGGGTGAGAAGGGCCTAGTCAGGGAGGTGACCAAGAACACAATGGTCACTCTGTCAGAGTTCCAGAGGTCCTCTGTGGAGAGAGGAGAACCTTCCAGAAGGACAACCATCTCTGCAGCAATCCACCAATAAGGCCTGTATGGTAGAGTGGCCAGACGGAAGCCACTCCTTAGTAAAAAGCACATGGCAGCCCGCCTGGAGTTTGCCAAAAGGCACCTGAAGGACTCTCAGACCATGAGAAACAAAATTCTCTGGTCTGATGAAATAAAGATTGAACTCTTTGGTGTGAATGCCAGGCTCCACGTTTGGAGGAAACCAGGCACCACTCATCACCAGGCCAATACCATCCCTACAGTGAAGCATGGTGGTGACAGCATCATGCTGTGGAGATGTTTTTCAGCGGCAGGAACTGGGAGACTAGTCAGGATAAAGGGAAAGATGACTGCAGCAATGTACAGAGACATCCTGGATGAAAACCTGCTCCAGAGCGCTCTTGACCTCAGACTGGGGCGACGGTTCATCTTTCAGCAGGACAACGACCCTAAGAACACAGCCAAGATATCAAAGGAGTGACTTCAGGACAACTCTGTGAATGTCCTTGAGTGGCCCAGACTTGAATCTGATTGAACATCTCTGGAGAGATCTTAAATGGCTGTGCACCGACGCTTCCCATCCAACCTGATGGAGCTTGAGAGGTGCTGCAAAGAGGAATGGGCAAAACTGGCCAAGGATAGGTGTGCCAAGCTTGTGGCATCATATTCAAAAAGACTTGAGGCTGGAATTGCTGCCAAAGGTGCATCGACAAAGTATTGAGCAAAGGCTGTGAATACTTATGGACATGGGATTTCTCAGTTTGTTTATTTTAATAAATTTGCAAAACCTCAAGTAAACTTTTTTCACGTTGTCATTATGGGGTGTTGTGTGTAGAATTCTGAGGAAAAAAAATGAATTTAATCCATTTTGGTATAAGGCTGTAAGGGTTGGAAAATGGATGGATGGATGGATGAATAACAAAATGTGGAAAAAGTGATGCGCTGTGAATACTTTCCGGCTGCACTGTATATAGACATGTAGGTTAGGTGCATTGGCGATTCTAAATTGTCCCTAGTGTGTGCTTGGTGTGTGGGTGATTGTGTGTGCACCCTGTGGTAGGCTAGCGCCCTGCCCAGGGTTTGTTTCCTGCCTTGCGCCCTGTGTTGGCTGTGATTGGCTCCAGCAGACCCCTGTGACCCTGTAGTTAGGATGGAGCAGGTTGGATAATGGATGGATGGATATACAGAATATATAGAATTGCATAATTAGTTCTGCATTTTCATATTTTAAGCAGATTAAGTTTGCATTTACATTTATAACTAATTTAGCATGTAATGAGAATGAGACACTAAATGAGCTGAAAACTGAAGACCTTTCTGAAATGTAAACATGCAGAAAGAAATTAGAGAAAGTAAGATTAGAGATGTCAGCCTAGAACATATTTTCTTTCCAAAGCTTTTTTTTTTCCTTCAGCCATCCCTTTTGCCAGATGAAATGAGAATCCTAAAGACTTCAGTGCATTTGCAGCCGCCTCTGAATCAGTGAAAGGCCACGCTATGTTTCACGCACAACAGCTTGAATGCAGACCTCGGCATCTTTCATCGAACCTGGTTGTGAGCGACACAGAAAAGTGCTCACTGATAATAAGTGGCTACACTAAATTTATCAAGAAGAAGATTGTAAATAAATCTTTAATGGTTCAGTTCATTTTAATGGAAGCAGGCATGAATTTACAAGCAGGAGTTTTGTTATATAAATGAAATTTTGTCCATATTGTTGCACTGCAACCAAATAGTCGCTTTTATCCTTTCAAAAGAGAGAGTATGATATAGAGTATATTGCCATTTATTGTAGAATGTTTTTCTCAATGATCCATGCATAACAAAATAAAATAATTGCTGCTTGCTGTTCCACCCATCCATCCATTTTGAACCAGAGAAACTGAAGTCAACCCCAGCAGTCATCAGACACGGGCAAGCACAGGGGTGTCCCAAGGATCTACGCTGGGTCTTCTTCCTCTTCTCTCTATACACCACCAGACTGGGCCCTACCATCAAGTCTTGTAGTTTCTCTTATCAGTGCCACACTGATAACACACAGCTGTACCTGGCTTTCCCTCCAGAGGACCACATGATATCAGCGATCCCACTGACATTGCAGCCTGGATGAAGGAACGTCATCTCCATCTATTCAACACCTCTCATGGCTCTTAACCACTAACACCTGCCGACCCTGGGGTGGTGATTATTACCAATTGTCCTTCACTGGCCATGTTGCAACACTCTCTTAGTGTTCACTCTATGTCACTTCTGCAAGATCAGACAATGATCTAATGGAGTAGGCCACCCAAATCCTGGTCCAGACTTTGGTATTGTCTCATGTTGACCACTGCCAACTCTCTGCTGGCAGAAGTACTGACATGTGTTAAGAAGCTGCTGCTGAGTCAAAGTGTAGTGGTGCATCCAGTGGCCTGTCATACCTCTTTTCGGATATCTACACTGGCTTCCTCTTGCAGCACATATTAAGATCAAATTTTTCCTGCGTGCCTACAGAGTCATCAATGGGTCATCACGTAGGTATTTGGAGACACTGGAGAAGTCCTATACTTCTTCTTGCTTACGCTGGTCTGATGATGAACATGGTCTGGTGATGCTACTAAAATGCTACTAAAATCTCAATCCAGACTTTATACTTTTCATGTATAGCTTCAACGAGCTGCCCACCTCCATTTGAATTGCTTACTCCCTCAATGTGTTTAAGAAGTGCTTGAAGACTCTCTTCAGAATTTTTCTTTTGATGAATGGCACACAAGGGTGGGTTTCCTGGCCGGGACGGGGCACAGCAAAAAAACCCTGCCAGGAGACCAGTGGAATGCAAGAACAGAGGAAGACAACATATCAGGACTACATGGTCCCTCGATATGCTATGTAGGAGCATCCCTGACTGACACTACCTGTCCGAACACCTGTAAGGCATGCTAGGTGCTGATATTCCAGGGGGTGGTCTGGTTGGGTCCTGTGGGTGCTGCCAGGGGGTGCAGAAAGGATTCATGATAACTACTTTGTGAGAATTCCACTTAATCCGGTGGTGCTTCCATCAGGCTATGCTTTGTCACTGGAAGTAGTCCCTGAGCCGCTCGACCCCACCTGCTCAGGAGGAAGGAAGTCAACATTTACTGGAGGGAGATGGATGGAGAGAGAAGAGAAGGAAGGAGGAACAGAAGAGCAAACTGTTCATAATTGTGATTGTGAAACCTTTTGAAGAGACATCTGTGAGGTATTTTGACAATAAAATCCTCTGTTTTGAAACCGTAACTGTATTTGAGTTTGTTGTATCCAGGATTTGGGGCTTGGAGGTGCCCCCTATTTGTCACCCTGTCTAATTAACAATGACTTTGAAGGGATCTTACAACTGGGAAGTGTAACTGGCTTGCATTTTGCTCTGATCTCTTCAATTCTGTACCCTTGTTCTTTAACAAAGATTAAAGGAGTTGACCTTTAAGGAGGTGAAGAGGAGACCTAACCGAAGTGTTTAAAATGATGAAGGAAATTAGTCCAGTGGGTCGAGACGGTGACTTTAAAATGAGTTCAACAAGAACACGGGGAAACATGTAAGGGTCACCATATATGAAGGATTTAGGAGTCGTAGTGGTTACTCTAAGCTATCAACTACCAGACAGTGTTCAGAAGCCATTAAGAAGACTAACAGAATATCAGGTTATATAGCGCCTTGATGTGTGGAGTACATGTCCAAGGAGGTTCTGCTCAAGCTTTATAACACACTGGTGAGGCCTCATCTGGAATCCTGTGTGCAGTTTGGGTCTCCAGGCTACAAAAAAGGACATAACAGCACAAGAAAAAGTACAAAGAAGAGCGACGAGGCTGATTCCAGGGCTACAGGAGATGAGTTATGAGGAAAGATTAAAAGAGCTGAGCCTTAAGGAGATGAAGAGGAGACCTGACTGCCATGTTTAAAATAGTGAAGGGAATTAGTCCAGTGGATCGAGACGGTGACTTTAAATTAAGTTCATCAAGAACACGAAGACACAGTTGGAAACTTGTTAAGGGGAAATTTTGCACAAACATTAGGACGTTTTTCTTCACTTAAAGAATTGCAGACACTTGTAATAAGTGACCAAGTACTGTGGTAGAGAGTAGGACTTTAGGGAATTTTGAAATCTGACTTGATGTTATTTTAGAAGAATTAAGAGAATAGGACTGGCAAGTTTTGTTAGGTTGAAAGAGCTGAGCTTTTACAGTTTAAACAAAATATGATTAAGAGGAGACCTGACTGAAGTGTTTAACATTATGAGGGGAATTATTCCAGTGGATCGAGACTGCGACTTTTAAATGAGTTCATCAACAATATGGGGACACATGTAAAGTACACCTCATGAGAAGGATTTAGGAGTCGTAGTGGACTGTACACTATCAAATAACAGACAGTGTTCAGACTCAATTAAGAAGGCTAACAGAATGCCATGTCATATAGTGTCTTGATGTGTGGAGTACAAGTCACAGGAGGTTTACAACACACTGGACTGGTGAGGCCTCATCTGGAGTCCTGTGTGCAGTTTTAGTCTCCAGGGTGGAAAAAGCACATAGCAGCAGAAGAAAAAGGTCAGAGAAGAGCGACTAGGCTGAGTCCAGGGCTACAGGGGATGAGTTATGAGGAAAGATTAAAAGAGCTGAGCCTTAAGGAGATGAAGAGGAGACCTGACTGAAGTGTTTAAAATGATGAAGGGAGTTAGTTCAGTGGAACAAGACAGTGACTTTAAAATGAGTTCATCAAGAACACGGGGACACAGTTGGAAACTTGCTAAGGGTAAATTTCACACAAACATTAGGAAGATTTTCTTCACACAAAGAACCACAGACACTTGGAATAAGTGACCAAGTAGTGAGGTAGACAGTAGAATTTTAGAGACCTTTAAAACTCGACTTAATGTTATTTTAGAAGAATTCATTGGATTGGACAGGTGAGCTTTGTTGGGATGAATGGCCTGCCCTTGTCTAGATTGTTCAAAATGACCTAATATTAACCCTTAAACCGTTGGAAACGGATATAGTTGGTCAGTCAGTCAGGCATCGTCCAACCCTCTATATCCTAACACAGGGGTCATGGGGGTCAGCTGGTGCCAATCCCAGCCAACATAGGGGGCAAGGCAGGAACAAATGCCGGGCAGGGTGCCAGCCCAGGGCACACACATGCACCAAGCACACACTAGGGACAATTTAGGTTCGCCAAAGCACCTAACCTGCATGTCTTTGTACTGTGGGATGAAACCTACACAGACAAGGGCAGAACGTGCAAACTCCACACAGGGAGGACCCGGGAAGCGAACCGTGGTCTTCTTACTGCGAGGCAGCAGCGCTACCACTACGACGCTGTGCTATAGCTGGTTCTTAGTGCAATTTGCCAGCATGCTGGACACATTTCGGACACATACATCCATTGAACACCGCAACTGGCTATAGTTGTTTCCCAGTGCAATCTGTCAGCACGCCAGAGCTGATCAGTCCGTGCCGTCCACTCGTTGAGCAGCCAGCTCATTACCACTGGCGCCCCCTGCAGCACTGCAGCATCACTGTCCCTGGGATTCAGCCGCTGCACTAGACTAGCCTGCAAGTATCAGCATTGGCCTCTGTGTTCTTGTGTGCAGCAAGTTCAAGTGCAGTTGGCTCGGCGATTTACTGAATTTCATCAATGGCGTCAAGCTGCACCTTGTACATATAATAATAGATTGTAGCCATAGTTTATTTTTTTTTTAATAGTTTTTACAGTTCATTGGCAGTGTGTAAAATGATCTGTGCTACTGTACTTGTGATGCTCTTTGCATGAAAAAAATAGGTGTTCCATTACATTTTCCACTTTTTCTTGCTGAATTATGACGTTTCCTTAAAACGAGAAGCAAATAAATAATTTGCCGTTGTGACAGATAGGGGGCGCTGTCGTCCCCTTGAACCCTCAGATCAGACGCCAGACACCAGGTAAAAGTCCAAATATTGACTTTTTTAATACAATAATGTGCACAAAGCACCCTTCACTCCACTATATCCATAAGCAATAACAATAATCAAACGATAATCAGTCCTCCACTCTCCCAGACACGTTGTCACCCTGCCTCCCGACTCAGCTCGGCCATCTGGGATCTCCCACAGTCTTTTATAGTCCTTGACCCGGAAGTGTTTCTGATCCCTCAGTCCATGCGATTCTTAACACTTCCGGGTCAGGCGAAAACTCCTTTTCTTCATCCCGGAAGTACGTAATTTCCTCTGTCGCTATGACTAAGACGTACTTCCGGGTTATAGGGCAAATAGCAGTCCCTGGGCCTCCCTACAGCGGCCCCTGGTGGCCCCCATGGTATCAAGCAGGGTTGTGCATTAAAACTCCAATGTCCATGATGCCCTGCTGAAATTCGGGGCATGTCTACGTTGCAGGGAGGGCTCCATCTGGCGGCTTGGGGGTGTTGGCCGGGATAAACTGCCGGCCATGGTTCACAGCGTCCAGGGGTACATTAACCCCCACGTGTGTGGCAGTTTAAGGGTTAATGATAATAAATGCTTGCTTTCGAGTTTCAGGCTGATAAAGAGCTCCTTCTGCCATTAGAGTCGGGTGCAGATACATCTCTGTTTATTATGTCCTGACCAGAAGGGGCGTGGTCTCGTCCAGGCACTGGGGGCGGGGTCACATGCCTTCACTGAAGTTCTTCTCAGTGTTGCAGGCTGAAGAGAAATGACAGCAAGTGTCAGCAGAGCCTTTCCATTCTGGGTGGTATCGCTTACCTTGCTTGAGCCCTGAAGGTGCTCCCCAGACACACATGCGTGATGACACACACACACACACACACACTCCAAACCGGTCAGGATTTGAACCGAGGATTTGGATTTGTCTGGCAGCTGCACTGACCACTATGCCACAGCATTACTAAACTTATCGATCTTAACGGCGCTAGTCAATTCCTGTAATAATCAAAGCAGGTTTACCTTAAAGGGTTTTGAGGATTGAGTGAGCTGCGTGCCGTTGTATGATCAGCAGTGCTTGTCCATGTGCCGGGTGGGTTTTATTTATTTATTTATTTTTTTTAACCGCGGAGAAAATTGCATTTTTTTTTAGATGACTGTCAAGATTGCAAGCAGCTTTTTCTTCTAGATTTTGGAGCTCTTTCTTAGATAAGAGCAACAAGATTAATGCCTGGGTTGGAAGGACTGGATTATGAAAATAGATTGGTACGGCTAAACCTCTATAGTCTTGAGAGAAGAAGATTAAGGAGGGATTTAATAGAAACTTTTAAATTCATGAAGGATATTTATCAAGGTTACATTTTTTTTTTCTCACTGGATATGGACAGTTAGACTACAATTGTCAGAAGCCAAGGAAAGGAGGTTAAAAATAAAAAGGATCTTATAAACTGTAAACTCTAATAGATGTTCGCTATTGGAACGTGTCTTGTTCTTTCTTTTCATGATTCCCAAAGCCGCTCGAAACCAATTGCAAGTTTTTGTGAGCCGTTCTTATATCCACAAAGGAAAGAAAAATCACAAAAATAATCCCAGACATAATTTAAAATTAATTCATAATCCAAACAGGGACCTTCTTGCTTAGACCAATCCGTGGTTATTTGAGGGGGAAGGCAGAGTGTATCCTGGGAGTATTGCTCATAGGTAAATGTTACTGGTCAAAGGTTGATCTTTGATGGCTCGTGAGAATTTAAAGAGATTCTCATTTATGTTTCATTCAAGAATCAGCTTTCTAACAGATGTTTCTCTTAAAAGGAAAGAAAGAAAAAGTGTTAGAGGAAAAAGGAGACATGAGGGACAACTGAAGTAAAAGGAGTCAAAGTTGAGAATTTGGTTTGAATAACATTGTTATATTTCGTAAGATCTCTTTCTGATCTTGTACTATTTCTCTTTCAATACTTCATATTTTTTACTTATTATTGTACTGATGCCCATAGCTAAAGTAACATGCAACACCTGAGATACGACTGCTGACATCTCTTTTGATTTTCATATTGTATTACAGGCAGATGAATTGTCTTCCTCATAGTTACATGGTGTCAGAAGTGGGATTTAACACTTGAATCCCTGCAGCCTACGAAAAAAGTCGTAATGCTGGGCCTCCTTAAATTCCCTCGCACCTCGTCATCAGCCTCTTTTGTTTTGCAAATGTGTCAATCAGCACAAGCAGCAAGCAGCCTGCTATCCTACCATAAAACCAGCACCGCTGAAATTCTCAGAGCTCGTCTGTTTATCTTGGTGTGAGGTGCCTGGAGTTGTATCGGGTAAATAATATATCGTTATTTGGAACACATGCATTTCATTTGTGTTTCGTGTCTACAACGATCTGGGTAAGTGTTGGATGATAGGAAATGAGAGGTAAGAAATGTTGAACACATAACTAAAACAAAACTTTTTTTCACGTTATAATAATGACAAAATGCTGAAGTGATGAGTATAATGTATCAAGACTGAAGTCCAAATATCAAATGAACACTTTCACAAAAGGTATAACAAAACAAGTGCGCTTTTATTCAAGAATATAACCAAAGGAAAATAAATCATTCAATTTACATGTTGCTGTCGATGAGTAAAACCTGAAGCCCAACTATCAATCGGTGCAGAGGTAAAAAATACCGCCTCATAATCAAGAGGTTAGCGGTGTGAACCCGGGATCTTCCTGTTAGTGAGTTGTGAGTTGCTATTATATTATTTACTATTCTCCTTCTTCTCCTTCTTCTTCTGGCTGCTCCCGTTAGGGGTCACCACAGCGGATCATCTTGTTCCATATCTTCCTGCCCTCGTCATCTTGTTCTGTCACCCCCATCACCTGTCATGTTCTCTTTCACCACATCCATAAACCTTCTCTTAGGACTTCATCTGTTCATTTTCCCTGGCAGCTCTATCCTTAGCACCCTTCTCCCAATATATACTCAGCCTCTCTCCTCTCCACATGTCCAAACAAACACAATCTCACCTCCCTGACTTTGCCTCCCAACCGTCCAACCTGAGCTGACCCTCTGATGTCCTCATTTCTAATCCTGTCCATCCTCGTCACACCCAATGCAAATCTTAACATCTTTAGCTCTGCCACCTCCTCCCCTAACAATTTCAAGCTGCCTGTCCAAATATTTTAAAATCACCAAAAATATCACATTATGAATTTCAGTATTTGAAAAACACAGCGCACTTTAATGTATTTTCTTTGCCTGAAAAGTTTTTTGCTTTGACATTCATTATCTTTGGGAAATTTTAGAGATCAATTATTTTCATATCCTGTTGCTTTTTCTTTCACTAGGCTTCAATCACTCCATGCAGCGGTAATTACAGGACTGGGACACTGGAGCAGAGAAAGCTAACAGTAGTCCTGTTTTTATCAAGTCAGAAAAATAAAAAATTATAGTGTGCATTGGATATTTGTAAATAACAAGTTCCATTTCTGTCATTAAGTAGAATTCTCCATATCTTATTAAAGTTTTATTTTAGGACTTGCTTTTAATAAGGGGTGCAGTGGTAGCGCTGGTGCCTTTGAATTAAGGAGACCAAAGGTTGCTTCCAATCATAGAGTTTGTATGTTCTCCCCGTGTCCTCTTGGTGCTCCGGTTTCCTCTCACTGTCCACAGACATGCAGGTTAGTTGAATTGCTGAGGCTAAATTGGCCCTAATGTGTGCTTGATGTGTGTGTGTGTTTGCCCGACAATGGGCTAGCACCCCATCCAGGGTTTCTTCCTACCTTGCACCCTGTGTTTGGGTTAAGTGGGTTTGAAAATAACATGACATGACTTTTAATAAGGGTGACACAGTGCTTAGTGCTTCTGCCTCACTAATAATGATGATGATGAAAATTGTCATTTTTATACCATTTTTAAATACTCCATTAACACAAAACATGCCACAAATACTATATAAATATATAATACTAGGGGGTTCCCCCCTGATCGCTTCATTTGCCAGCCACTTTGCATCTCTGACGCTTGCGTTGTGAAGAGAGGGGCCGAACGCACCCCAAAGAGACATGGTTGCTCTGCTGAAACCCCATCTTAAACGCTGATACAATGGGAAACAAATACAATTTTTTTTACCTCCACTTTGCTCAATCAGCTGCTGGCTTGCTGCTGCTGCTGCCGTGCCATGCTATCTGCATCTCGCGTGCATCTGTGGATCATCCAGCGGGCTCCTCTGAGGTATGTGATACCACCCCAGGTCGAGAGGGAGCGCTTTCGCTAACCATGTCCTCTCCATTTCCTCCAGCAACAGTGAGAAGAGGCCACCTGAGGGAACATGACTCCACCCCTTCCGGTTTATCCTCCTATAATATTGTGAGGTCAGCTGAAGGAGGCGCCACTCAACGAGCAGAGCACAACAGCGACCTGAACTTGAATTAAGCCCGATTGGAGCTGTTTTGCTATTAATATTTTTGTTGCCTTTGCACCTCTGGGCACCTGTATTTTCTTTGTATTTGAAAGAATAGCCAATAATAAAAATAATAATAATAAAAAAATAATGACAGTCTAAGAAGTAGGCTTTATTGGAATGCATTCAAAAAAGAGCATGTTGGTCAAGAGAGGTTCAGACACATATAGATACTGAGGAAAGACACTACGGGTACATGTAGGGCAAGAGACAGCAAATATTTTTGAATTATTATATTACCTGTCTACAACAGGTACCATGTCTAATATATACATTTCTATTTTATTTTACATGTGTGTATCTATCTATCTATCTATCTATCTATCTATCTATCTATCTATCTATCTATCTATCTATCTATCTATCTATCTATCTATCTATCTATCTATTTGTTGTCACACACATGTGAGTAAGAGATAACTAAAGGGCCTGAATAATAGTAATTCCACATCCAACCAGGGGGCGGTAGAGCGCACTAATTGTCTTTATCGATCCCTTGCAGACTATTCTCGGGAAGTCCTACTGGGTTCCGGCACCTCTGATGGCGTCACTCCCGTTTCAGGCTCACCTGACAATATTATTTCCGGTCCTGCCTCTGATGACGTCACTTCCTACACTGGCCTTTAAAGCTGCCATTTTATCTCTATACCGGCAGTTCAGCTGTGGTCTACGATCTGTAAAGATCTGTGCGCTAAATCCTAACGATTTGCAACCAGGACATAATATACGGGAAGCTGCCCCAAACCTTCTTGATGTCTTATAGTGATTTTTGTTACACTATCTATCTATCTATCTATCTGTTATATAATATCTTTTACACTATCTATCTATCTATCTATCTATCTATCTATCTATCTATCTATTGTGGCGGGCGGCTGGGTCCCATGCCCGGCTGGGATGCCCCTTCTACTTATGATCTGGGGGAGCAGCCATGGGCTCCTCAGTACCTCCCCCGGGACGCTTGTTGGTAGCCTTCCTGGTTGACGATGGTGCTTCAGTTTCCCCGCGGGGTTCCATGGGAGATGGAGTTCTCCCCAACCCTGTGGGGATCTGGGGTGGCCACCAGGTGCTGCATGGATCCTGGAGCCAACCTGGACTCCTCTACAGCCCCGCCCGGAAGTGTAATTAGCAACAGCTGATCAAGCACCTGGAGCACTTCTGGGTGGGTTATAAAAAGAGCCAGCATCCACCACTCAGGAGCCAGAATCGGGAGGAAGAGGATGAGGTTGCCTGGGAGGAGTGGTGGTGCCACAGTGGAGTGTTGTGTTGTTGTGCTTTTGGGACTGTGTTGTGGCTGGAGGGATTACGGGGAAGATGTGCCCTCCAGCTGAAGAAAGTAAAGTCTGTTTGGATTTTACACGGGCCTCTGGGTCAGCCTGTGCTGGGTCAGGTTCAATATAGCACCTTTATCACACCATCTATCTATCTATCTATCTATCTATCTATCTATCTATCTATCTATCTATCTATCTATCTATCTATCTATTATATAGTGCCTTTCATATCTATCTATCTATCTATCTATCTACTGAAGATAGTTATCAATTTTTCTTTTTCTTTCTGCATAATACACTACATGTACATTTTCTTCACTTATTAATGAAACTTAAATAGATTGTTTAGTGCCCCTGCTTGTGTTTGGGAGGGCATGTTGACACTTTTTTCCTTCCTGTTTGCGTCAGGTCTCAACAGACGGGTTCTTGCCTTGTACCTGCTGTGACTGGGGTGGACTAGAATTCACGTCATCCTGAACTGGATTCACTGGGATTATAATGGATGAAATGGTTATTTTGCATTTGTAATGACTCGCTTTCTTTTTTTTCTAAAGAATCTACAGCTACATCTTATTAAAAAGGGAATTCAAAATTGAAAACTCTATCCTTGACTTAGTTTCAGTAAATGCTGTTGCGTATTTGTGAAAACATTCCAAATGATCATCTTATGCAAACAACTGCTCGCCAACATGCAGGATTCGGTGCGTCTTAAGGTGCACTCAGCCATACGGTAGAGAAATTGCTTAGCTCTTGATGCGGTGCAGCACAAAACCTGTAATGGGCCCTGGTGCTCTGGGCTGATAGCACAGCCTTATTTTGTCTCCAAGGAGTTACTTGAACAACCTTCTTGAAGGAAGAAAAAATAAAATGAAGCAGATTACCTGAAGTTCTTTTTACCTCCTACAAATCAGTGCACCGTACAAATACTGCATATAAAGTTTTACACCATTTTTGAGTCTATTCTCTTATTTGTGTCTTTCTTTCTTTTGTTTTTTTTTTTCCCTAATTTATTTTTGAATTAATGGTGATCCCCTTTAGTCTGCGGGTGTAGCCAACTCAGTGTCTTTAGAATTGTATTGTCACCGTCCCTTTCTCCTCACGTGATGTTTTCCACTACTCGTCCTGATGTTTTTTACTTCCTTTCAATAATGAATGCTTCCCCTAAAGATCGACCCTCAGACTATAAGTTTACAGAGCTTGAGTAACGAGTGAACATTTGAGGTAAGTACAGTGGATTCAGAAAGTATTCAGACCCCTTCACTTTATTGTGTTGTCGCGCAGGCACTTCTGAGAATCTCCTCTCTGGCTCGATCGAGTTAAGTAATACAGTCCTATGAAAAAGTTAGGGAACCCCTCTTAATTCTTAGGATTTTTGTTTCTCATTGGCTGAGCTTTCAAAGTAGCAACTTCCTTTAAATATCTGACATGCCTTATGGACACAGTAGGATTTCAGCAGTGACATTAAGTTTATTGGATTAACAGAAAATATGCAATATGCATCATAACAAAATTAGACAGGTGCATAAATGTGGGCACCCCAACAGAGATATGACATCAATACTTAGTTGAGCCTCCTTTTGCTCCTTTGAGCCTCCAGACGCTGTCCTCCTGTAGCCTGTGATGAGTGTCTGGATTCTGGATGGAGTTATTTCTGACCATTCTTCATACAAAATCTCTCCAGTTCAGTTCAATTTGATGGACAGCCTGCTTCAAATCATCCCATAGATTTTCGATGATATTCAAGTCAGGGGGCTGTGACGGCCATTCCAGAACATTGTACTTCTCCCTCTGCATGAATGTCTTTGGAGATTTCCAACTGTGTTTTGGGTCATTGTCTTGTTGGAATATCCGACCCATGTGTACGTCAACTTTGTGACTGATGCTTGAACATTATCCTGAAGAATTTGTTGATATTGGGTTGAATTCATGTGACCCTCGACTTTAACAAGGGCCCCAGTCCCTGAACTAACCACACAGCCCACAGCATGATTGGACCTCCACCAAATTTGACAGGAGGTAGCAGGTTTTTTTTCTTGGAATGCGGTGTTCTTCTTCCACCATGCAAAGAGCTTTTTGTTAGGACCAAATAACTCCATTTGTGTCTCATCAGTCCAAAGCACTTTCTTCCAAAATGAATCTGGCTCGTCTAAATGAGCATTTGAATACAACAAGCGACTCTGTTTGTGTCGTGAGTGCAGAAAGGGCTTCTGTCTCATCACCCTGCCATACTGATGTTCTTTGTGCAAACTGTGCTGAATTGTAGAACGATGTACAGATACACCATCGGCAGTGAGATGTTCTTGCAGGTCTTTGGAGGTTATCTGTGGGTTGTCTGTATCCATTCTCAAAATCCTGCTCATATGCCACTCCTGTATTTTCTTGGCCTGCCAGACCTGCTGGGTTTAACAGCAACTGTGCCTGTGGCCTTCCATTTCCTGATTCCATTACTTACAGTTGAAACTGACACTTTAAACCTCTGAGATCGCTTTGTGTAGCCTTCACCCAAACCCGGAGATTGAACAATCTTTGTTTTCAGATTTTTGGAGAGTTGCTTTGAGGATCCTATGCTGTCTGACACACTTCAGAGGAGAGTCAAAGGGAAGGAAGCACAACTTGCGATTGACCATCTTAAATACCTTTCACCACTCATGATTTGACACTCCTGTCTATGAAGTTCAAGGCTTATCGAGCTCATCCAACCAAGTGATCAGCACTGAGCAGTGACAGGCATTGAAATCAGCACAATGACAAAGGGACCCACATTTGTGCACAGCCAGTTTTTCACATTTGATTTCATTTCATACAACTAAATACTGCGTCACTAAAAATCTTTGTTCGGAAAACACCGCAGTACTCAGATGTTCCTAGGAAATGAAAGACATACCAATGTTGTCTTTTTGTTGAAAGGAGAGTCAGTTATTATGCAGGCTGAGAGGGGGTCCCAAACTTTTTCATATTAATGTAACCCATGGTGGTGAGAAAGGGGTTTGCTCTCTCCCCTATTCCTTCCACAATAATTGCGTTCCCGGCCGGCCAGTGGATAACAATCCAGTGCTAGAAACACCTCAAAGAGAATTAAATCAAACAGGATGCAGCTGAAAACAATTTGGAGTGCTGCAGCAAAAAGCTTCTGAATACTTTTCTGAAGGAAAGATTTCAGTCTCGACACACAAATAATAACTAAAAATAAAACACTAAGCACAATTCTCCTTCTTCCGCCAAGAGTGTAGCTCACTGTCTCCCAACTCAAACTCAATCCAAATGAGCCAGCAGTCTTTCCTTTAAGGCTGACCTGGGAATTGCTTCTAGTCTCTTGTCCCAGTCATCTGGCATATTTCCGAGTCATGAGGAAACCAAGACAGTCCTCCCCCTACAGGACCCCAAAGGCCATAAAGCAGGCAATTCTGTGGATTTTCCAGCGCCCTACATTGTCATTTAAATATCATTAAAAAAATCTCTTTGAACCTAACTATTACCCAACGGGTAAAGGATGTCACCAAGTTGTATTTCGCCAAGTTGTCTCTTTGCTGAATTGTCTTTCGCCGAATTGTCTGTCGCTCAGTTGTGTTTTTGCCAAATTGTCTGTCGCCCAATTGCCTCTGAACGATGAAACTATCCGTTATCTTGGCCAGGATGCCTGTCTTTCCTCCTGGGCATGGTGTTGCCTTCTATGCATTATATATGCTTTAGGACAGGGGTGTCGAAATCAGGTCCTGCAGGTTTTCATTCTAACCATCATCTTAATTAGTGAGCTGCTACTTAACTTCTTTTGCTTTAGTTTCAATTAACATGACTCAGGCCCCTTAGTTGTCTCTTTTTCCTTAATTAGCAGTCAAACAATAACACAAAATTACCCGCCACATGACCAGCTCACCTGTGCCCATCACACAATACCTGAAAAATAAAAAAAGGTAAAGGTCTCAGTAAAGATGATCTCCCAGGTCACCAAAACATTCTGAAAATCAGAACATTTTTGGAAATGTTTGCCGTGGCAGAATGAGAGAGCAGCAACAAGCCATTGAATTAAAAAATGAGTTTAATTAACAGCAAGAATCAGCTTCTAATTAAGGAATTGATTGGAGTTTGAAGACCCAACTTAGCTGGTCATCTGTTGGCTCCTTTCATATCTCATTTCTGTTTGGCTGCCATTTAATGAAGAAAAGAATCAATCCAGAGGACTGAATCCTTTAAAATGGGGCTGTTAAAATGAATGGGAAAGGAGTTAATTAGCAGCGAAAACTGATCACTGATTAGGAAAAAATCAAAATCATGAAAATCTGCAGCCACTACGGCCCTCCAGGACCAGAGTTGGACACCCCTGCTTTAGACAGATAGATAGATAGATATGAAAGGCACTATATGATAGATAGATAGATAGATAGATAGATAGATAGATAGATAGATAGATAGATAGATAGATAGATAGATAGATAGATACTTTATTAATCCCAAGGGGAAATTCACATAATCCAGCAGCAGCATACTGATAAAGAACAATATTAAATTAAAGAGTGATAACAATGCAGGTATAACAGACAATAACTTCTGCAGCATCTAATTGCAGGTGTTGAAGGACGCCAGTCTTCTAATGAAGTATAGTCGGCTTTGTCCTTTCTTACACAGAGCATCAGTATTGGCAGTCCAGTCCAATTTCTCATCCAGCTGCACTCCCAGGTATTTACAGGTCTGCACCCTCTGCACAGTCACCTCTGATGATCACGGGGTCCATGAGGGGCCTGGACATCCTAAAATCCACATGTTTCATTTTTATGGATTGGTATAAAAAGTCTCATCTTATATTTAACCAATGATTTCAATAAATTCTTCATATGCTTAGTTTGCTCATTATAAATTGTAAGTCTTTATGTATCTAAAAATGTAAAATTCCAGCACAATCTGTGTGCACTCCGGGTGGTACTATATACTGTCGTAGCAAGTGTAATATTCAGTCATTCCTTCCCTTTCTGAACCCCTGAGGTGAAATGATATAAATAATAGAAATTGAAGATTAAATTTTAAACACTGTCTCTTTATCTGTGGCAGTACTGAGCAGCTTTAATCCAGACGAAGCAAATAATCTGTAAAACAGCAGTGCTGTGGCAGAGTGTCCTCCATGGCTGTGTCTACATAAATGCAATAGACTTGGAGATTTGGTTCTGGGAAAGCCAGCGTCAGTATTTGGTGTGACAGACATGTTATATTCTGTTTGCTTTCCAATTCTAGCTGAAACTAACAGAAGAAACCGACTTTGATGTTCTCACGAATGACGCGTTTGGGCATAACTGATTTTTTAACCTTCCAGTAACATGTGTGGTGGTCGGTGGTCATGCTGGGAGGACCAGGGGATCAAGCGTATCCAGAGCGTTACCTTCCCCGGAGTGCTAGATGGCAGCCACCCTGCGTTGCAGCGTTGCCTCGGACTCCCGCAGGGCTTCATGGGAGTTGGACTTAGGTGCATCTCCTGTTGGAACCCATGAGCCCTTATGAGCAGCTCTTCCAACACACCTGGAAGTGCTACCGGAAATAGGTCATCAAACACCTGGAGCACTTCCGGGTGCCTTATATAAGGGGCCAGCAGACACTACTAGCCGAAAAGGAGGAAGACAAATGAGTGAAGGAGGAAAAGAAAGAGAAAGAGAAGGAAAAAGAGTTTTGTGCTGTGTTTAGCTTGTAGGAATGGGGAAGGTGTTGCCCACAAAAGAGAAAAAGAAATAAAAATCATGTGTGCTTTTGTAAGTGTGCCTCTTGCGTCTGTCTGTGTCAAGTTGGGTTGTTGGTACGCCCCCCAGTCGTGTCACACGTGAAAATTGCAAGGAATTCAATTTCTTGTGTCTACTTCAAGGTTGCGTTATTTAGTCACATTTATGCAAGAAAACGTGCAATGTGACAGAAAGACATGAAACAAAACAAATCGAGACAAGACAGGTTAAGGTTTGATAGGCATATGTACGCAAAAATAGTTGCAGGATACATATCAAACCTTAATCATTTTCTCTGCCATTCCCTATTAAAAAGTCATAGGCATTAGGAAGAAAAGAATTTCTGGTAGCGATTTGTGTGAATTTTCAAAGCGACTGTCCTTCCTGATCTAATGAAGTTAAGCTCTACATGTAATGGACGTCTGTCGTCAGTTGTGATGATTTCCAGTTTCTTTAGCATTGTCCCCTGGCTCACACTTGCCAGATCATCTGCAGTACGCCACTCCCAATAACTTTAGACTGCACGCTTAGAAATCTGCCGGAGCGTTTAGTGGTTTGTCAGACCACTAAACCAGGCAATGAACCTGAAAGTGATAACAGGCTGGATCTTTGGTGGATTGTCTGTCTCAGGTTAATGACTGGCTCAGTAGTAATTACCTGCAGTTGAATTCAGGAAGGGTGGCATGGTGGCACAGTGGTAGCATTGCTGCCTCGTAGTAAGGAGACCCGGGTTCGCTTCCTGGGTCCTCCCTGCGACTTTGCATTTTCTCCCCACGTCGCCGTAGGTTTCCTCCGGGTGCTCCGGATTCCTCCCACAGTCCAAAGACTTGCAGGTTAGGTTCATTGGCGAGCCTAAATTGTCTCTAGTGTGTGTGGGTGTGTTTGCCCTCTGGTGCCCTGCCCGGGATTTGTTCCAGCCTTGCACCCTGTGCTGGCTGGGATTGGCTCCAGCAGACCCCCATGACCCTGTGTTAAGATATAGCGGGTTGGATAATAACTGACTGACTGGCTGAATTTAGGAAAGACTGGGGTACCGATTGTTGCTCTACCTGATTACCATTCTGAGATCAGCTTAAAATGATCTCCTGTCTCTCCTGGTATTAAGTCGAGTCTACGTAACCTTCGGGTTATCTTTGACTAGTCCCTGACGCTTGATTCATATGTAAGATCAGTCAACCGTTCGTGTTTCTTTCTTCTTCTTCTTCTTCTTCTGTAGGGGTTGCCACAGCGATCATCTTCTTCCATATCTTTCTATCCTCTGCATCTTGTTCTGTTACACTCATCACCTGCATGTCCATCCATAAACCTCTTCCTCTTTTTCTCTTCCCAGGCAGCTCGATCCTTAGCATCCTTCTCCCAATATACCCAGCATCTCTCCTCTGCACATGTCCAAACCATCACAATCTCGCCTCTCTGACTTTGTTTCCCAACCGTCCAACCTGCGCTGACCCTCTAATGTCCTCATTTCTAATCCTATCCATCCTCGTCACACCCAATGCAAATCTTAACATCTTTAACTCTGCCACCTCCAGCTCTGTCTCCTGTGCCACCGTCTCCAGCCCATATAACACAGCTGGTCTCACTACCGTCCTGTAGACCTTCCCTTTGACTCTTGCTTATAACCGTCTGTCACAAATCACTCCTGACACTCTTCTCCACCCTTTCCACCCTGCCTGGACTCTCTTCTTCACCTCTCTTCCACAATCCCCATTACTCTGACATGTTGATCCCAAGTATTTAAACTCCTCCACCTTCGCCAAACTCTACTCTCTACATTCTCACCATTCCACTGACCTCCCTCTCATTCACACACATGTATTCTGTCTTGGTGGTCCTACTGACCTTCATTCCTCTCCTCTCTAGAGCAGATCTCCACTTCTCCTTTTCAACCTGCTCCCTACTCTCGCTACAGATCACAATGTCATCAGCAAACATCACAGTCCACGGGGACTCCTGTCTAATCTCGTCTGTCAACCTGTCCATCACCATTGCAAATAAGAAAGGGCTCGGAGCCGATCCCAGATGTAATCCCACCTCCACTGTCACTCCTACCACAGAACTCACCACTGTCACACTTCCCTCGTACATATCCTGTACCACTCTTACATACTTCTCTGCCACACCCAACTTCCTCATACAATACCACAGCTCCTCTCGAGGAGGTGTTTATCAAAGCTAAAAAATAGAAAATTCTTGAATGGCTAAGCCGGTCACCTGATTTCAATCCAATTGAGCAGGCCTTCCATATAATGAACAGAAAACTTAAGGGGACAAGCCCCCCAAAACAAGCAGGAGCTGAAGAAGGCTGCATTAGAGGCTTGGCAGAGAAGATCCACAGCCCCTGCTGATATCTGTGAATCGCAGACTTCTTGAAGTCATTTCATGTAAGAGATACGTGACAAAGTCTTAAATATGACAACGGCTCTATTAGACCTGCCATTATGGTGCTCTGAAATGGGGGGACCGTGTAGAAAGCGTGTTGTGTGATCATGATGTGTGCCCTTAAATGAAAGTCTGCAGTGTGCACTTTAATCACGATGTCTGAATTGTTTGATTTTTAATGTTAAACTGTGGATTAGAGGGGCGAATCAAGGGGGAAAAAAATGTGTCTTTGTCCCTAGCATTATGGAGGGTGCTACAGCATGTATTATACTTGTTGAATGTCTGCTGCTGATAAAAAGTGTCCTGTGAAAAGGAAAGTGCTTTACCTCTCCACGGATATTTCTCTGCAGTCCCTTTTAAGCCATCTTCCAATCCGAGGGGTTTCTTCAGCGGTTTTCTGGCACTTTTGCTACCCGTAGTGCATGACTGTTTTATTTTTTTTCTTTCCCCTCAGTTTTGTTGTAGCCCTGCTTGATATGCCAACTGGCAAGAGACCCAATCCAAGCAAAGAGTTTCTGCACCAGAATCCTGACCAGAATATTACAGTGTAGGAGCCCTTTGAAGTGAATTGTGGGAAGTTTTCAGTCAGATGTAGCTGTAAGAGAACAGGCCAATCATTACAAACGGCGACTTCAGCAGATAGAGCTATGCATTATAGATGTCTGAATAACATTACCAGAGAGCATTTTAAGACAGATTTTCTCTTGCAGGGTTCATGGAACTCTCAACTTGCGTCTGAGTTTTGGCAGGAAGTGTCCGTTAGAAGTTTTAGGTGCTTGATGTTTGATTTTGTTTCACTTTGGAATTTAGCAAAACCAATTTCTACAATATTTTTTTCATAAATAGGAAAATTGTTATTGTTTTTTAACTCGTCACTTGTTGCCAAAAGTAAACTTTACACAGTTTTTCTATGGTAGGGGTGGGTATAGTACGGCACATGGGCTACACCTTGTGGCACAGCTATGAGCAGCCCACTCATAGAAATACATTCACATTCCAGGCCTTCATCGGGTGTCCTTAACGTGGTGATGATACAGTTGGCATGAATACCTTGTGTTTTATCTTGGTAGAGTAATATATTGCTCTACTTTCCCTTTTTGTATTATTAATAAGTAGCCTTTGTCAGAATGTCTAATCTCACAGACTTACCACTGTTTATAAGATACTAGGCTGACCCGCCTTTTAAGGCGACCGACTTTTAAGTTGACCACTTCTTAAGGCAATTCAATATGTAGATCAATTTGATATTTTATACAAACTCATTAATTTGGTTATATTGCATTTGAGCGGTATTACTTTAATACTCGTAGTTTCTGTTATTTTTGTGATGAAATTTAAACTTTTTGTCTATATTGAGGTCGCCCTTTTGTACCCCCCTGATATTTACTACACGGTGAGGCATTTGTACTCCATCAACATGAATTATTTCCAGAGACATAATTTTGTCTATTTTTCCAGCGCACCGCGCACAAAAGCAAGGAGCGATGGGAGCACCAGAACTCTGCTCACATCATGTCGCTCGTGCATCAAGCGCAGTCGCAAGCTGCAAGTAGTAAGTCTGTGATAAGCGGAATACCGCTGCGATTTCCACTCACGGGACGGAAGGACAATCCCAACCACTTTTATATAGTAAGAAAGAAGAAGAAGATATCGCACAGTCTGGAGTAGGAAATCATCTTTTACTTGGAAAAACGAAACTACAAATCCCATTGTGCATTGCAAAATGGACGGGGCGTGTGTGAAACTCCGCTACTCGCCTCTGGAGTAGGTAGCACTCATGGGACGGAAGGACACCCGACCGCTTTTATATAGAAGGATTATAGTATATAACTTCTCCCCACCTTCCCTTCTATAGCTATAACCTCAGGCAATTAGGTGTAGTAAAAAGACAAGCAGAAGTTAAGTTACAGTTTAAACAATGTATTATTGATAATATTCATAAATAAGAACAATATGCAAAGTACATTGGAATATTGGAAACCATACAACCTGATTAAATGGTGATGTGTAGTTTCAGGCGGAACACAGATTTGTAGTTATTTAAAATGTCTCTAGTTAAGGCATCATTTGTGGTCAGCTTCAGAACAGGCTGCATGTCTGTCTCAATATGGCTGCTGAGCTGTGCTGTCCATTGTGTTGTCCTTTCCTTCATCAGATGTTAGTAAGAGAGATACTTCTTCATCATCAGAGGTTAGTAAGAGAGAGTGTGAGGTGCGTGTGAGGTGTGAAGCAAGCAAATTTATAGATGTTATGTCTAACCCCTACAGCCAATAGGGCATCGTAGTACTTAAAGGCTTTTGATACTTTACTTTACTTTACAATTCCAAACCGCCATTCTTCAGACCAATGGGGCAAAGAACATCGTAACACCTGCCATCCCCCCAAACCATATGTTAAGTTGCAACTTGGCAGATAGGCAGTCTGGCTTTGTGTGGGGGATGAGAGACTTCAGAGAAACATTTACCAAATTTGTTTCAGGCACTAATGTAACACTAAAATTACATTGCTTTTGCCTAAATTACAAATAAAGACATACAAAATATTTATCAACTTGTATGCAAAATTTCACATCAGAACACCTTGCCATCCCAAAAATAACTGTAACATAAACCAAGCTTTTAGTATTCGAATAGGGAGAGTGTGTAGCGTTGAAGTGTATCTGTTTTACCTGCTTGGATGTCTTTTCTTGCGTGACCATTTTTAAACATATGAGTTTTATCAGTGATGGGTGTGATATAGCGGGTCCACAGCTACAACAAAATACGGCCAGGTTTTAAATCCGTAAAGCCGCGTCACTCTACGTGGGCCTGACTGCACGACCACGGGGAGTTAATGAGGTAGTTGTGGCGAGTCGCACCTGCATGTGAAGGTGCGATCATTCTCAATTGCTTCATTGACTTTCTCTGGTGTGTGATTAAGGCGCTGTGCCCATGGAGACGGGTGTGTATATATATATGGGCTGGCACAGAAGGATGGGGGAAGATAAAAGAGAGAAAAGAATAGAAGGAGGTTAAAGGACGGAAAAGGGCAGTTAGAGGAGATGATCTAGACACCGGGAAGGAGAAGGCAACTCGAGCTGGGGCTTCGGAAGGGAGCGCATGCTGAGGCGCTCTAGGGGCTGGTTCGCTCCATTGATTAATCTTGTGGAGTGGGATCGAGCGGGAAGCAAGACCTCCCAGTAGATCTGAGGAGTGAAAGAAGATGGGAGATGTGCTGACCTCAGACGGTCTGGCTGTGCAGTGTGGTGGTAGTCAAGACGGGGTTCAGCAGAAAGGTGTTCGTGCTGCAGAGACTCCGCTGGCAACACCTGTGATGGTTGAGCTGGGGAGAAAGAAGGTGGTGAGCTGCGATCGGGTGAAGAGAGACTGCATTTTAACCTCTATTTTAATGGATTTATTTATCGATGTTTCACTGATTTTATGTATTTGGTTTTTTAGAACACTGCACAATGGACACTCTTGTTTTTACTTTTGTGTTGGATTGTTTTTTTTAATAAAAGCACCTGACCATTTTACACCATCCCCTGGCATCAATGAGATCTGTCCTCATTTGTCAGCTCATCTCGGTCATATTTATCGACGGTGTTGGTTCAGCAGACTCCCATGTAGGAAGAGGGAGTCTGTAGGGGACCGGCATCGTCACAAAGGGTTTCATTGGTAACAGGCCTGACTCAGGGGTAGTAGGGCAGAGTGGGATCTGCACTGGCAATCAGAAGGTTGCCAGTTCGATTGCCAAGACTCTGTTCTGTTGGGCCCTTGAGCAAGGGCCTTAACCTGCAATTGCTGAGTGCGTTGAGTAATGACATAAGCGCTATATAAATGCAAAGAATTATTATTATTATGGGCATTTCGATTCACTTTACTGATTTGATTCTTTCAAACTACGCATTTAAGTAAATTATTCCATTGAGTCCTTTGATTTGTTTGAATTGTTTAGATTCTGGCACACAGAGGAAGGTCCGAGTCGACAGATCCCCTCTGATCACATCACAAATATATAATTTAATAATTCATACATTATTTTAATATAGAGTCAGGTCCATAAGTATTTGGACAGAGACACAATTTTCATAACTTTGGCTCTTTACACCACCACAATGAATTTGAAACAAAGCAATCAAGATGTGAGTGAAGTGTAGACTTTCAACTTTAATTTAAGGGGTTAACCAAAAATATTGTAGGAGCCATTCAGGAATGACAGCCATTTTCCTGTTTAGACCCCCATTTCCTACTAACCAACTGTATATGTATGAATGTGTGTATATAAGGACTCATATAAGCACATACAGTATATACTGTATATAGTGTAGGTGCCAGGGAGGAAGGACAGGAATATCGACTGGGATAAAAGATAGATTCATATCCACCCAAGAAGCCATAATGGACAGTGTGGGCAAATGGGCTTGCCAGAAGCAGCTCATTAGCCCACACGACAGGTATGGAGGAATATTTCGGACAAAATGAAATAAATAAATAAATGCGTAAATAAATAAAAGTACTGTGAAATGTGAGCATAAATAAATAAATGTGTCATGAAATGAGAGCCTTAATAAATAAATATGTCATGAAATGAGAGCATAAATAAATAAATGTGTCACGAAATATGTTTTTCGTTGCTTATTTATTTATTTCATTTTGTCCGTAACATTCCTTCAAACCGTCATGAAATACGGCTTGAAATAAAACTGTCACTTTCACTCGTCAAAGTTGAGAGGGTGGGCTCTAACACGCCCTCTAGTTACTGATTGGTGAATCGATAGCACAAGAGTTAATTAGAAAAATGCTTACTACTGCCGATGAAATAGATTCTGCCGAAGATATTACGTATTTCAGAGAGAGAATTGAAGATTTGCTTGGTACGTCGAAATCTATGTTTGGGCAGTTCGGTTTTGGCATCCGTTCTTCTGACATCTATTGGCAAACTGAGTAATGACGACTGGGTATTTACAACGGTCATTGTTTAAATTTTAGCCGATCTCAGATGTAATATTCGATCATTTTCCTCAATAAATAAATGACCAAGTATAATATTTTGGTCTCATTTGTTTAACTGGCTTCTCTTTATCTACTTTTAGGACTTGAGTGAAAATCTGATGATGTTTTAGGTCATATTTATGCAGAAATATAGAAAATTCTAAAGGGTTCACAAACTTCCAAGCACAACTGTATTTTAAGTTTAGCTCCTGGAATTCTAAGCAGATCCTCATTTGAAGATCTAAGGTTACACTCTAAGGAGTGTAAGGTGAAAGACATTCTGAAATATAGGATGGAGCAGATTATGTAAGGCTTTGTAAACCATCAGCAGGATTTCAAAGTCAGTTCTAAATGACACAGGTAACCAGTGTAGTGACGCTAAGACTGGCGTGATGTGCTCGGATTTTCTTTTCTTAGGTAAGATTCTGGCAGCTTCATTCTGAACTTGTTGTAATCGATTGATGTCTTTTTTTTTTTGGGTGGTCCTGAGAGGAGTGCGTTACAGTAATCTAGCAGAATGAAAACAAAAGCCTGAACAAATTTTTCAGCATCTTGCAAAGTTATAAGGGGGTCAAATTTTTTGCTATATTTCTTAAGTGAAAATATGCTTTCCTAGTAATATACATGGGTTAAATAAAATTAAAAGAACACTTTTGGGTGGAGTCTTACTGTAGGTTTGGGTTCTTTGGACTTTTAAACCTTTTTTGCTTGTTGTTAGATTTTGAATTTTTGGCTTTTGTGTTTTGAAGTTTGGACCTTTTTTAATTTGATCATTCATTGTTGGCTTTACTACTTTTTCTTCTTTCTTATCGTTTATCCTTTTTGTGTTTTTTTTAGTTCATCTGATTTGTCTCTACAAATGTTAAAGTTCTCAATTTTGTAATTAGACTTTTATTTCATACATTCTTTAATTTATTCAGTGAAATTTCAGGAGTGGTTTCTTCTTTGTTTGGAATTAGGTTTGAGACATAATTATAACATGCTACTCCCTATCCTGAAAAAAAATAAAAACGTCAGGGTTGTAAAGCTGTAAACATTCAGATCTTGAGATAATGGCGAGTGAGGCAAACAGTTAATGTGAGTTTTTCAATTCTGAGAAATAATTAGGAGGTAAATTCTCTGAATTGTTTAACATTCTTGTCTTACAATTTGTGGCATTTTCTTTATTGCTAAACCAAATTATTATGTTTTTGGATCAAGAAACTGTTCCTTCTTCTTCTTCCTTTTCATCTTTTCTGTGCCTGGGAAAAACAAATGGATTGAAGTTAATTTCTGGGGTTCGTCAGCGGTTTGTTCTGCTCCTACTCTTTTCAGTGATTGCATGGACTGGGTGTTGGTCAGGGTCGTGGGGTCCAGCGGCTGTAGAGGATTTGTTGGAGAAGAAAGACTCACAGATCTTGACTGCGCTGACGATGCTGTGATCTTCGCTGAGTTAATGGATGCTCTGATCGAGGATCTCGAGAGACTGAGAGAGGAGTCTGAGTGTCTTGCGAGGGTCCTGATAAAAACCAAAGATCCAGGCCTTTAATGACCTCTTGGGCACGACCATCAGCAATGTGTCTGTCAGCAGAGAGAGTGTCGACCTCATCGAGAGATTTACTTACCTTGGTAGTAGCATTCACGTCTCTGGTGACTCTTCCTATGAAGTCAGAAGATAGATTGGGACAACATGGGGGGTCGCTGGAAAGGGGTGTGTGGCACTCCCAATATCTCTGCAAAAGGACGTAGGTCCAAGTCTTTAGAGTCCTGGTGCTTCCTGTGTGTGAGACATGGACGCTATCCAGTGACCTGAGATGAAGACTGGGCTCCTTCAGGACTGTGTCTCTTTGGAGAATCCTTGGGTACCGCTGATTTGACTTTGTTTTGCTCACAGAGTCCTGAATGAGGCACATGACCTGTATTGTGAAGAAGCATCAATTACGGCACTACGGTGGTGCGATTCCCTGAGGGTGATCTGGCACATTGTTGAGGACCTATGGCTGGACCAGGCCAAGGGGCCGCCCACGTAACAGCTGGCTGTGACAGATAGAGGGTCATTTCTGGGGGGTAGGACTGGATCGGATGTCTGCCTTGGGGGTTGCCAACCAGGATCCTGATCTGTTTTGTCGTGTGGTGGGTGTGGCAATGCACTGTACCAGTGCATGCTCTTCAACCTGACCTGACCAATTGAGGTGTCTGAACAGCCTCCTCCATACCGCTTGGTTCTGCGCCTCCTCCCCACTTCCTTCAAATCTTCTTTTACTTATTCCATCCTCCACACTCACTTCCTCTTACCCTAGACTTTCATTCCTATCACTCCTTTACCCACCTATTTCATATCTCTCCATTTCATGTGTCCTTATCCATTTAACTTCTTTTCCTGTCCTTCATTATTTATCTCTGCCACTTTTGCTGTACCTTCGATTGTCTCGTTTCTTCTTGTTTCCTTCTTTGTAACTCCACACATCCATCCCAATGTTATCGTTTCTGCCATATCTAACTCTCTTAGTGGCCATGTTTCAGCTCCATACATCATTGCTGGTCTTACCACTGTCCTATCAAGCTCTCTGCTAACCTTCACCTTAATTCTTCGATCACATGATACTCCTGACACTTTTGTCCAATTGTTCCACCCACACTACACTCTATGGCTTATCTCTGCATCTGATTTTCCATCTTGGGCTACCACTGATCCTCGATATTTCAATTTGTAGTAGCCCTTCCTGAAGACTAACTTCCGAATCCTGGTCATCATTAAACCTCAGATATTCCGCCTTCTTCATATATATCTTCAATCCTCTATTGTTTAATGTCCTTCTCCATTCTCTCCACTCCCTTCTTTCTGGTGCTACACAACACAATGTCATCTGAGCAAAATGCACCTGTGGATCACAAATGAATACGAGAAATAAACGAGACCAGGGCCGGATTAAGGTGGGTGCTATTGATGCTGCAGCATTAGGCCCATTCCTGAAATAGGCCCAGATGAAAACAGACGAGAATTTTCTGGAAGCTGAACAGTTTTCCTTTGCTATTGTAACAACCGGTGGTTGAGTATTGAAGTTCTCGGAGCCGAACTCTACTGCGCACTTCCCCAAAGCTGGTCGGCCAGCAGAATGCCAGCACCATGCACGCAGCTGTGCCTAGCTCATTAAGCAAGTGAACACTCGTGTCCCATACACCGCACGACCCCGAGTGTCTCCGTACATAATTGCATAGATGGAATCTAGCAACACACAGCTCTGTTCTTTTGTATCTCTTTATTAGAGCAGATAGTCAGAAACAAAGCTCAACATATTGCAAGGCCATTGCCAAGGTCATTCAGAAAGAAATCCTTCTCCATGATGGTAACTGTTACACTTACCACTCCTGGGCTGCAAATGACCCAAGCCCACCCAAGCAACTGCAACACAAACACATATAACATTTATAGTACAACAGGAAATCAATTGCCTTGCTTGCCCAGTGCAAACAGTAACGTTACAGAAATGCCCACAATGCACCATGCCGCCAGCGCTGACTGCCGGGTCATTACACTATATTAACCTCAAAATAATTCTTAGAATGAAATTTGGAGTTTGACTTTTGGACACCTAGACACAGCGTTACTTATTATACAGTCACTATTGTTCTTTGCGCTGTGACGTAACTACAACGTCGTTGTGTTTATTGTTAACCGAAGATTTCAAGTTAATGCTATCAATTTTACTTAGTAATTTAGCTGCGTTTTTTGCAATATCTTTGGGATTCCTGCAACTTTATTATTGTTATTAAGTGCCACGTAGTAAATGTTTCACCTTGAAAGTTAGTTGTACAGTAACAATCGATGACTATTTAAATGGTTATCTGTAAAGGTAAAACTAAAAGTCGGACCGCGGGCCCGGCATGGATGTTTAGAATTTTTAAAATTCTTGACAGGATTCTGGTTTATTATGAAATTTAAATTGTGGACAAATTTTTACCCTCAAGAGCCTGAACTGAGTCACTTTGACCCAATGTCTGCTGCAAATTCATTTTTTCTTACTGTGTTTCATAAGAGAATTTTGAAATTTTGTGTATTTCATTGTTAGGTTTTCTGCATTAAGTGCATGTGATGATGCGGGTTCACTCCATGCTCCCATCTTGCCTCTGGGAGCCCTTGAACCCGTCACCATCGGTAATGTTACCAATGAGCAGTGAGGCAACATCATAGCAAGGGGATGGTGTACAAAAGTGCCAAGTGCTTTTATTTAAAAACAATCAACAAAACAAGGTGTTCAAATAAATTGTGCAGTGCCTTCCAAACAGTCTTTAAATAAATAATCCAATAAAAGCAGAAGTGAAAATGTGGAGGTTAAAAACAATAGAAAAAAGTCTTCTTAAAAAACAATGAGGTTAAAATATAGCAGGAAGCATTCTTTTTAAAATAAACAACAAGAAGCCCTTCTTACCTGGCGGCTCCCCTGTTTCCCCCGTCTGGGCTTCTCAACAGGGGAGTCGCCCTTCCTGCAGCTGGCCTTCTCTTCACGCTGCTGTTGGTCGTTCACCTCTCCGATCCCTGGCTCCAGTAGGCATTACCGAACAGCGACCTGGGATTCCCCAATGACCAGGGCTCTCATGCTAGGGACACTACGTCCCAAGTCCCGACTCCCGCAACATTCTCGGCCTTACAACAACAACAACAACATTTGTTTCTATAGCACATTTTCATACAAAAAGTAGCTCAAAGTGCTTTACATATTAAAGAATAGAAGAATAAAAGACACAGTAAGAAAATAAAATAAGTCAACATTAATTAATATAGAATAAGAGTAAGGTCCGATGGCCAGGTTGGACAGAAAAAAACAAAAAAAAACTCCAGACGGCTGGAGAAAAAAATAAAATCTGCAGGGGGTCCAGGCCATGAGACCGCCCAGTCCCCTCTTGGCATTCTACCCCACATAAATGAAACAGTCCTCTTTGTATTTAGGGTTCTCACTGAAGGACTTGATGATGATGGTCACGTAAACTTCTGGCTTTCAGTCCATCAATGTTGGAGCATCATGATGCTTTGAGTAGGTGGTGGTGGCGCAGGCTGCCACCACAAAGAAACCGGAAGAAGAAACAGAAGAGAGAGTAGGGGTCAGTATGGGTTTTAGAGCCACCATGAATAGTTATTATGATGAATTGAACATACAGAGTATCAGGATTAAGTTAAAGTGAAGTTATGAGAAGGCCATGTTAAAGTCATGTGTTTTCAGCAGTGTTTTAAAGTGCTCTACTGTATCAGCCTGGCGAATTCCTATTGGCAGGCTATTCCAGATTTTAGGTGCATAGCAGCAGAAGGCCGACCGCCTCACCAGTTCTTTTAAGTTTAGCTTTTGGGATTGTAAGGAGACACTCATTTGAAGATCTAAGGTTACGATTTGGAATATAACGTGTCAGACATTCTGATATATAAGATGGAGCAAGATTATTTAAGGCTTTATAAACCATAAGCAGAATTTTAAATTCAATTCTGAAAGACACAGGTAACCAGTGTAGTGACATCAAAACTGGTGTGATGTGTTCGGATTTTCTTTTCCTAGTTAGGATTCTAGCAGCTGCATTCTGCACTCGTTGCAAATGATTTATGTCTTTTTTGGGTAGTCCTGAGAGGAGTGCGTTACAGTAATCTAGGCGACTGAAAACAAAAGCGTGAACTAATTTCTCAGCATCTTTCAATGATATAAGAGGTCTAACTTTTGCTATGTTTCTTAAGTGAAAAAATGCTGTCCTAGTGGTCTGATGAATATGCAATTTAAAATTTAGGTTACAGTCAACAGTTACCCCTAAGTTTTTTACTTCCCTTTTAACCCTAATGCATCAAGTTTATTTCTGATAACCTCACTGAATCCATTATTGCCAATCACTAAAATTTCAGTTTTCTCTTTATTTAGTTTGAGAAAATTACTATTCATCCATTCAGAAATACCAGTAAGACATTGTGTTAGTTAGTCAAGAGAGTCGGGGTCATCAGGTGCTATTGATAAGTACAGCTGTGTGTCATCTGCATAGCTGTGGTAGCTCACGTTGTGCCCTGAGATAATCTGACCTAATGGAAGCATGTAGATTGAGAAGAGCAGCAGACCCAGGATAGAGCCTTGTGGAACACCATATTGGATATCATGTGTCTTTGAGATGTGATTACCACGGCCAGTCACCCGCCTTCCGGTCACTCCTGCCCTTCATAATAAACTTTGCGGGAGCGACCACTACTGCTACTCCTCAGGGTGTCAGCCTGACACCCAAGCTCCCTGCTGAGCTGCCGTGAGCCTGTACTCGCTCACTCGTTCTCCTGCACTGACTTTCTCTCTCTCTCCCCACCGCTTCCTGCTTTCCTCCTGCAACCTTCTGTCCGTTCTTTCTGTTCCCCCTTTAGCCGACTCTCGCTTCTATTTAACTAGAGGGCATGGCAGCTGTGGCAAATCAGCACCCCCAGGATCAATCACGGATGTGGACCGTCTCTCACCTGTGCACTTAGGTGAGAAACGGCCACATCGCAAATCGCCCTGAGGACGAGCCGCGAGCACGGTGATTATTTATTTTAAAACTGGCCTTTGACAGGAGCTGTGGAGCCGCTATACCACAGTGCACTTTTCAGACAATTGCTATTGAATGTTAATGTTACATAGTTTGATGTTAATCGCGAGTTGTTACGATACTACGTCATTATTATTATTCATGTTCAATAAAGGCTGGCTGGTTGCGTCACAAGCAATTAAGGCTCCTTGGTCGGTCTGAGTGTGCATGTACGGTGAGCGTCCGATGCACATGCAGCAATGGCGAGAAAGAATAGGCCTTTTTTGGGCTGCAGCATCAGGCCCAATTTCGTCTTAATCCGGCCCTTAACGAGACAGTTAACTCTTTCAAGACAGGGATCGACAAAAGAGTAGAAGGGTATATAAATGTTGACAAAAGTCATCTGCAATAAAGTGTTTGATTTTAGAAAGTAGTGGTCCAAAATGAATATTATATGGAGAGCAGGTGCTGTAGAGAGAATTCATGTAAACTCCCGGGACTAATTGTTCAATTAAGGGTCTCGTCCCTCTACTCTCAAATTACCTGAACATTACTTAAATAATTAACCACATAATTAACACAGAAGGCGAAAGGGAATAAAACTAACAAAATGTAATAAAAGAAGACAATTCACAATTAAAAAACGATTAACAAAAAGAAAACCAGAACACGACAAAAAAAAAAAGAAAGGGAAAGCAAAAAGTTAAGCAAGACCCACAAAAACCTTTGAAGGGATGCGTAGAAATGTAAATGATGGCGCTGACCCCTAAATTAAAGATTAGAGTGCTTACTGTCCCAAAGAAATTTTGTCAACTCTCCCATGATGATGGAGCTGTCCTCATCCTTGGTAAGGTCTGTGAAGGACATTGGGAAAGGAAAAGGAAAGTTGGGAGAACAGTGGCATTGGGTGAAGGGTATTGAAAAAGGATGGGAAGGCATTGGGACCTAACGGTACCATTCAATTCCCCATAAATTATACGACATCGCTAGATATCTTATATTGAAGAGACACGCACTGCCCTCCATAATGTTTGGGGCAAAGACACTGTTTTATCTTGGTAGAGTAATATATATATTGCTCTACTTTCCCCCTATTGTATTATTAATATGTAGCCTTAGAATGCCTAATCTCACAGACTTACCACTGTATATAACTTAACCCCAACTTCCCTTCTATATCTATAACCTCAAGCAATTAGATGTAGTAAAAAGACAAGCAAGAGTTAAGTTACACATAAAATAATGTATTACTGATAATATTCATAAATAATAACAAAATACAAAGTGCATTTGAATATTGGCAACCATATAACCTGATAAAATGGTGATGTGTAGTTCAGGTGGCACACAGACTTGTAGTTACTTAAAATGTCTCTAGTTAAGGCATCATTGGTGCTCAGCTTTTAGCTGCATGTCTGTTCAAAATGGCTGAAGCTGTGCTCTTCATTGTGTTGTCTTCAGTTCATGATGTGATGTTCTTCTTCAGTTGCTAACAAGAGAAAAATACTTCTACATCATCACCGTTTAGCAAGAGATATGCTTCTTCATCATATGTTGGTTAGAGAGACAGAATGTGGTTGAGCAAGCAAATTTATAGATTTTCTGTCCAACCCCTACAGCCAATCCAGACAGCCATATCTCAGACCAATGGGGGAAATAGTACATCTTAACACCTGCAACCCCCCAAGACCATATGTTAAGCTAACCTGGCTTTGCGTGGGGGATGAGAGAAAGACTTTAGCAAAGAAATACTCATCAGACTGGTTTAAGACACATCCCCCAAATCCTGTCGTAAAATTACAAAGAAAAGTCGGAAACAGGGGTGCAAACACGAATGCCTCTCACCAAAGTGACACTAAATTACATTGCTTCGCCTAAATTACAAATAAAGACATACAAAACATTTATCAAGTTATATGCAAAATCTTACATCACAACAGACACCTTCTTCTTTGATTTTCCCCTCTGCTCCAATGTTTAACATTACAAACAGTTTGGACATTGTGATTAAAGTGCACACTGCAGACTTTCATTTAAGGGGATCTGCAGACTTTTCAGTCACATAACACTTTTTCTACACATTCCTCTCATTTCAGGGCACCATAATGTTTTGGGACAATTGGCATCACAAGTGTCTGTGATTCCAAGATACTTACGAAACCTCAGCTTGCTTCTACCCTTTGGAGTCTGCAGTTACCGTTGTTCAACATGAGGACAAGAGTTGTGCCAATGAAAGTCAAAGAAGCCATCATAAGGGTGAAAAACGAGAATCAAACCATTGGAGACATCGGGAAAACTTTAGGATAACTGAAATCAACTGCCTGGAATATCATGAAGAAGAAAGAACACAATGGGGAGCTCAGTAATCACAAAGGGACTTGTAGGCCAAGGAAGACCTGCTGATGACAGAAGAATCCTCACTATGGTCAAGAAAAAGCCCAAGTGACAGATTAGAGACAGTCTTCAGGAGGTCAGTGTGTGTGAGTGTGTCAGAGATGACTAGCAGCAGAAGACGTCATGTACACAAACACAGAGGTCATACTGCAAGATGCAAACCACAAAAACAAGATGGCCAGATTACACTTTGTGATAAAGGAGCCTGCAGAATTCTGGGAAAAGGTCTTGTGGGCAGACGAGACAAAGATGAACCTCATCAGAATGTGGAAACAACAAGGAACTGCCCGAGATCCAAAACAGACCACCTCATCTGTTACACTTGGTGCTGGGTGGGCGGGTTAAGGCTTGGAAATGTATGGCTGCCACAGGTCCTGGCACACTTAATGATGGAACTGCTGATGGAAGTGGTACAATGAATTCTGAGTTGTAGAGAAGCATCTGACCTGCTCAAGTTCTAGAGAATGTCTCCAAACCTACTGGACGCCACTTCATCCTACCACATGATAATGAAACAAACCTACTGCTGAGGCAGCACAGGAGTTTATGAAAGCCAAACATACTGCTGAGGCATCATGAAAGTCTGTCAAAACTACAAAATGGAAAATTCTGGAATGGCCAGGCCAGTCACTTGATTTTAATCCAGTTGAGCAGGCCTTCCATATGCTGAAGAGAAAACTTAAGGGGGCAAGCCCCCTGAAACAGGCAGGAGCTAAAGATGGCTGCATGAGAGGCTTGGCAGAACATCACCAGTGAAGACCCTCACCACTTCCTGATGTCTGTGAACCGCCAACTTCATGCAGTCATTATATATGAGGGATATGCGACAAAGAACTAAATATGACTGATGGCTTTAATAGACCTGCCACTGCTGTGTCCCAAACATTATGGTGCTCTGAAATGAGGGGGCTGTGTAGAAAAAGTGTTGCATGACCGAAATGCCTGCCAATCCCCTTAAGTGAAAGTCTGCAGTGTGCACTTTAATCACGATGTCTGAATTGTTTGATCTGTAATTTTAAACTGTGGATCAGAGGGGCAATCAAGGAAAAAGGGTCTCTTTGTCCCAAACATTATGGAAGGCACACCGTACTTTGGACAACAGTAAGAATGATTCTTGTTGAAGATCTGAGAAATGAAACATTCAATTCACGTTTCGCGCAAATACTTCACACCACCTCTTTGTGAGACGATCACAGTGAAGCAGGTGTCACAATTATTTATCGTCGAGTCGGGAGCTTGCAAAACCTACTGGTCAGTTTTATTGCACAGGTGTATTTCATTCTGATTCAGGAGAAGGTCCTGCTAACGGCAGTGGCACAATGAATTCTGAGGTGTAGAGAAACATCCGATCTGCTCAGTTTCCAGTAAAGGCCTCCAAACTCACTGGGCGGCCATTCATCCTACAACAAGATGATGAGCCAAACAGACTGCTGAGGCAACACAGGGGTCCTTCAAAACTGAAAAATGGACGGTTCTAGAATGGCCAAGCCAGTCACCCGATTTCATTGCAACTGAGCAGGCCTTCCTTATGCTGAAGAGAAAACTTAAGAGGACAATCTCCCCGAAACAGGCAGGAGCTGAAGATGGCTGCATAAGAGGCGTGGCAGAGCATCACCAGAGAAGACCCTCAGCACCTGATGATATCTGTGAACCGCAGACTTCAAGCAGTCATTGCATGTGAGGGATACGCGACAAAGAACTAAATATGACTGATGGCTCTAATAGACCTGCCACTGCTGTGTCCCAAACATCATGGTGCTCTGAAATGAGGGGGCTGTGTAGAAAAAGTGTCATGTGACCGAAATGCCTGCCAATCCCCTTAAGTGAAAGTCTGCAGTGTGCACTTTAATCACGATGTCTGAATTGTTTGATTTGTAATTTTAAACTGTAGATCAGAGGGGGCAAATCAGGGAGAAAGGCCTCTTTGTCCCAAACATTATGGATGGCACACCGTACCTTAGACAACAGTAAGTATGATACTTGTTGAAGATCTGAGAAATGAAACATTCATTTCGCGTTTCGCACAAATACTTCACACCACCTCTTTGTGAGACGATCACAGTTGTAGCGGCCCAGTGCTGCTAACATTCACACCGTTGAGAATACGATGATTTATTTATTTTTATGGTGGAGATTCCAGGGACGCACCCAGCCTTGGCCCGACCCTCACACAGGCACGAACAGAGACAAAAATAAAGCAAAGCGGTAATCAAACAGCAATTAAAGAATGTAATGAACACAAATGCAATAAATGAAAACCCGTTTTCCCCTTACCGTGACTATACATTAAATACACAAACAAAACACACACAGTAAACTCCATGAAAAAACAGCAATGGATGAAATGTAATGAAGGGAATAGATAGTCCAGAGATCTGCACGTTGAATGGGAATGTAAAGATCGTCCTACTGGTAGTTCCTGAAATGGTGAAGACGGGTGGATGAGTTCAGGAGCGCTCCTTGAATCCACTTACAGTCTTCACATACAGAGGCAGACGGCAGACAATCCAGACACCAATTAAGAAATGATCCAGGACAAAAATGAATAAGCACAGGTAGACAGACAGGAACTTGAAACACAAATTACAAAAACCCTCCTTCCTTTTGGTCACAGGCCCCTTTTTAAAAGTTGCGCTGACCTCCTTTGACCCCCCAAAAGCTCCTGCACCCTCAACAGAAGACCAGTCAGAGCCACTGCAGGGACTGCTGGGAGTTGCAGTTTCAAATTCTATTAGCACCGCTACACAGTGAAGCAGGTGTCACAATTATTTATCATCAAGTCGGGAGGTTGCAAAACCTACCGGTCAGTTTTATTACACAGGTATATTTCATTCTGATTCAGGAGAAGGTCCTGCTAATGGCAGTGGCACAATGAATTCTGAGGTGTAGATGGGAACATCTATGTATAATGCCGTGCGTAGAATTCGCACTATAACATGGCGTAAGCACAAAAGCCAAACTGTGCTTACGCACAGAAAAATCCAGATGCAGGAATCTGTGCGTACTCCAACTTCCACGTTCTTCCGCTACATAAATCCCGGTCAGCGTGAAAACTAACGCTTGTGCACGCGCATTATGTAACGCCCCAACTCCTCCCAGAATTATGTCTCTTTGAATATGCAAATCAATATAAATCGCCCTTAAACTCAGCCTTCTGTGAAAAGACAATAGGAAAAGCACGGGGGAAAATATAAGAATTTCAGCGAATACCAAATGCAGGCAAAGGAAAAACATACTATGTGTTGATTTAAACCGTGGTATAATCAACAAAAGGAAGTTGATCGAGTGACATAGCGTGTTGGAGAAACTTGAAAGCTCAGATATCAGTCGCCGTGAAAAGGCGAGTCGTAGCCCACCGTCTGAGTGCCATATGAAAGCTTATTAGGGTAAAGAGAAAAAAAAGGCACACAGTGGGGATAAAAGCACGAAATGTCAACTTCAATCTCGAAATTTCCACTTTAATCATGTAGTTTATTTTGTCATTAAAGTAGAATAACATAAACGTCATTTTAAAATCGTTTAATTAACCAGTTTCTCAAATCACATCGTAATTAAAGTAGCACGTTAAATGCTTTGTTTTGTATGTGATCTTCTATGTGCTCTATGTGTGTGAATCACTACTTGCTTCTTAAATCGGCTCTCTTCCTCCAACAGAATCCATTACATTCATGATATTACAGCTCTCTGAATAACTAAAATACTGAGATGTATACGTGATATAATTTTCATGATGATAGGAGTTAAAGCACGTTATTAAAAATGGGTTTCAAGGGGCAGTGATTGTGTGCGACCTTCGATGAAATTATTTATTGCAGCAGTACTCATGGGCGGCTCTAGGCAGAGAAAGAATCGGTGGCCCCTTCGCCCGCCAATGTCAATATGGTATCTTATGCACGGTGGATGGCCACGTCCATTGCGGACACTGCATAGCCACCTCGTGCTCATGACATAAGAGCTTAACTTTTGTCGAAATTTGCCGCTGTGTTTTTAGCTGTGTTTTTATTTTCTCTTTCTGTTTTATATTCAATATATATTGGCGTAGCCACCCCTGCAGTCCTTGCCTTACTTTCTCCAAGTAACCGATCGCCACACAATCAGCTCTGTAATAGACGTTAAGCCATCTGTAAGCTTAGAGCGCCGATTCTTCAAAATGTTTAAGGAACATTGAAATATCTTCGTAGTACATGTTTAACTATTCTATCCTTCACGCAAGTCCCAGTGAAGACTTTAGATTATTTAAATGAAGTTAAAGTTTTACCTGTATAATATAATAAACATGTTTTGTTGCATTTCATCTTAAAAATGATATCGTCATCATATGTAATTACGCGCTTTATAAAGTGGCGCAGGTTGTGTAATATTATAACTGTAGTGCAAGTTTACAGTGAGGTGATTGTACTTATAAGTTCTAACAGTTCTACAAGGTGTAATTGATTGAGTGCGTTTAAAGTTCTTGGGATGAAACTGTTTCTGAACCACGAGGTCCGTACAGGAAAGGCTTTGAAACGTTTTGCCGTGGCTGAGGCAGCGTGTGCTTGATGCTATATACCGATAATTCATTAATTCATTAATTTCCGATCAGCTGCTGCTGTGATTCCCCACTCAGATACAGTGATATAAATACTCTGAGTGGTGCAGTGAGAGTAATATGGAAAAAGATGATCCGCTGTGGCAACTCCTAACGGGAGGAGCTGAAAGAAGAAGAAGAAGAAGAAGAAGTGAGAGTAACAACGTTAAAGCAGTTATGGTATTTGGAATACTATAGCTATTCCCTGGTCCATTATATTGTTACAAGTTAATTACAATCAGATGCATTACACTAATAAACAATATGCGGTTAGTTTCAGTGTATTTATAAAGCCACGTCAGGAAAATAAGGTGTAACCACACAGGAACAGTAGCACTGCTTTGATGCTGGGTGCCGCAAGTCTGCAAAACCGAGCGGAGAACTTGCGTACGACAAGGAATGAGGTACCGTGGAAAAGTGCGTAGCTTTACGCCAAGTGTGGGTTTTATACATCACAATTTGAACGTGGAAAAGTTCTTACGCAACATTTTTGTGCATACGCACCGTTTATATATGAGATCTTCTCAAGTCCCAGTCATGGCCTCCAAAGTCACTGGACGGCACTTCATCCTACAACAAGATGATGAACCAAACACACTACTGAGGCAACACAGGAGTTCATCAAAACTGAAAAATGGAAAATTGTTGAATGGCCAAGCCAGTCACTCGATTTCAATCCAATTAAGCAGGCCTTCCATATGCTGATGAGAAAACCTATGGGGACAATCTCCCTGAAACAAGCAGGAGCTGAAGATGGCTGAATGAGAAGGCTTGGCAGAGCATCACCAGAAAAGACCCTCAGCACCTGATGATATCTGTGAACCGCAGACTTCAAGCAGTCATTGCATGTGAAGAATATGCGACAAAGAACTAAATATGACTGATGGCTCCAATAGACCTGCCACTGCTGTGTCCCAAACATCATGGTGCTCTGAAATGAGGGGGCTGTGTAGAAAAGTGTCGTGTGACCGAAATGCCTGCCAATCCCCTTAAGTGAAAGTCTGCAGTGTGCACTTTAATCACGATGTCTGAATTGTTTGATTTGTAATTTTAAACTGTAGATCAGAGGAGGCAAATCAGGGAGAAACACCTCTTTGTCCCAAACATTATGGATGGCACACCGTACCTTAGACAACAGTAAGAATGATTCTTGTTGAAGATCTGAGAAATGAAACATTCAATTCGCGTTTCGCGCAAATACTTCACACCACCTCTTTGTGAGACGATCACAGTTAAAGCAGGTGTCACATTTATTTATCGTCGAGTCGGGAGCTTGCAAAACCTACTGGTCAGTTTTATTGCACAGGTATATTTCATTCTGATTCAGGAGAAGGTCCTTGTTAACCAGCATTATACCGCAGTATGATGTACAGGGGTTCTTTGGGTTTTAAATTATACACTTTACTGCTAATGCTTGTTAAATGTCAGTAGACTATTAGCAATGCAAATGACTTGACATTTAGGCACTTTATATTGTGCACTAATAGGGTTTACCTTTAGCCTTCAGAATTCTATTTTTTTTTTTTTTTAAGTGTGGGCGTAGTTAATTGAGCATCGAGAGAAAAGCAGGCTGCCTGCAGATTGTTTCTGCTTTTCTGCTACTGAGTGTCACCTTATTGCCAGATAAAATGAAATCCTGAGAGTACTAAGGAGGATCTTAATAGACAGTTTAAAAGTCATAAGTTTATATTCAGAGACAAGCCATATACCTTAAACAGTGCTTCCCAACCTTTTTTTGGCCATACCCCACCTAGGCTTCTCTAAAATCATGATGTCCCCTCACTGTAACATATACCTTATTACCTATTCAAAAAGTGAACGCCATGTGAGTAGGGAGGAAGCCCATAATGTCATTAATTTGGTCTAAACAAGCTTCCAAAGAACATGGAAACAAAAGAAGGAAAGGACAGTTAAAGTACTGAAAAAAAAAATATATAATATGAAGTAATATAGGGTGGCGCAGTGGGTAGCACTGCTGCCTCGCAGTTAGGAGACCTGGGTTTGCTTCCCGGGTCCTCCCTGTGTCTGCGTGGATTTCCTCCCACAGTCCAAAGACATTCAGGTTAGGTGCATTGGTGATCCTAAATTGTCCCTAGTGTGTGCTTGGTGTGTGTGCCCTGCCCAGGATTTGTTCCTGCCTTGCGCCCTGTGTTGGCGGGGATTGCGTGTTAGGATGTAGTGGATTGGACTTTATTTTCATTCCACTTCAACAATTTACACTATATTAGCAATTCCATGGGTGGCACAGTGGCACAGCAGTAGCGCTGCTGCCTCACAGTAAAGAGACCTGGGTTCGCTTCTCGGGTCCTCGCTCCTTGGAGTTTGCATGTCCTCCCCGTGTCTGCGTGAGTTTCCTCCCACAGTCCAAAGACATGCAAGTTAGGTGCATTGGCAGTCCTAAATTGTTCTTTGCGCGTGTGTGCCCTGCGGTGGGCTGCCCAGGGTTTGTTCCTGCCTTGCTCCCTGTGTTGGCTGGGATTGGCTCCAGCAGACCTCTGTGACCCAGTGTTAGGATATAGCGGGTTGGGAAATGACTGACTGAAGTAATATGAAAATACAGCAAATACACTTTTGAAAACATATAATAAGAGATGACAGCTTTTTCTGTAATATTTTGATCATTTTATATTTTTGTTCTATTGCAAAATTTTATAATCTTTGTTACAATTCGTATTATTTTATGGTAAAAACAATTTCTAAGTAGAAAAACCCAAGCCGGTTGTAAAATTATAAATTAAAGGGTTCTTCAGTATCCCTTCTATGTTTATATAAATATATAAATGTCTCTGTAAAAAATAAAAATTAAAATTAACAGTGAATTTCTGTTTTTTCATTTTATAAATTGTTTAACATACCTACTGCGGTGGGCTGGCACCCTGCCCAGGGTTTGTTTCCTGTCTTGCGCCCTGTGTTTGCTGGGATTGACTCCAGCAGACCCCGTGACCCTCTAGTTAGGATATAGTGGGTTGGATAATGGATGAATGGATGGATGGATTAACATACCTAAATTCTCGAGTTGCCTCCATAAAAAATCTAATTGCGCCCCACATTGGGAATCTCCGCCTTAAACTAATACTCCATACAAAAATGATATATTTCTGGTTTTTTTTAATGATGCACACATATGAATATGGGACAGCTTTAGAGCTCTAGTGACTGTAATTCCACCACCACATCAGGGGCTGGCGCTGTGTCTTAACACACTGTGTCTCTTTCTCCCTCTGCAGACCAGATGATTGACAGCTAGAACACCCCTGATGTCACTCCCACCTGGACCTGCCTCTTCCTTCCAGTCTCCCCAAAAAATGGCAGCAAAAAAGAGGACACTGGCAATGACTGTTCTGATAGAACACAGACAGTATTTCGCTACATGTGTTCAATGATCTGAGTCTTCTGAAGATAAAGAGCCAGCTCTGCCTCTTCCTGCTGAATACATCTGTGTTCACAGATCAGTCCAGTCTGTCATCAAAGTGGAAACCTAAATATTTCTAAGTCTGCACCACCTCAGTGTCCTCCCCTCGGACGTTGACAGGCTGAAGGGGGAGCTCAGATCCTTGGACTTCATTGTGTTCAGAACTTATTGCTCCAGTCACTGAAAGTTCCTGTCTTCCCTTTCCTGCCCATTCCTTACACACGGCACAATAGCTTTATCATCAGAGTCCTTCTGAATATGGCAAAGTTTGCTGTGCATAATGTGAACATGACTGGGGCCATTACAGTCCCTTGTGAGGCCCTAATGTTGCTCACTACTGTTCCACAGTTTGGCAAACTGCAGTCATCCAGTCAGGTAGTTAGGAATCCAGGAAGTGAAAGTGGAATCCCACTCTCCCATCCTGCTCCATTTTATCATTAAGAATGGAGGGTTGGATGTGGGAAACAGCAGGCCCTGATGGCTACCCTGCAGAATTTTTTAAGAAATTCTCCACTCAGCTAGCTCCCTCCTATTAGCAACATTTACAGAAGCTAGAGACAATCAAATTCTACCTCAAACCTTTCACCAAGCATTAATCACACTCTTTCCTAAACAAAATAAGGACTTATTACAGTGTGCGTCATACAAACCAATTTCACTTCTGAATAATGATGTTAAGATACTCTCAAAAATCATAGCTAGAAGGATGGAGAAAGTGCTGTCTTCGGTAATATCACAAGATCAAAATGGATTTATCAACAACAACAACATTTATTTATATAGCACATTTTCATACAAACAGTAGCTCAAAGTGCTTTACATATTAAAGAATAGAAAAATGAAAGACACAATTATAAAACAAAATAAATCAACATTAACATCGAATAAGAGTAAGGTTCAATGGCCAGGGGGGACAGAAAAAACAAAAAAACTCCAGACGGCTGGAGAAAAAATAAAATCTGTAGGGATTCCAGACCATGAGACCGCCCAGTTCCCTCTGGGCATTCTACCTAACATAAATGAAACAGTCCTCTTTGGATTTAGGATTCTCACGGAAGGGCTTGATGATGATGATGATGGTCACGTAGACTTCTGCCTTTTAATCCGTCCATCATTGTTTGAGCATCATGAAGCTTTGAGTAGGTGGTGGTGGCGCAGGCCACCACCACAAAGAAACCGAAAAAAGAAACAGAAAAGAGAGTAGGGGTCAGTACCGATTTTAGAGCCACCATGAATAGTTATTTTGAGGAAATTGAACATATAGAGTATCAGGATTAAGTTAAATTAAGATTAAAATAAAGTTATAAAAAGGCCATGTTAAAGTAATGTGTTTTCAGCAGTGTTTTAAAGTGCTCTACTGTATCAGCCTGGCGAATTCCTATTGGCAGGCTATTCCAGATTTTAGGTGCATAGCAGAAGAAGGCCGCCTCACCCTCATCAAGGGTCGACACCTTCCAATCTTCAATGCCTGTTTAATGTAATATACTCACCAACAAAGTCAAACACCCCAGAAATACTATTATCATTGGATGCAGAAAAAGCATTTGACATGATACGTTAGAGAAATTTGGGTTTGGCCCCAACATTTGTGCATGGATCAAACTACTGTATACCATTCCAGAAGCTTCAGTTTGTATTAACAACATTTGACTACTTTAAACTAGAACGTGGTACCAGACACGCCCCTTGTCACCACTGCTATTTGCAATCGCCATTGAACCACTGGCGGTTCACTGTCAAAATGCTGATCAGATAAAGGGGATTATCAGAGAAGGACTGGAACAGAAAATTTCTCTATATGCAGATGATATGATACCAGGGATGGGGGTCGACTTGTTCTCAATCCTATTTTTTGTAAAAATTGATTGATTTGTTTGGAATGATTACAATAAAATTAATTAAAAAAAACAATGAATCAATTCAATTTAATGCTGATAGAATTATAATTGTTTATAGAAATTTGTCTATGCTCCTGACTGTTTTTAGATGGCTAAATAACTGCCAGTTTTTTAACCATTAAACTACAACCATATTTTGTACAGTGAATAAAATGTGTTTGAATACTAAAAATATAATCGTCGCCTAATCACCTGGTTCATCAAAAGGTGCGGGTCTGGTGTTGCATGTAGAAGATTGCATCCTCAACACCATTATGCTCCTGATAGGCAAACTGTAGGACACCCAGTGCATGCTGGACTTGTGGTTTGAGGTGACACAGAAGCAGCCACTCCAGTGTCTTCATGATGTGTGATGTGAGGGCCACCCGTCCATCCACTTTTAAAAAGAACTGTGCCCTTAAGGCTTTCATAGTTTGACTAGTCACAATTCACCATCAGCTCCATTTCTTCTTGCATTTTTTTTTTTCCTTATAACGTTGTTGGTTAATTGCTTCATGGTCTTTAGGTAACACATGAGTATATTAAATTTTCAAATCAATCTGATAAGCTTTTAGTTCGCAGTGTGCTATCAATTTAATTAAAGCGTGATGGATCGCTCATCTGTGGCATACACACTTTTTGTCACCTTCAAGCCCCACAAAAGCGAAGAAGAACTCGGGTTTTCAATTTGAAAACTTTGCTTGCGGATTTTAGAGGACTCGAGACAGGTCTAATTGGAGCAATCAAACTTTATGGGGATGATGTATGGAACTGTTAATTTAAGTAAATATTATTGCTTTAGATAAAAGAGTATTATCGAGATGATCTATGGTATATTAGGAATGCTTCGTGTTAATGTTAGAAAATCAATCTTTGGCAGTATACTTTAGGCCAGCTGACATCTCATATTTTAGATCCATTATTATCAGTGGCGAGATCAGAAGTTCATGAAGAGCAGAAGTTGACCATTAAATCATGTCACAAGTTTATTCTCGCCTACTGAATATATTGAGCTTGTGTCAACCATTCACACAATTTCCTCCTGCAAATATTCAATAGGATATAGATCTGAGCTAAAATGAGACTAATTCAGGCTACCAAAGGTCTGCTTTTCTATTTGCGCTCGGCGCAAAGTCAACTAAAGGCAACATAATTGTAATCAGCAAATAGCAACGCAACTGTTGGCAGGACAACTCGTCAATATGTCTAAATATCCGAATGGCTTTAGGGATAAAGGGGCAAGGCACTTGTGTTATTGGCATGCAATCCATCAAAGGTGCATTCAGAGTGGATTGGAAAGCTACCATATTCACAGTAGCAACTTTTGGACACGTTGAAGTGAGAATGTAACTCATTCAAGCGAGCAATTATTTGATTGCTTTACACAGCCCTTAAATAAAATTAAAAAAAGGATCAAAATCAAAGTGTTACAGGTCTGGGACCACCAAATATTAAAAAAAAACACAACAACAAGCTCCGTCCCAGTATAGGCCTTACCCAAGCAAGCCTGACCCCAAACAACTGGGAAGCTTTGGTCCTGACCAGACTCCATCCACAAATGGGAGACAAGCTTTTAGAGTTCAGAAAAAACAAAGTAGTCTCAGATACCTCGAAAACAAATGTCTCTCAGGAGGGAGAACCTTGAAAACTCTGGCATGTATAGAGACAAGTCAGACAAGAGTATAAAAAAATGACAATTTATTCATAAATGATGATACAGGTAAGAGTTATGTAGTTGGTGTCATACACGTACGTTTTGGAGACAAACTGAGGATTTGTCAACCTGTAATACAACTCTATGCCAAGGGCTGACACTCTTTCCTGGGTATGTGACCTCTTGGTTTGGGCTTCATGACTGAGTGGGTGTGGGTTAATGTCACACACAAATGTTTTGGAGACAAATTCAGGACTTGTCGACCTGTAATACAGCTCCATGCCAAGGGCTGGCACTCTCTTCTGGGTATGTAACCTCTTGGTTTGGGCTGCCTGACTCAATGGGTCTGTGCTAATGTCACACACATGAATGTTTTTGAGACAAACTAAGGCCTGGCGACCTATAATACCACTCCGAGCCGAGCGCTGGCACTCTTTTCCAAGTATGTGACCTCTCAGTTTCGGCTGCATGACTCAATAGGTCTGGGCTAATGTCACACACATATGTTTCAGAGACGATTTCATGACTTGTCGACTTGTAATACCACTTTTTGCCTAGGGCTGGTGCTGTCACCTAATGTCTCTTCTCTCATTCTACCAGCAGATCCAGTAAACTGCTGAGTGGTGTCACTTCCAGCTCTCACATACCTGGAGCAACCTCTTCGGTCTCGCATATCTTATACCCAGGGCTATAAGATAGATAGATAGATAGGTAGAGTGAAAGGCCATATATGATAGATAGATAGATAGATAGATAGATAGATAGATAGATAGATAGATAGATAGATAGATAGGAAAGGCACTATATATAGATAGATAGATAGATAGATAGATAGATAGATAGATAGATAGATAGATAGATAGATAGATATGAAGGAAACTATATAATCTATACTAATAAAAGGCAAAGCCCTCAGTGACAGACTCACTCACTCACTCACTCATCACTAATTCTCCAACTTCCCATGTAGGTAGAAGGCTGAAATTTGGCAGGCTTATCCCTTACAGCTTACTTACAATAGTTAAGCAGGTTTAATTTCGAAATTCTATACGTAACGGTCATAACGGTCTATAACAGTCAACAATGTCCACCATGTTGTACTTTCTTATTTATGGCCCAATCTTCACGAAATTTGGTAGGCGGCTTCCCTGCGCTAACCAAAATCGATGTACGTAATTATTTCGGTGGAGTGACGCCACTGTCGGCCGCCATATTGAACTTTCCAACGTCACTAATTCTCCAACTTCCCGTGTAGGTAGAAGGCTGAAATTTGGCAGGCTCATTCCTTACAGCTTACTTACAAAAGTTAAGCAGGTTTCATTTCGAAATTCTACGCGTAACGGTCATAACGGTCAACAACATCCGCCATGTTGAACTTTCTTATTCATGGCCCCATCTTCACGAAATTTGGTAGGTGGCTTCCCTGCGCTAACCGAAACCAATGTACGTACTTATTTTGGTGGTATGACGCCACTGTCGGCCGCCATATTGAATTTTCCAACGTCACTAATTCTGCAACTTCCCGTATAGGTAGAAGGCTGAAATTTGGTACTTATTTCGGTGGTATGATGCCACTGTTGGCCGCCATATTGAACTTTTCAACAGTCTTTGTTACTTATGGACCCATCTTCAAGAAATTTGGTATGTGGGTTCCCAACGCTAACTGAATCCTACTTACGTACATATATACGTCCATAGCCTGCAGCTCAGTCACCGTGTGAGGCAGCATTGGGTCCCTCATCCCAACGCCTCCCACGTTGTTGGCTGCCTGCCTATATAAGGCCGTCCGTCGCTCCAGTCTCTACATTCCCTTTGTTGCTTCGCCACGGGATTCACGTCTCCCTGCTGATAACTACAGCCTTCTTATTTAATCCACGGCTTCTCCGCTGTTTTATTGTTCATTTATTACGATTATAGTTATTGTGTAGGTATTTTAGACTTACTTTACATTGTTCAGGTACACATTTCCTTTACCATTCCAACCGTACCCCCATTAACATGTCAATCGAGGTGCTCACCATCGATCAAAGAACTGTCACTTACCGAGTGGTTTCCATGCCCGGAGATGGCACCTGCCTTTTCCTTTCTCTTTGTTACATATTGCACGGCCATATCAGGCTCACTCTTGATATCCGGAGGAACATTGTGTCTTATGTACTGAATGACTGGGACAGGTTCAAGGTGTGGACTGATGACGGTACAGGAGATAATTAGACTACAGAGGAGCACTAGAAGAGTGAAATGCTTAAGCCCTTCACCTATGGTACTGCATGTGAGTTGATGGCTGCCGCTGAATTGTTCGGTTGTCGCTTTCAAGTGTACTGAAATGGCCAAATATTTTACGCCTTTCAAAACCGCCAATGCCTCTTAAACATCTTAGATTGACAGGTGACGATTTCAGTAGTGGACACGTTGATGTTTATGAATGTTTAAACTCTCAAAAGCTGGATGTGAAGTTATCTATAAAACCGGTTGTGTGCTTACAACGCTTGACAGACACTGAATGTCACTTCAACACAAGTCCTACAAATACTGTCGTAATTGAAACAAACCATGAAACTCAAACCAATTATGACAGCAGCAATCCAAGCTGTGAGATTTCAGACAAGATTGCTGTTCACATGGCCGACTGTACGTTACATGCTCAAGAGTAAGCTCAGCGCACAGCTTGGTCATATTACAACCGGAGGGCCAAACTGACAATGTGGTACACAAAGAGATCCTTAACAAATAATTATTGGTATATTTTTCCTTAGTTTAAAAAGGTTTAATTTACTTCTTAATAAAAATTTTAAGGCAGTACTTCGCCGCTGCGAAGCTCGGTATTTTGCTAGTAGATAGATAAAAGGCACTATATGATAGATAGATAGATAGATAAAAGGCACTATATGATAGATAGATAGATAGATAGATAGATAGATAGATAGATAGATAGATAGATAGATAGATAGATAGATAGATTTGAAAGGCACTATATAATAGATAGATAGATAGATAGATAGATAGATAGATAGATAGATAGATAGATAGATAGATAGATAGATAGATAGATAGTGTGTGGTGAATAAACAGCCCATACAGGATCAGGAGTGCCAGCTGCAGCACCCCCTGGCAGCACCTGAGGGGCCCAACTGGGCTGCACCAAGCTCCAATTTCCATGGCGCCTATAGGGAAACCGAGGCACCGCTCCAACCCAGTGGGACGGCCATCTAGAGTCCAAGGGGAAGTATTGCACAGTCCATGACTGCTCCCCCTGAATAAATAGCGAAGGGACGTCCCAGACGGGCATGGACCCCGGCCGTCCGCCACAATAGATAGATAGATAGATAAATAGATAGATAGAAAAAAGTAAAAATAATTTTCTTTCACAGGACTGGAAGGCGACATGAAAATCTTGTCACCTTGAGATGCAAGTCCAATAGATAAATCAATAAAGCCTCACAGTTCTGTAAATGGCATGCCTTTCATTCAGATGCTGTAAACACATCAAAATGGGCAAAGTGGTTGAGCCATCAAAGTGAATCCCGCTTAGTCTTGGCGAGTTCTTTAATGTTATGCATTACCCAATCACAATAAAAGACAAATGTGTGACTTATACGAACGGGCCAAACATGTGGCTAAAGCTCCAGCTGAGTAAATGATCCGGCCATCTTTTGAAGGCCACACACATGCACAAACACAAAGCATTTTAGGGACGCGTAATGAGTCCTGATACTAGAATTGCTAAGTCGCTGCTTTGTGCTACAGTTTCATCACTTGATCAATAAATTCAAACCCAGAGATAAGAAAACCTTAGATAAGCTCTGAAACAGAAAGGCTAATGAATCAAGTAGAGACAGCTGTTGTTGAAAAATGCGTGTCATTCTTGGAGTAACAAGCAAAGCAACTGACAATGAAATTTCCTTACTTTCCTTGATTGTTTCCAGACTGGTAATCTTCAGAACAATACGGGATGAAAAGGATTTGATGGGAGCCTCAGAGAATCAAATTAAACAATACCTGCCGCAGCTGGGGATGTGTTTCTTGGCTTCCTTTGTTTACTAGGAGTGAACGCCGTCTGTCTTTCAATCAGAAAAGGAACATTTCCTGCCCAGTGAGGCTGATCAGTTTGGGGTAAAAATGGATTTCGAAAGAATGGCTTTTAAGCAAACAGGAATTTATTAGCACAAATGGAGGCCAAATCATTGTGTACTGAGTTCTAATTGTTATTATGCAAATTACACAAGGCACATTGAAAATTAAAGAGGTAATTAAACTGGAGGCGTGTGGGTGTTGAAATTGAACCCGTCACATATACTTGCCACCAATGATCTGTTTTATAAGTGGATGGAAATTGCAATATTTATAAAACCTCCAGCATGTTATGAGTGACATCTTCATTCTGCATTTTAATAATAATACAAATATATATTTACTTTTAAAAATCTGATATAATATCTGATAAATACTTTGTATATATATATATATACTGTATATATATATATATTTATAATATATATTTTATGTATATATACAGTACAGCATATATTGTCACATATGAATGTCAGAGGATCTCCTTATGGGCTCAATCAAGGTATGTAATGCCTGAGGGCTGAGAGGGGGGCACTGTTACCTACATTCGTTTCACCTTATCTTCCTGTAGCACCAAGAAACCACCCAGTGAGGGCATTTAGCCCCGCCCCTGCTAGTTAATCTACTGTAAGAAGCCCAGCTGCCCAGAAGGAGGTGCCTTCTGTGACCAGAGCAACCTCACCAGCTGGAGCTCCTGTGAATGACCCCTAATTCCTTAGCTGAGAGGCAAATCTGTTTCACTTATTTTTTGCCTAAGGACTTGAAACATAACAGTAAGAGGCATTTCTTTTGTTGGAGGTTTTGTGTTGATTAGACGGGATGACCTTGGCTTGGCTTTCCAACTTTTATCTTTGTTTGTATATACTGACTCCTTCAGACCACGAGGGGGCATCCGTCCTGGTTATGTTGGGGGCCACGGGTAGAGGGCTTGGAAGCCCAACCCTGTAGGGGCCCATGGCTACCGCCAGGCGGCGCCCAGGTGCCTGAGGAACCCTGGAGCCCAGCACTTCCGCCACACCAGGAAGTGCTGGGGGGAAGACGACAGGGGACACCCGGACGGCTTCCGGGTGCGCAGCCGGCACTTCCGCCACACTGGGGTGTGGCTAAGACTGATTGCCGGGAAGCAGCTGGAGCCCATCCGGGTTCCTATAAGAGGGGCCGCCTCCCTCCAGTCATTGGTGGATGTCGGGCGGTAGTAGACAGAGCTGGAGAGAGGACTGGAGGCGACCAGGAGAATGGCACAAGGACTGTGAGGCCTGGACTTTTGGGGGACGGCGCAGAAGGCCCTGGGTAGTGCACTGAAAATATAATTGTAAATATTGTAAATAAACGTGTGTTGGGTCAACTTGCGATGTCCGTCTGTCTGTGTCCGGGCCAGCGTTCACAGTGGCGTAGTCGGCAGGATGCTCTGCCTGGTGCAAGGCGGGGACCTGTGTTAATAACAAATATGTCTGTGAACGGCCCGGCGCAGCAGCGGACCCCACACACTGGCCACAGGAGCACCCCGTGCACAACCCCGCGGGAGCGGTTAATCCCAGAGACCGCCGCCGGACCGCAGAAAGGCCATCCCCGGGTGCGGAGGAGGAATGGACATCGCCGGAGTGCAGCAGGCTCCGGAAGTCGCGCTGTCCGGACGGACAGCCAGGCTGGCATTGCGACGCAGAAGGCCACACCAAGGCAGGGGCCTCGGCATGACGGGATCCGCGAGGTGAGTGCCCTGCCCTGCAGTATTCGGCCCTTCGGGGTCGCACGTACCTTGTTTCCTACAGAGAGGGATGATCCGGATCTGCTTCGGCAGCGCAACGGTGGCAGCAGAGGAGGCTGCAAACTCGGAGCCGCTGCGGCTCTGTGGCCTCTCTGAGCCGCTGAGGCTCAAAGAATCTATATATACACTCACCTAAAGGATTATTAGGAACACCTGTTCACTCATCTCCACTACAAATAGGAAAAAGAGGCTACAATTTGCACGAGCTCACCAAAATTGGACAGTTGAAGACTGGAAAAATGTTGCCTGGTCTGATGAGTCTCGATTTCTGTTGAGACATTCAAATGTTAGAGTCAGAATTTGGCGTAAACAGAATGAGAACATGGATCCATCATGCCTTGTTACCACTGTGCAGGCTGGTGGTGGTGGTGTAATGGTGTGGGGGATGTTTTCTTGGTACACTTTAGGCCCCTTAGTGCCAATTGGGCATCGTTTAAATGCCACGGGCTACCTGAGCATTGTTTCTGACCATGTCCATCCCTTCATGACCACCATGTACCCATCCTCTGATGGCTACTTCCAGCAGGATAATGCACCATGTCACAAAGCTCGAATCATTTCAAATTGGTTTCTTGAACATGACAATGAGTTCACTGTACTAAAATGGCCCCCACAGTCACCAGATCTCAACCCAATAGAGCATCTTTGGGATGTGGTGGAACGGGAGCTTCATGTCCTGGATGTGCATCCCACAAATCTCCATCAACTGCAAGATGCTATCCTATCAATATGGGCCAACATTTGTAAAGAATGCTTTCAGCACATTGTTGAATCAATGCCACGTAGAATTAAGGCAGTTCTGAAGGCGAAAGGGGGTCAAACACTGTATTAGTATGGTGTTCCTAATAATCCTTTACGTGAATGTATATATATATATACACTTTATGGACAAAAGTATTGGGACACACCTCTTAACTATTGAATTCAGGTGTTTCAACTGGACCCATTGCCACAGGTGTATAACATCAAGCACCTAAGCCTACAGTCTCTATTTACAAACATTTATGAAACAAAATGGGTCGTTCTGAAGAGCTCAGTGACTTCAAGCCTGGCACTGTGTGATAGGATGCCTCCTTTGCAATAAGATGGTTTGTGAAATTTCATCCCTGCTGGATATTCCATGGCCAACTGTAAAGTCGTATTATTAGAAAGTGGAAGTGTTTAGGAACAGCAGCAGCTCAGACATGAAACAGAAGATCATGGGGTCAATGACCGCTAAGGTGCATGGCCCATAAAAGTCGCCAACACTCTGCTAATTCCATAGCTGAAGAGTTCCAAACTTCCACTGGCATTAACTGGAGCTTCATGGAATGGGTTTCCATTGCCAAGCAGCTGCACGCAAGCTGCACATCACCAGGTCCAACACCAAGTGTCGGATGGAGTGGTGTAAAGTGCACCACCACTGGACTGTGGAGCAGTGGACACGTGTTTGATGGAGTGATGAATCACGCTTCTCTGTTTGGCTGTTAGATGGTGTAACATAAGTTTAATATGTCACTGTTCTCTGTACAAGTATTTTATAAATCTACTTTTCTTTCTACTCACATGCACAGCTAATACAAAGCCAGATTTAACACAGGGGCTCATCAGTTAGAACTGCTAGGCAAGCATTAGAAGACAAGACAGGGACAACTGTGAAATGGTCATTGTATGCCATTTTTTTCCGTCAAAGTCAACATGAAATTGTATCCTCTTTGTCTTGTTTGAAATGGCATGATTCACCTAAGTGGGGGCCTGCACATGAAGAAATAGTATAAAGGCTTGGAACATTGCCCGGCACACCTTTGAAGCTGACGGACGGACAGGAGATAACGTCATCCGATCCTGAAAATTCTTCCAACACAGCGATGAAAGTGGCAGACTCTACACATCGGGACCCATTTCCCGAAGGTCTTGTCATGGCTTCCTTTGTCTGTTGTTCCGCGTAAACCATCATTAAACAGAGCTGTTAGTTAGATAGATAGATAGATAGATAGATAGATAGATAGATAGATAGATAGATAGATAGATAGATAGATAGATAGATACTTTATTAATCCCAAGGGGAAATTCACATGTTTCTCCTATGTGATTTCTTGGCGCCGTATCACTAAGGGAGGGGTATCACCTTTTAATATTATACTGTATCTATATAGATTCGGGTTATGTAACATGCCACAATTACAAAAAGACCTCATTCCAACAAAGGAGCTAGTCTGGGTTTGGTGGATGCCAGGAGAATGTTCCCTGCCTGGCTGTATTGTGCCAATTGTGAAGTTTGGTGGAGGAGAGACAATGGTGTAGGACTGTTTGTCAGGGATTAGAGTGGGTCCCTTACTTCCAGTGAAGGACAATATTAATGTTTCAACATACCAAGACATTTTGGACAACTTTATGGAAACAGTTTGTGGAAGACCCTTTCACTATTCCAGGGTGACTGTTCCCCAGTGCACCAAGCAAGCTCTATAAAGACATGGCTGGATGAGTTCAGTGTGGAAGAACTTGACTGGTCCACACGGAGGCCTGACCTCAGTCCCATCAAACAGCTTTGGGATGAACCAGGCCTTCTCGTCCAACATCAGTGCCTGACCTCATAAAAGCTTTACACAATGAGTGGGCACAGAAACACTCCTAAACCATGTGGAAAGCCTTCCAAGAAGAGTGGAAGCTGCTATAACTGCAAAGGGAGGTTGACCAACTCCATATTAAAGTCTATGGATTTGAATGCAATGCCATTAAAGTCCCTGTTGGTGTGATGGTCAATACTTTTCTCTATATATTTCTTTTCTAATTCATTTTCTAACCCACTAAGTCCTAAACACAGCTGTGAGGGGTGCTAGAGGCTCTCCCAGGTGGCACAGGGCGCAAGGCAGGAAGAAACCCTGAACGGGGGCACCAGCCCATCGCACCATACATATAAATCTGACAAATGAAATAAAGAATGTCAAAAGGGTTGGGGTATTTTGCCAGTAACAAAGTTTAATGAGAGTTGAGATACAAAAGGGCATAGAAATGGGCATGCTGGGGTGAAAAACAATGGGCTTCCAGATAGTCAAATGAAAAAGGCGAGGGATCCATCCTTCCCATCTTAGATCACAGTTCTCAAGTGAACGCCTGATTCTGGTGGCTCTGAGGATTTATTAGCTGACCCCGAAGTGGTGGGGCTTCATGGCAGAAGCAGAAGCCGAGTCATTCATTGTCCAGCTGGCAAGTGAGTGACCTGTGGATGGAAAAGGAAACGGTATTAGTGAGAGCACCCCCTCTATACCCAGGGTGGTATTGCTTACCTTTTTGTAGTCTTGACGATGTTGCCTAAGCACGTACACTGGAACATATTGTTTGGGACAAAGACCCATTTGATTTCCCCCTCCGCTCCACAGTTTAAAATTACAAATCGGAAAAAAATCAGACATTGTGGTTAAAATGTGCATTGCAGACTTTCATTTAAGGGGATTTCCAGTCATTTCAGTCACATAACACTTTGTCTACACAGTTCCCCCCCATTTCAGGGCACCATAATGTTTGGGACAATTGGTGTCACAAGTGCTTGTGATTTCTCTGTTGGGTTTCATGGCTTCATAAGATACCTTGGCCTGCTTCTACCCTTTGGAGTCTGTAGTCACCATTATTTAACATGAGGACAAGAGTTGTGCCAATGAAAGTCAAGGAAGTCATCATGAGGCTGAAAAACAAGAATCAAACCATTGGATACATTGAGAACACCTGAGAATGACTGAAATCAACTGTCTGGACTATCATGAAGAAGAAAAGAACACACTGGTGAGCTCGGTAATCACAAAGGAACAAGGAAGACCTCTACTGTTGATGACTGGACAAATCCTCAGTATGGTCAAGATAAAGCCCCAAATGCTTGTCTGACAGATCAGAAACAGTCTTCAGGGGGCCAATGTGTGTATGTCATAGACGACTATGAGCAGAAGACATCATGAACACAAACCCAGAGGCAACACTGCAAGATTGTAAACCACAAAAACAGGATGGCCAGATTAGAGTTGGCAATAAAGGACTTCAAAGAGCCTGCAGAATTCTGGGAAAAAGGTCTTGTGGACAGACGAGACAAAGACGAACCTCATCAGAGTGATGGCAAGAGCAGAGTGTGGAAACAACAAGGAACTGCCTGAGATCCAAAACAGACCACCTAATCTGTTACACATGGTGCTGGGGGGGTTAAGGTTTGGACATGTATGGCTGCCACAGGTCCTGGCACAATGAATTCTGAGGTGTAGAGAAACATCTGATCTGCTCAAGTTCCAGTAAATGTCTCCAAACTCACTGGACAGCACTTCATCCTAACAAACGATAATGAGACAAACCTACTGCTGAGGCAGAAACGAGGAGTTTATGAAAGCCAAACATACTGCTGAGGCATCATGAAAGTCTGTCAAAACTACAAAATGGAAAATTCTGGAATGGCCAGGCCAGTCACTTGATTTTAATCCAATTGAGCAGGCCTTCCATATGCTGAAGAGAAAATTTAAGGGGGGCAAGCCCCCTGAAACAAGCAGAAGCTAAAGATGGCTGCATGAGAGGCTTGGCAGAGCATCAGCAGAGAAGACCCTCAGCACCTGCTGGTGTCAATGAATCACAGACTTGAAGCAGTCATGGCATGTGAAGGATATGCGACAAAGAACTAAATATGGCAACGGCTTTAATAGACCTGCCATTGCCGTGTCCCACACATTATGGTGCCCTGAAATGGGGGGACCATTTAGAAAAAGTGTTGTGTGTCCAAAATGGCTGCAAATCCCCTTAAATGAAAGTGAAAGGTGTCTGAATTGTTTGATTTGTCATTTGAAACTGTGGAGCAGAGGGGCACATCAAGGAAAGAAAACGTGTCTTTCTCCCCAACATTATGGAGACCACTGTACGTCGTACTGGATTAAAATGCTGCTTAACAAGGATCTTTTCTTTACCTGTGCAATAAAACCGACCAGCTGGTTTTTAAAGCTCCCCACTCGATGATAAATAATTGCAGCACCGGCCTCACAGTTATGAAGCATTTCTGCAAAACCTGAATCAAATGTTTCCATTTTCGGACCTTCAACATACGTAGTCACTTTTAAATTACACTGAAAAAAGTATAACATTGATGTTGTTCATTTAATGTAAATTTTCTCTTTTAAGCAACTTAAGATTAGTCATTTAGTGTTGTAGCTTGAAATAGTTGGTTTCAGATCTCAATCAAAGTAAAAAAAAGTGTTTGTACCAAAGTAAGTAGTAACATAAAAATCCTATTTCAGTTAACCTAATATTTGAGGTTGTTCGTGTGTTGTGTGTGAGGGTCTGTTTGTTTATTCTTCCGGTCGAACTTTCCAGCGTGCTGGCTTTCCAACTGCCACAAAAGAAGAAGACTTTCCCGAGTGGAGTGGATGTGGATGTGGCTATGCAGGTCTGGTCATTTTCAGCAGCAGACTTTTATAACGGAGGATTTCTGGTAAGCAACCCTGTTTCTCAGCTGTTCATTTTAAATATAAGAACACGCAATAAAACATACTTTCAAGAAAGCTGTAGAAACGTTTAATAATTTTTTGGTTGTATATTTAAGATTTACACTGTGAAATGCTTCTGTATTTGCACTAATGTAATAAGTACAGAATTGGAATGTGTTATGTTCATAATATTTCTAGTGATGAACGAGCACCAAAGTGTTCGGGTGTTCGGTCCGAACACATCGCGATGTTCGTGTGCTCGGTAGAGTATAATGTAAGTCAATGGGAGACAACCAGGCACCCCCTGCTCTGAAGAGGGGAGGGTGCCTGGTCCATTGGAAAAGGTCAGAAAGTGACAGAAACACCACCCAAATGGACTGGGAACAGCATGGGAATGATGTCTGGATGCATCTTGGACTCCCAAGTCGCTGCTGGGAACCAGTATCAATCAATCAACATTTATTTATATAGCACATATTCATACAAAAAAATGTAGCTTTACAAAATGAATAGAAAAATAGAAGACACAATAAAAAATAAACATAAGTCAACATTAATTAACATAGAATAAGAGTAAGGTCCGATGGCCAGGGTGGACAGAAAAACAAAAAAACTCCAAAGGCTGGAGAAAAAAATAAAATCTGTAGGGGTTCCAGACCAAGAGACCGCCCAGTCCCCTCTGGGCAATCTACCTAACATTAGTCAAACAGTCCTCTTTGTGTTTAGGGTTTTCATGGAAGGACCTGATGATGAAGGTCACGTAGACTTCTGGCTTTCAGTCCATCATTGTTGGTGCATCATGATGCTTTGAGTAGGTGGTGGTGGCGCAGGCCGCCACCACAAAGAAACCGGAAAAAGAAACAGAAGAGAGAGTTGGGGTCAGTATGGATTTTAGAGCCACTGTGAATAGTTATTGTGATGAATTGAACATACAGAGTATCAGGATTAAGTTAAAGTAAAGTTATAGAAAGGCCATGTTAAAGTCATGTGTTTTCAGCAGTGTTTTAAAGTGCTCCACTGTATCAGCCTGGTGAATTCCTATTGGCAGGCTATTCCAGATTTTAGGTGCATAACAGCAGAAGGCCGCCCGCCTCACCAGTTCTTTTAAGTTTAGCTTTTGGAATTCTAAGGAGACACTCATTTGAAGATCTAAGGTTACGATTTGGAATATAAGGTGTCAGGCATTCCGATATATAAGATGGAGCGAGATTATTTAAGGCTTTATAAACCATAAGCGGTATTTTAAAGTCAATTCTGAATGACACAGGTAACCAGTGTAGTGACATCAAAACTGGAGAAATGTGTTCGGATTTTCTTTTCCCAGTTAGGATTCTAGCAGCTGCATTCTGCACTCGTTGCAAAGTTTGTCCGAGTTGTACGCCACTTTTACAGACTGACAAAAACACACCCAAAACCTCCCAAAAAAATCAATTTTAGAGGAAAAATGACGCTCTAAAACATGATATGGGAGTGCCTGCAGGTGAGCTGACGCTCTAAAACATTAGCTGCGAGTGCATGCTGTTCAGCGCACCCTATAAAAAAATTACACACCTGCCCCTTGATTGGCTGTCTCCAACCCGTGAAACGTGCGGGGCAGAGACTCGAGCATGGTGCATGAACACATGTGGTGCTCGTTCGAGTAGTGCCATGCTGCCATGCTCCGAGCACAGCGATGCTCGAGCCGAACACATGTTCGGCCGAGCCTGCTCGCTCATCACTAAATATTTCTAATAGCATAAAAGCAGGTTACGACCAATAAACCATTTTAAATTGTAACAACTTCAAAAATAGATTTACTTCAATATAAAACAGCGGTTCTCAAACTGGGGTCCGGTTTCGGTGGGACCGTGAGAAATGATTGCATATTTAAACTATTTATATTTTTATAATTATTATGAAGTAAGTGACTGAGCTCCGTCGTTACCCCCACCACCTAGACCCGACCACTAATCCGCTGTTCCGTTATTCGCTGACACCGCATTGTTTTCCCACTGTTATCGTCTCGGCACAAACCAGCCCTTATTATTTTTATCATAATCAAAAATTATCGATTCTTTCTTAGAATCAAAACACTCGCAAACAGTTTTCATATATTTTAGAAGCAAATAAGAGCGCTAAAGGTGGATACAGAATATCAACAAACAACATATTGTAGCGACCCGGCAGCAGCGCTGGCGGCGTGTTGCATTATGGGTAATTTATGTAAATAGCATTGTGGGTAATTTATGTAAAAGCTGATTGTTGCGTTAAATTAACCAAGTAATATAATTGTGTTTCCTGTTGTAATTATTGTATGTGTCTGTGCTCAACTGGTGGGGTGGGTTGGGTTGTTGCCGTCCGGGGGTTATTTGAATGTAAATAGTTACCATCAATAAGAAAGATGGCTTCATTAATGACCTTGGCAATGGCTAAGCAAATGAGTTGAGCTTTGTTTTTGCTGACTATCTGCTCTAATAAAGAGATACAACAGGACAGAGCTGTGTGTTGCTAAGATTTCTATCGAAGCAATTCTTACCGAGACACTCGGAGTCGTGCGGTGTATGGGACACGAGTGCTCGCTACCTAAAGAGCTGGGTGAAGCTGCGTGCATAACGCTGGCAGTCCGCTAGCCTACAGCTTGGGAGAGGTGCACGGCAGAGTACGGCTCTAAAAACTTTAAGACTCAACCACGGGTCGCTACAATATTTTACATTTTTTGTGTTTTTAAGTGGTGAAATTGCCCGCTCAATGCAAATGAAGTAAAAGAGAATAGGAACTTTGCCCCATTTCCACAGCTGAACACATATATTGATGAAAATGAGTTTAACGCTGATGACGATATCCTTGAGGTGATGAAACAGCATTTATCAATTCTAAGCGAAGAAATGTCTCACTATTTTCCCGACCTACGAGAATTAAAAAAATCCCAACGATTTATCAATAACCCGTTTGTACTCTCCATTAGTGACCTGCTTTCAGAGGACAATTTAATTCAAGAACAGTTTATTGATTTGATAAATGATGGGGGTGCAAAACATGTTTTATGTGAAATGTGTTGTAGTGATTTTTGGATTGAAATGGCACAGTCCTATCCTGATGTTGCAAAGATGGCTCTAAGACTGCTGATTTCATTCGCAACCATCTATGAGTGTGAGACGGCTTTTTCCACACTACTTACTATCAAAACAAAATCTCGAAAACAGATTAGACGCGGCAAATGATATGAGAGTTGCACTGGCCAAAAAAAAGGACTGGTTAAGGCAGTGATTCTCAAACTGTGGGGTGGGCTCGCCGAGGGGGGCGCGAAGTAACAAAGAAGGGGGCACGAAGATGTGAAAAAAAGAAAACAAGAATCAAAAATATGAAAAACACATCTATTGAAACCAAAACAAATGAACTTAAACTACATTCCTATACTAGAAAAATAAATATAGAGTTAGATAAATGTCGACAAAAGTTAAGTAGGTATAATAAAATATGCATCTATGATATATCGTTAATTAAAAAAGAACAAATTGGTATTAGTGGGCTCCTTTCAAGAAAACGTTAGGGGGGGCGCGATTAAAACTGTTATGAAAAGTCGGGTCGCAAATACATAAAGGTTGAGAAACGCTGGATTAAGGCAAAGTAGATGCATCCATCCCATTATAATTTTAATTTAAATGTAATAACTAAGATGTATGTAATGTATGTAATGCGAAATGCGAACATTAATTTTATTTTAATTCTTTTCATTTTTATTACTATTTAATTTAATATTGTTTCTTTGTATCAGTATACTGCTGCTGGATTATGTGAATTTCCCCTTGGGATTAATAAAGTATCTATCTATCTATCTATCTATCTATCTATCTATCTATCTATCTATCTATCTATCTATCTATCTATCTATCTATCTATCTATCTATCTATCTAACTATCTATCTATCATATAGTGCCTTTCATATTTATCTATCTATCTATCTATCTATCTATCTATCTATCTATCTATCTATCTATCTATCTATCTATCTATCTATCTATCATATAGTGCCTTTCATATCTATCTATCTATCTATCTATCTATCTATCTATCTATCTATCTATCTATCTATCATATAGTGCCTTTCATATTTATCTATCTATCTATCTATCTATCTATCTATCTATCTATCTATCTATCTATCATATAGTGCCTTTCATATCTATCTATCTATCTATCTATCTATCTATCTATCTATCTATCTATCTATCTATCTATCTATTTTCTGAATAAATAATTGTTTGTCAAAAAATGTTTTATTCACAGCAGCCTGTACCTATGCAGTGCCGCGCAGTGGGTATGTGGCACCCTTGTGCAAAGTATTTGGCGCCCCCAATTTTATTGAAATAATATAGATTTTTTAATTTTTAATATATGGGTCCACGAGCCATTGAACAATTTTTTAAAGGGACCGCCATGCAAGAAATTCTAAAGAAGTTTGAGAACCGCTGGTATAAAACAAGTGAATTCCACCCAATCACTCTAAATGATTTGCCTCAACTTAAAAATTGTGGGTTCAATAAGATAAAAAGAATTATATTGATTCAGATTGAAAATATTGAGTGTGAATCATTACCTTAATTATTTTTAGTTGAATGGAGGTTATACTTTTCTCAGTGTACTGCATCTATTTATTTATTGCATATGTGAAGCACTTTGTCCTTTAAGTCTGTGACAGGCGCTATATAAATAAAGTCTACTTACCCGCTACTGTTTTGCCTGCCTTCTAAGTGTATTTTCAACTGTAGTTAATCCATTTAATGCAAAGATGGACAGCTATAGTATTATTCATGCCCACAAAATACACGTGAGTGTAAAGGAAGCAGAGCAACACCAGAGAAGACCCTCAGCACCTGCTGATATCTGTGAATCTCAGACTTCAAGCAGTCATTGCATGTGGGGGATACGTAACAAAGTCCTAAATATGACTGACGGCTCTAATTGACCTGCCATTGCTGTGTCCCAAACATTATGGTGCCCTGAAATGGGGGGACCGTTTAGAAAAAGTGTTGTGTGACCAAAATGGCTGCAAATCCCCTTAAATGAAAGTGAAAGATGTCTGAATTGTTTGATTTGTCATTTGAAAACTGTGGAGCAGAGGGGCAAATCAAGGAAAGAAAACGTATCTTTGTCCCAAACATTATGGAGACCACTGTATGTCACACTGGATTATCAAGGATCTTTTCTTTACCTGTGCAATAAAACCAACCAGCTGGTTTTTAACGCTCCCTACTCGATGATAAATAATTGCAACACCAGCTTTACGGTGTGAAGCATTTCTGCAAAACCTGAATTGAATGTTTCATTTTTTGGACTTTCATCATATGTAGTGTTGTTTAAATTACTGCATCTATTTATTTATTGCATATGTGAGGCACTTTGTCCTTTATGTCTATGACAGGCGCTATATAAATAAAGTCTACTTACCCGCTACTGCTTTGCCTGTTTTCTAAGTGTATTTTCAACTGTAGTTAAGCCATTTTATGCTAAGACGGACAGCTATATTATTATTCATGTCCACCAAATACACGTGAGAATAAAGGAGAAACATTCAAAACTCACAATTTATGTTTTATTTTTTCTATTTTTAAACTGTCCATTTTTTCGAAGAGGGTGACCCCACTTGTCTGTAATTGCTGCCGTTATTCACTTTGTCATACGGATCTCGGTGTGTTTCATTTGGACAGCTTCTTTGTTACATTTTATGACAAATTCACTTTCTCCACCAGAACAAGCATTTAAAGATCAGCACATTCAAAGAGGCAATTAACAGAAACTTGGTTTGTGATCCTTTTTTCACCGAATTACTAGAACAGTCACGGGCATTTGGCAGAAAAAGGATGATTAAATGAAAAGACCAGATTATTGCTGAAAAAGGGACTGGCTGTGCTGATAATTAAAAATTGTAACTGCATTAACGTAAATTGATTAATAGTTGTTAGGGCAGAAGGGAATGGATAATCCAGATGAGACGAACCTACAAGCAAACAGAAAGCCGCCGCTGATGGGGGGAGATTGATTTTAGATTGTTGCTGGGAGACGGAATCGCAAAAAGAAAAAAAAATAGGGAAATGCTAAAATTATAATGGACTCCTAATTCATGAGCATTTCGATTTTCTGATGTATCCGTTTCTTGTTCTAATTTAATATGTGCATTGCATTATTAAAACCCAGGAGGTATGAAATTCCCAGGTGGTGCCCTGGAATAACGACAGATCGCTCCGAAACGCATGCCCTTTAACTTTTTCGCTTTCTATAAAACAACGGCTATAATGTAACATTTTTACTACTTGTATTGATTTTTATAAGCTTTTTTTCTTTCAGTATATTATATCTCTCTAGTGCAATATATAACTTTCCTTCTCTTTTTTTTTTACTGGTGGATTTTAGGAGGACCAGGCCCCTCCTGGACCCCGTGATCATCAGAGGTGACTGTGCAGAGGGTGCAGACCTATAAATACCTGGGAGTGCAGCTGGATGATAAACCGGACTGGACTGCCAATACTGATGCTCTGTCGACTATACTTCATTTGAAGGCTACCGTCCTTTAACATCTGCAATAAGATGCTGCAGATGTTCTACCAGACGGTGAGCGCCCTCTTCTACGCGGTGGTGTGCTGGGGAGGCAACATAAAGAAGAGGGACGCCTCACGCCTGGACAAACTGGTGAGGAAGGCAGGCTCTATTGTAGGCACGGAGCTGGACAGTTTGACATCTATGGCAGAGCGACGGGCGCTGAGCAGACTCCTGTCAGTCATGGAGAATCCACTGCATCCACTGAACAGGATCATCTCCAGACAGAGGAGCAGCTTCAGCAACAGACTGCTGTCACCATCCTGCTCCACTGACAGACTCAGGAGACCCCACACTATGTGACTCTTCAATTCCACCAAGAGGGGTAAACGTTAACATTATACAAAGTTATTGTCTGTTATACCTGCATTGTTATCACTCTTTAATTTAATATTGTTTTATATCAGTATGCTGCTGCTGGAGTATGGGAATTTCCCCTTGGAGTTAATAAAGTATCTATCTATCTATCTATCTATCTATCTATCTATCTATCTATCTATCTATCTATCTATCTATCTATCTATCTATCTATCTATCATATAGTGCCTTTCACATCTATCTTTCTAATCATATTTATTTATTAGGCAGCTAGAATGACAACATGACATTGTAGGTAATAAGTCAAGGCCCCTGTGTTACATCTGCTTTAGGTTTCTTCTGGGTCTGTGATGTTCCAAGTCCATCACCCTAACATTTCATTAATTTGCACTTTAGAGACTCATTAATCAGTTTGTTGCACACTTTGTTTAGAAGTAGTGGTCGGCTAATACCAGAGCTCTAGGTAGAAAGATCTGAAATCCTCCATCACAAACGTAACAATTGCAATTAGGCAGGCAGTGTGGCCTTGATAGTTGGAGTCTGATTACTTACCATGCCAGTCCAAGCAGACGTCAGATTATGTAACTGCTAGTCGTTGGGTACGTCAGACTTACTGACCAATGTTGCCAGTCTTATCGCTGAAATTACTAAAAAAAATATTGCTGGGTGATTATCATTTATATTTTTATGGAGTGGGTGCCAACTTTAAAATCCAGATTTCCACTCTGCTTCAGCACTCATACATAAAAAAGGTTCTTCAGACTCCAGCAATGCTGTATACAAGTGTAACATTTTAGTTTAGGTACTGCAACAATGCATCTATAACTCATTTCCTCTTATGTTACTTAACAAAGGCTTCTTTGGATCTTTATAACACTTACAAAACATAAGAAGGTTGGTTATTCATGTCTGTGCTGTGTGGCGTACTGACATGATGGTAAAATGACTTGTTAACATGAAGGATTCACTGGTCTTATACTAAATATGTGATATCAAGAAAAATAAATGTGTCCCAGTTAAGCCACCACAATACAGTCAGAAATGTGTTTATTTATTTTTATTTTTTTGAATTTATTGTAATCATTCCATACAAATTTTTACAAAAAAAATAGGATTTTAAACAAATCAACGTGAAACCATGAGAAAGAGAGCATGGCTAACGAACTAAAACTTAAAAATAGTAAAAATGAATAAATTGATGAGTTTATTAGGCAGATACAGATAAATGGAGAAGAAAAAGAAATGGGGAGAGAATCTGCTTCCTCAGTGCTTTAAGAGCTTATTCTATAATATTATTGATCAGATCAGACCACCAAACACAGCTGTTAATGGGTTAGGAGGGATTGGGACACCAAGGCTGTCTGAAAGGCACTTAAAAAAGTTTGTCCAGAATGGTGTTAATTTGGTGCAGACCCAAAACACGTGACCCAGTGAGGCTGGAGCTTGATTGCAGCGTTCACAGGTAGGATCCATCCATATATTATCCAACCCGCTATATCCTAACTACAGGGTCACGGGGGTCTGCTGGTGCCAATCCCAGCCAACACAGGGCACAAGGCAGGAAACAAACCCTGGGCAGGGTGCCAGCCCACCGCAGGGCACACACACACACACACTAAGGACAATTTAGGATCACCAATGCATCTCGCCTGCATGTCTTTGGACTGTGGAAGGAAACCCATGCAGACACGGGGAGAACATGCAAACTCCACACAGGGAGGACCCGGGAAGAGAACCCACAGGTCTCTTAACTGTGAGGCAGCAGTGCTACCCACTGCACCACCATTCCACCCCACAGGTAGGATCTTGCCCTGGAAACATTTTGGATAATTTCAAGCGATTTGAGTTGAATAATTGTATGCTTTGCGCATATGGAGCTCGAATGAATTCTCTGCATTGCTACCTTCCACTCCTTTTCTGAAATGTTGAGTGAGAGATCTTTTTCCCATTGTCCTCTTGGATCTTTGAAAGGTAGGGACTGTAAAATATTTTTATATATTGTAGAATTGCTGTCTGAGTCCTTCGAGACTGAGCAATATTTTTTCCAGCATAGAGGAAGGTGGAAGATGGGGAAAACCAGGCAGGTTTCAGAAGTGTGTTTAGCAGATCACATTGCAGACATGAATACACACTTTATTGATTCTTTGTAAGTGTCATTAAAGCCAAAAGAAGCCTTTGTTAAGGCCTTGTTGCATAATAAGGAATGAGTAATACATGCATTTTTACAGTACCTAAACTAAAGTGTTACCAGTGTAATAAAATCAATTAAACAAAGACATCTTTGAAGCACCCGGGTTCATTCATTAAATTGTAGCAGCACTACTAAAATTGCCTATAACTCCCAGCAGCCCCAGTAGTATTACACCATTGGGCAGCTTCAGAGATACTGTAGATAGATAGATAGATAGATAGATAGATAGATAGATAGATAGATAGATAGATAGATAGATAGATAGATAGATAGATAGATAGATAGATAGATAGATAGATAGATAGATAGATCCACATGAACTTTAATGACATCCCATTCTTAACACATAGGCTTTAATATGGAGGTGACCCACCCTTTGCAGCTCTAACAGCTTCAGTTCTTCTGGGAAGGCTGTCCACAAGGTCTAGGAGTGTGTTTATGGGAATTTGTGACCAGGAGAGCATTTGTGATCGATAGATAGATAGATAGATAGATAGATAGATAGATAGATAGATAGATAGATAGATAGATAGATAGATAGATAGATAGATAGATAGGTACTTTATTGATCCCAAGGTAAATTTATGTACCAGTAGTCAATGTTCTACCAAGTTAGATACAAACATTTACGCTCACACTATACAAATATGTAAATAGTGGCTGTCAGACGCAATCCTATATTGCCCCTGCCTGTAAAAGGGTATAGAAATAAGCCAATATGTGCTCTGGTTGAGTTCCAAACTGAACTGACTCGAGTTGTGAGGTGATGGAAGTTTAAAAAGCCAAAACAGGAAGTGATGTCATCTGAGGCTGTAACCAGAAGTGATGTTGTCCTTGGCGCCGGAACCAGAAGTGACCTCAATCTTGGCATCTGAATCAGAAGTGATATCAGTCTTGGTGCCAGAACTGGAAGTGGCGTCAGTCTTAGAGCTGGAACCGGAAGTGACATCAGTCTTGAGGCTGGAACCGATCTTGGCATCAGGACCAGAAGTGACATCACTCTTGACACTGAAAACGGGAAGTGACGTTACTGGGACCGGAAGTGACATCACTCTTGGCACTGAAAACGAGAAGTGACGTCAGCCTTGGCACCAGAACTGGAAGTAACGTCAGTCTTGAGGCTGGAACCGGAAGTGCCGTCGATCTTGGCGTCAGGACCAGAAGTGACATCACTCTTGACACTGAAAACAGGAAGTGACGTCACTGGGACCGGAAGTGACATCACTCTTGGCACTGAAAACGGGAAGTGACGTCAGCCTTGGCACCAGAACCGGAAGTGACGTCAGTCTTGAGGCTGAAACCAGAAGCGACGTCGGTCTTGGCACTGGGACCAAAAGTGACATCACTCTTGGCACTGAAAACGGGAAGTGACGTCAGTCTTGGTGCCGTGACCAGAACTGACATTACTGATGTTAAATCAGATGGGTATTTGGCCTGCAGAGACAACAGAAGTAGGTTTAGCGCACCCTACCACCCCCTGGCCTGGCGTGGAATTACCTTCACTTGGTCCACTCAGCTTCCTCCTAATCGCACGTGTGTGACAACGTATGTGTTGTTTATTTAATAATTGTTTTTTTTGCCTTCATTATTTGGTTAATATATACTGTATTTTATTATCGATTCATTGAGCCCCTTTATAAATGTCTCTCTGTGTGAGTGTGTGCCTGCCAGGACAACACTGAGCATGTACCTGGGGTCTCCATAATAAAATAAACAAAATGACTGTCTTCAGCCGGTGTGAATGTTAGCATCCTCACAACTACTACAAAATGATGGACTGTGGCCAGCTGACAACAGAGGAAGCTAAAATTGTAAAAAAATAAAATTAAATGAAGTCAAAATTTACGTCAGACAGGGTCACAGTTCTGGGGAGATCGGCCAACTAGCTGTCCACTCCTTGCCCCTTTACGTGGGCATGCTATGGAGGATTCCTTGCTGGGCTGACCAGTCTAATGAGAGAAGCGTTCCAGCCGACGATCCTAAACCTCTTTTATCCGACTCTTCAGTATCGCGCTGTCCCGTCCAGTTTTGATCAAAGGTGCAACCAGCACTTCCAAACTCTGCGGAACACAAAGAACAGATGCTGTGTTTGAGATCTCGTGTGTGCTGTATATTTTTTGTCACGTGTCCCCCATCTTTTCAGTTTTAGAATTGTACCGTAGGTAATTAGTCAATTACTGTGCACCTGAATTAGTTAATTGCTATCATTTGCTGACAATCAATAAACACTCACTTTGTTCGGTGTTAAGAAAAGCTCTGATCAATACATGTTAGATGTTTTCATAGTCTGGTTAAGTAAAAAAAATTGATTTGTCCATTGGTTTATCCATGAACGCAATCCTGAGCATACACTTATGTACTTTTGAGCCAACACAGCTAAAATAAACAAGACAACATACATTTTCATCTATTTTAATTACCATGCAGGTTAAAGTGGAACTCCAGTGTCTCTATTAATGGGGCGGTATGGTTGCTCTGTAGTTCTAATTTGATTTCTCGGCCTGATCAGTGTAAGTGTGGACTTTGCACTTTTCAATTGTATAGGTGGGAGGTTAACTGATGATTTTGAATTGCTCCAATGTGGGTGACGGCACCGTCACTTGGCTCCTGCTGTGTGCCTAATGCTGAAGAAGAAGAAGAAGAAGAAGAAGACACTGTTTTTATATACTGTGGCCTGAAGGGGGCATTGCAGCTCCCCAAACCCCAAGACACAACTTCACAACACACGCCTGGGTTCAGATAGAAGGTGTTTGTTTCAGACAAGACCTCCACAGGGTCTCAGTTTCCTTCTTTCGAGGCCCCACAACAAGCAATAAGTTTCTGTATTGTCACACACGTGTGCATGGGAAGCCGCTAAAGGGCTTGAATGAGAGTAATCCCGAGCGAGACCAGGAGGTGGCGGAGCGCACTAACTCTTTTTCTGTGTTCAAGGGAAATTCCGCCTGGCCCTGATGACAACAACAACAACATTTATTTATATAGCACATTTTCATACAAAAAGTAGCTCAAAGTGCTTTACAAAATGAAGAAAGGAAAAATAAAAGACAGAATAAGAAATTAAAATAAGACAACATTAGTTAACATAGAAAAGGAGTGAGGTCTGATGGCCAGGGGGACAGAAAAACAAAAAACTCCAGACGGCTGGAGAAAAAATAAAATCTGCAGAGGTTCCAGGCCATGGGACCGGCCAGTCCCCTCTGGGCATTCCGCCTAACATAAATGAAACAGTCCTCTTTGTATTTAGGGTTCTCACAGAGTCACTTGATGTTGATGGTCAAACAGACTTCAGGCTTTTAATCCATCCATCATTGTTGGAACATCACGGTGCTTTGAGTAGATGGTGGTGGCGCAAGCCAAGCCACCACCAAAAGGACACCAGAAAAGGAAACAGGAGAGAGTAGAGGTTAGTACAGATTTTAGAGCCACCATGAATAGTTATTATAATGAGTTGGATATAAAGAGTATCAGGATTTTGATTACAGTGAAGTTATGAGAAGGCCATGTTAAAGTAATGTGTTTTCAGCAGTGTTTTAAAGTGCTCCACTGCATTAGCCCGGAGAATTCCTATTGGCAGGCTATTCCTGATTTTAGGTGCATAACAGCAGAAGGCCGCCCGCCTCACCACTTCTTTTAAGTTTTACTCTTGGAATTCTAAGCAGACACTCATTTGAGGATCTGAGGTTACGATTTGGAATATAAGGTGTCAGACATTCCGATATACAGTGGGTATGGAAAGTATTCAGACCCCCTTCAATTTTTCACTCTTTGTTATATTGCAGCCATTTGCTAAAATCATTTAAATTAATTTTTTGTACACACAGCACCCCACATTGACAGACAAAAAAAAGAATTTTTGAAATATTTGCAGATTTATTAAAAAAGAAAAACTGAAATATATCACATGGTCCTAAGTATTCAGACCCTTTGCTGTGACACTCCTATATTTAACTCCGGTGCTTTCCATTTCTTCTGATCATCCTTGAGATCACCTTCATTTGAGTCCAGCTGTGTTTGATTATACTGATTGGACTTGATTAGGAAAGCCACACACCTGTCTATATAAGACCTTACAGCTCACAATGCATGTCAGAGCAAATGAGAATCATGAGGTCAAAGGAACTGCCTGAAGAGCTCAGAGACAGAATTGTGGCAAGGCACAGATCTGGCCAAGGTTACAAAAAATTTCTGCTGCACTTAAGGTTCCCAAGAGCACAGTGGCCTCCATAATCCTTAAATGGAAGACGTTTGGGACGACCAGAACCCTTCCTAGAGCTGGACATCTGGCCAAGCTGAGCTACCGCGGGAGAAGAGCCTTGGTGAGAGAGGTAAAGAAGAACCCAAAGATCACTTTGGCTGAGCTCCAGAGATGCAGTCAGGAGATGGGAGAAAGTTGTAGAAAGTCAACCATCACTGCAGCCCTCCACCAGTCAGGGCTTTATGGCAGAGTGGCCTGTCGGAAGCCTCTCCTCAGTGCAAGACACATGACAGCCCGCATGGAGTTTGCTAAGACTCTCTGTAAGATTCTCTGGTCTGATGAGACCAAAATAGAACTTTTTGCCCTTAATTCTAAGCGGTATGTGTGGGGACAACCAGGCACTGCTCATCACTTGTTCAATACAGTCCCCACAGTGAAGCATGGCGGTGGCAGCATCATGCTGTGGGGATGTTTTTCAGCTGCAGGGACAGGACGACTGGTTGCAATCGAGGGAAAGATGAATGTGGCCAAGTACAGGGATATCCTGGACAAAAACCTTCTCCAGAGTGCTAAGGACCTCAGACTGGGCCGAAGGTTTACCTTCCAACAAGACAATGACCCTAAGCACACAGCTAAAATAACGAAGGAGTGGCTTCACAACAACTCTGTGACTGTTCTTGAATGGCCCAGCCAGAGCCCTGACTTAAACCCAATTGAGCATCTCTGGAGAGACCTAAAAATGGCTGTCCACCAACGTTTACCATCCAACCTGACAGAACTGGAGAGGATCTGCAAGGAGGAATGGCAGAGGATCCCCAAATCCAGGTGTGAAAAACTTGTTGCATCTTTCCCAAGAAGACTCATGGCTGTATTAGCTCAAAAGGAGGCTTCTACTAAATACTGAGCAAAGGGTCTGAAAACTTAGGACCAGGTGATATTTCAGTTTGTCTTTTTAATAAATCTGCAACAATTTCAAAAATTATTTTTTTGTCTGTCAATATGGGGTGCTGTGTGTACATTAATGAGGAAAAAAATTAATTTAAATGATTTTAGCAAATGGCTGCAATATAACAAAGAGTGAAAAATTGAAGGGGGCCTGAATACTTTTCGTACCCACTGTATAAGATGGGGCGAGATTATTTAAGGCTTTATAAACCATATGCAGAATTTTAAAGTCAGTCCTGAATGACACAGGTAACCAGTGCAGTGACATCAAAACTGGAGAAATGTGCTCAGATTTTCTTTTCCCAGTTAGGATTCTAGCAGCTGCATTCTGCACTCGTTGCAAACGATTTATGTCTTTTTTGGGTAGTCCTGAGAGGAGTGCGTTACGGTAATCTAGTCGACTGAAAACAAAAGCGTGAACTAATTTCTCAGCATCGTTCAAGGATATGAGGTCTAACTTTTTCTATGTTTCTTAAGTGAAAAAATGCTGTCCTAGTGGTCTGATGAATATGCGATTTAAAATTTAGATTACAGTCAACGGTTACCCCTAAGCTTTTTACCTCCGTCTTGACTTTTAATCCTAATGTATCCAGTTTATTTCTAATAGCCTCATTGTATCCATTATTGCTAATCACTAAAATTTCAGTTTTCTCTTTATTTAACTTGAGAAAGTTACTATTCATCCATTCTGAGATACAAGTCAGTTAAAGTCAGAGATGACATCAGTTCCGGTTCCGACTGGACAGAAATCAATACTAGACCTCGGTCTTCTCTACAGATCATTGCAAGGTCCAAATTCCATTCTCTTCCAAAAAAAGTTATTCACCTTCATAAACTCTCTCCCCACAATACATACAGTATATGTTGTGGTCATCACTTGTATAATATTTTGGGGTGCGAACACAGCCCTCCCCATTTACTTGCAGTTTTTCACAAAAAGTATGCTCGATGGCATATACACTCACCTAAAGGATTATTAGGACCACCATACTAATACGGTGTTTGACCCCCTTTTCGCCTTCAGAACTGCCTTAATTCTACGTGGCATTGATTCAACAAGGTGCTGAAAGCATTCTTTAGAAATGTTGGCCCATATTGATAGGATAGCATCTTGCAGTTGATGGAGATTTGTGGGATGCGCATCCAGGGCACGAAGCTCCCGTTCCACCACATCCCAAAGATGCTCTATTGGGTTGAGATCTGGTGACTGTGGGGGCCATTTTAGTACAGTGAACTCATTGTCATGTTCAAGAAACCAATTTGAAATGATTCGAGCTTTGTGACATGGTGCATTATCCTGCTGGAAGTAGCCATCAGAGGATGGGTACATGGTGGTCATGAAGGGATGGACATGGTCAGAAACAATGCTCAGATAGGCCGTGGCATTTAAACGATGCCCAATTGGCACTAAGGGGCCTAAAGTGTGCCAAGAAAACATCCCCCACACCATTACACCACCACCACCAGCCTGCACAGTGGTAACAAGGCATGATGGATCCATGTTCTCATTCTGTTTACGCCAAATTCTGACTCTACCATTTGAATGTCTCAACAGAAATCGAGACTCATCAGACCAGGCAACATTTTTCCAGTCTTCAACTGTCCAATTTTGGTGAGCTCGTACAAATTGTAGCCTCTTTTTCCTATTTGTAGTGGAGATGAGTGGTACCCGGTGGGGTCTTCTGCTGTTGTAGCCCATCCGCCTCAAGGTTGTGCGTGTTGTGGCTTCACAAATGCTTTGCTGCATACCTCGGTTGTAACGAGTGGTTATTTCAGTCAAAGTTGCTCTTCTATCAGCTTGAATCAGTCGGCCCATTCATTCTCCTCTGACCTCTAGCATCAACAAGGCATTTTCGCCCACAGGACTGCCGCATACTGGATGTTTTTCCCTTTTCACACCATTCTTTGTAAATCCTAGAAATGGTTGTGCGTGAAAATCCCAGTAACTGAGCAGATTGTGAAATACTCAGATCGGCCCGTCTGGCACCAACAACCATGCCACGCTCCAAATTGCTTAAATCACCTTTCTTTGCCATTCTGACATTCAGTTTAGAGTTCAAGAGATTGTCTTGACCAGGACCACACCCCAAAATGCATTGAAGCAACTGCCATGTGATTGGTTGATTAGATAATTACATTCATGAAAATTGAACAGGTGTTCCTAATAATCCTTTAGGTGAGTGTACAAAGTAACAAGTTATCACCAAGTTAACGGGTGGCTTCATATTAACTCAGCTCCGCCGTTAGTTTGTCAGTCCGCTGTAAGTGACGCCTCCTTCACAGTGGTCATCGATTTCAAGCCTCGGACCGGAAGGGGCGGGGTCAGTTGTCCTCACTGGGTGATTTCTCAAGACTGTGGAGGAAGAAATTGACAAAGACAGTTAGCGGCAGAGCACCCCCTCTCAGCCTGGGGGTGGTATCACAAGTACCGGTGTGAGGTTATTTTTATTCCTAAGCCAAGCTTATAAGTGCATAGACCGACTGTTCGGTAGCCAACCCGTGCTGCTGGGTTTTTCCCCTCCTTATGATCTGCGCCCTAGGAGAATGCCTAATTCACTTTAACTCTTTAAGGGCTGAATATTTTTTCCAAAAAACTCAATTTTCTGAAAAGCATACAAAGCAATGGTTTCACACATAAATCAACATAAAACGTCTGTTGTTATGTGCTGTGGCTCTTGTTGGCACATGTTCTGCATCTCTGGCAGCAGTGGCTGAGCGGGGACACCTCAATGCTCAGCAGGAGTGCACAGTGGGCCAGCTGCCTGGCTGTCTTTGCATAGCAGGTGGGTGGCAGTGGCAGTTGCAATATAGTTTGTACCTCTTGTTATCATAAGTGGTGGTCCTCCCAGGTGAACGCTGCTGTAGATGCATCAGCTACACAAACGTGTTCAGCACCACGATCAGCTGGAGATTGATCAGATGATGCTGGTACTTCTCTTTCGTTTTAGATCTCCATCTCCAGATCACTTGCATTAAACTGAAAAGTAAGAGTTCTATTCAACCATATTACGTAAAATGTTCGTGGAGTATTTTGCTTGGCACATTCACGTTGGTCTCTCGCCTGATGTTAGACGCCATTTTAGAGGTTGTTTGCTCTTCGCTACTCATGCACGCGTAGGGGATCGAGGTTGAATGAATAAAGCTATGTCATTTTCCTTCTAGCAAAGAGAGTCAAACTAAAATTTAAGGGCGAGTTTTGTCACAGTTTACAGCTGATTACCGTCCTCCACCTCTGAATTTTGACAAAAGTTGACATCAGCCCTGAAAGAGTTAATGGTGGGTATCTCATACCTGAGAAGATCTTGGATGGTGACCCTCAGATACGCATGTGTGATAATGTGTACTATAAACATAATCGTTACACTTAACAAAAATGGGGTAACGTGCTGATGCAGTGCTAGTGCTGCTGGCACACATCCTGGGTCCTCCCTGCATGCAGTCTGCATGTTCTCCCCCTGTGTGTTTTGGGGGTTTCTTCCTGTTTCCTCCCATAATTCAAAGATATGCAGGTTAGGTGAACTGGCGTTACTAAACGTTTCGGGTTTGTGTGTGTGTGTGTTCACCCTGCGATGGACTGGCATGCTATCAAGGGGGTGCCCTACTCTAACTGGGATGGGCTCCGGCACCCACGACCGTGATCTGGATGATAGGGGGTTAGTAAATGACACGACTTAATAAAAATATGACTCTATTTAATTGAAGTCTTCAGCTTACAAAGCTATATCCTGATTGCAAGGAATCTGTTAAAACAAATAAGAAATGACATATTGATTAATGCAGTGATTATTCTTTTCTTCAATTTTCTAGCACAAGATGGTACAGTATAAGCAAAAATGGACACCCAGAGTGTAAATTCTTAATATGCAGCAAATGAACAGGGATATGAAGTATACTTGCCATTTTAAAAAAAATGAAATACTTTTCGATTCAATATTATTAACAAAAACAATGCTGAAATTTACAAAAATTAACAAAGCCTTTTATAAGTGCAGCACAATAACACCCTGGGCGCCATCCAACCGGCAACCTCCCAAATCCACCCACCAATTTCCTATAATTAATTTAGGCATACATTACGGATGTCCCTGCTCATCTAACAATTCCATGATCAGCTTCACAAAAATTATTGTGCTTAGAAGGTATTTTCTTCAACATTTATCAAAACGTTCAATAAAGTCATTTTTTTTGTAATGGTGTTGTGTTCACTCCTGAACAGAAACCCCCTGCTTAGTTTCAATTCAAGCTTTCCAGTAATTGAATGTTATTTTATGGTAAAGTACTGCAGAAATCCGAGCCTCGGTAAAAGCTGTAATAACCCTAATAAACAAAAATATTTTCTAAATAAAGTATCATTATGGCTGTAAAAATGTGCATTCCCATCCCTACGCACCAATCTGATTTTACAAGCATTACAGTTAATTTCCCTGACTTTACATTTCTGTACTCTTAGATCCACCATCCCTCGGGTCAAACTAGTTTGTGAATCCCACCATACGGCAAATCTCTAATTCGCTGTTTTTCAGAAACTCACATAAGCATTACACGCATGCAGATAATTCATTAAAACCTTGAATAACAGTAGACGTTATTCTCAGGCGACCCCCTCTGTTTATTATGTTAATAAAATATTCCTGATGGCAGAATCATTTGTGCACTGTGCTGATTTTCTTTTTCCACTAACCTAAAGTGATGCTTGATGCAAATATTATGTTCTATCCAATCAACGATCCCTCATTATCTTGATACATGACGCAAGCATTGTGGGGCATCTCGTCGGCAGTGTTGGTTCAAAAGAGCGCGTTCATTGAACAAGCTCACTTCTCTAAGAACGGTGAACTTAACGTTATATATTTGCAAGTGAAGAACTTGAAGGTGAGCTAGTTCAGTTTTATGTGATATTCTGGATCTGGTTTAGGTCCAGATTAAACGTTCTGCCTTACCCTGTAATGTAGGGGAGGAGCTGAATCCAAATATGGTATTCAAATAAGCACAGATAGAGGATTTTTACAAATATTTATTTCGTACGAATTTTTTGCCATTTACATTAGACCCCCGTGAAGTCGCGGTTCAAAGTTCACGGCCTCAGTCGTTCGCGGATTTTCCCTTAGAGACCTAACTAATAAATGTTAGCGGAAACCGCAAATATCTTACGCAATGTTTTTGTGGCTTTTTTCTTGACAATACTGTACTGTAGAGAGAACACAAAGCAACCGTAGAGGAAAACGGTGAAAGCAGCCAAACCCGAGAGCATTATTCATTTCTCCTTGCTGCTGATTGGCTGCTGCCCTGTGACGCATCTCCGGCAGATGTAGCCCAGCATTCTTGCATCATAACAGTTTACCGCGTGTAGCTCTCTCGAGTGTTTCGCTGAGTGTTCTTGTGTTTTTCGTTTTGTTCTTCTTAAAGCCTTAAGATGCTTCTAAGCACCTTCTAAAGCTTCTGGCAATGAACCGAAGCGCCAGAAGAAGTTTAAGATAATCCAGGAGAAGGTTAAACTACTGGATTTGCTCCCGGAACTAAAAAGTTGGGTGGCTAAAGGAACTGTAAATCCTCTGCGTTGCTGTGCAGTCATTATCTTCATTACATACCTTCATCGTACCGCACAGCTAATTCATCATCATCATCATCTTCAATCAATATCATTCATTATTGGTGAGTACTCGTACATTTTACTGTATTTTTATTAAATTAAATTATTATGTATTTACCCTACTTACTGTACATCAAAGAAAACAGCGCATACCAAAGAAAACTCGCTTACATGAATTTTAGTCTATATAGGGGTAACATCGTTATTTTACATTCTAGCACTGCGGGAGACATAGCAGTACAGTACTGTACACTTTACGGGTTTACCTTTACATTCTTTTTTCTTTAGGGTAATGTATTAAGTTGAGTTTCAAATGAAATTAAAGTGTTTTGGGGGCATATTTAGGGTTTAAACTATAAAAATAGGCATTTTTTTGACCACATCCAAAATTAGCGTTTTTTCACAATTCACGGGTGCTCTAGGAACATAACTCCCACGAATTTCAGGGGTCGTCTGTATTTGTATTCGGGAAAAAATAGCGTCAAATCAAATAGGCACTGTCTGTGTCTGCCTGCTTGTGCTTAAGCTGCACCCCCGCTGACACAAGCATGTGGTGAAGCTCCGCTTTCGCTTTTAGGAAAGCGTTGGACTTTTATATTAGGCCACTTTATAAAATTTCCCCGTCGGATATGCAATATGTTCCCTGAATTTTGACCAGCAGCGTAATCGGTTAGTTCACCTACACGCTGGTTTCACAGTCACCATTTGTGTCACACGGTTGGAAATAGAGCAGTAATTTATATGGATACGCATCTATTTCATGTCTTTTTTTGACTGGGAGGATATTAGCATATATGGTTATACATGTTTGTTGCTTGTTATAACTCAATAAAGTGTATTTAAATAAAAAAGTCTTCAAAATTATTATATTTTATGCAAGAACACTGTAATAGACTAATGTAAGACATGCAAAATTGAAAAACGTAAACTCACGGGTCATTTATTCTCACTCCTTAAAACATACAAAATGAACTGAACATGAACAAGTTCAAAATTGAAATGATGAACTATGAACGTGAATTTATTCATTTTAATCTGTACGAACTGAACTTTCACAACACTGCTCGTCGGTGTGTGGCTTTGAGTAGCAATGCAGAGAAGGTTTTTGGTGTGGCACTGTCAATACTACAACTTCCATTCCTTCTAGAACAGATGAGAATGACCAACAAAGGACTATTAGTATCACTTCCGCTTCAGACGTCATTAGCCTTGTCATCAGGTCAAGTCACTTTATTGTCACATCACCTAACATGAAGGTGTAGGCGAGTGAAAAAACTTGTTTGCAAGATCTGCAGCACCACAGCAGTATTAATTTGATTGGTAAATTTACACAATAGAGAGTGGAAGTCGAGCGACAACGTACAATATAATTTTTTTTTATCATTTTCTCGAGAAAATAAAATCAGTTTCTTTGAGGTGGCAGTGCCAACTGCCACAATTTCCATTACTTAAAGAATACAGGAGAACAACCAGCAGAAGACCTCTGATGTCACTTATAATTTGGACGTCATTAGCGCCATCGTCGTCTGACATGGCGTTCATTGTCGAGGCAAGTCACTTTATTGTCACATCACTTAACACAAATGTACAGGTGCATGAAAAACGTGTTTGCAAGGTTCGCAGAAGTAGATCAATATTAATTTGAGTGTAAATTTACACGATGCAGTGCAGAAGCCGAGAGACGATGTACAATATAGTTTTCTCGAGAAAACAGAATAATTTTGTTCAGATGGCACTGCCACAATTTTTCATTCATTTTAGAATGGAGGAGAACAACCAATAGAAGACTTCTGACATCAATTTGACTTTGAACATTAAAACACTCTAGACGAGAACAGGCTATTCAGCCCAACAAAGCTCGCCAGACCTATACAACTAATTCTTCTAAAACATTATTAGTCAACGGCATTGTCTGACAGTAACTGCCGTTCATTATCAGGTCAAGTCACTTTATTGTTACATCACTTAACACGAATATACAGGTGAGCGAAAAATATACGTGCAAGGTAGGCCAATATTAAATTGAGTGTGAATGTACACAATAGATGCGGAAGCCGAGAGTGGACAATCATTTTTTTTTTGGTTTTCTTAAGAAAGCGAAACTTTCTTTTTTCAAGATAATGCGAAGATTTTCCTGAAAGTTTCCCAAAGTATACAGCTTAACTTTTAGCTTATCAAATACCATATGATGACTGGGTCACTAATGATCTTGTGTATGAAGTACACTCACGTTCGGATCAAGAGGGCACTCATCAAAGAAGATGCAGAAGACTCTAAAGGGACAAAATAAAATTTGTTTCATGGACAGCTATGATGAACTCACAATGGATGGGTGGTGGTTTGCCCAAAAATAATCAGATTGGGTCTCGGTACTAACATCGTGCCTACATTTCTAGTAGGATTGACTACTGCAATGCGGTGTTCACTGGCTGTTCAAACTGTTCTTTATACAGCCTCCTGTTAATCCAAAATGCTGCTGCAAGAATTATTACAAGAACAAGAAAATACGAACACATCACTCCAGATCTTAAATCCTTACACTGGCTCCCGGTTAAGTTTAGGGCAGATTTCAAAATCCTCCTTTTAACATATAAAGCATTAAATGGCCGAGGTCCGGCTTACTTGTCTGAACTTATCATGACTTATAAACCAGAGAGCACATTAAGATCTCAAGATGCCGGTCTGCTTAGGATTCTAAGGATTAATAAAATTACAGCGGGAGGTCGAGCTTTTAGTTACAGGGCCTCTAAACTGTGGAGTGGTCTGTCTGCTACTATAAGAGATTCCTCATCGGTCTCAGCTTTTAATTGCCGGCTGAAGACTCACTATTTCAGTTTTGCTCACCCTGACTAGAGCTGCTGATGAACTGTACAGACTTCATCTCTGTTGTCAGTCATTAACACTAAAGCATAAGTAATATGATCATTATAATTTGTTGCTAACCCTCACCTATTCTGTTTCTCTTCTCGGTACTCAAATGTGGCACTTGGTGCCCACCTGCCAAGTTGTTCTGCCTGCCTAAAGTAAAGTCATCTCTGATGGAGGATTGCAGGAATCATCGGGTAGAGGCGTCCTTTCATCAGATTGGCTGGCCCAGCGCTGACACAGCTGGTAAATGGCCAATAGGGGGAGGCAGCTTGATGGCTGAGGTCTCCAGGACTCTAAACAAAGCCAAATCATATTATGGTATATCATCTACTGTGAAACTCTGCTCCAAACTTGTAAATATTTTCTTTTTACACTGTATTGAGGATTTGTTCTGTTCTGTGTATTGCATGTTTCCTCCCACAATCCAAAGACATGCAGGTTAGGTGGATTGGCGATTCTAAATTGGCCCTAGTGTGTGCTTGGTGTGTCTGTTTGTGTGTGTCCTGTGGTGGGTTGGCACCCTGCCCAGGATTGGTTCCTGCCTTGTGCCCTGTGTTGGCTGGGATTGGCTCCAGCAGACCCCCGTGACCCTGTATTCGGATTCAGCGGGTTAGAAAATGGATGGATGGATGTGTATTGCATTGTATTGACCCCTTCTTTTTGACACCCACTGCACACCCAACCTACCTGGAAAGGGGTCTCTCTCTGAACTGCCTTTCCCGAGGTTTCTTCCATTTTTTCCCACAAGGGTTTTTTTGGGAGTTTTTTTTTTGTCTTCTTAGAGAGCCAAGGCTGGGGGGCTGTCAAGATCCAGGGCCTGTTAAAGCCCAATTGCAGCACTTCTTGTGTGATTTTGGGCTATACAAAAATAAATTGTATTGTATTGTATATACCCACTACTGAGTCGTCTGCCCCCTTGCATTCTGGAATCGAATTGCATGGTGCCACCCTGTCAGTCAGAGGCTTGGTGAAGCTTGCTGTTGTCTGTTATGGTTCAGGCACAAGACACCTTCAGTGCCACCAGTGTGCCCCCTCTCTCCCTTCTGAGGGCAGTTTTGTAGCTTGTGCCATCCAGCTGGTGCCCCTATCCAAGGAAACCATCCAGACATGGCCATGAATTATTCACTAAAATGATATTCTTTATTATATTTACTCTGTTTCCCTGACTTTGCACTTAATAAATCTGTTTCACTTGATGTAAAATGAATTTAAATTTGTGTGCAGGAAGAGCCCCCTGATTGAAGTCCCCAGCTGACTGCAAGTACTACCCAGGGTACCCTCCAGGCTATTATCGAAACTACTCTGCTGGAACCAAAGACAACACAGCATCAATTATCTTAACCCGTTCAATAATGTTCCAAGTACCTCAAGACACCACTTCATTATTCAAATGAGGCCCCGTTTTTAAAATGTCACAAATTGTAACGTGATGAATTTCCATTGACAGACCACCCTCGCCGTGATGCGGCCCCACCCCCAAGTGCACTTTAATCTGGCGGTGTGCCAAACGCTTGTTACTAAGTACATGGTTCTGAGCGGAGAGTCGATATAAAATTAAGAAGCACTTTTAGTAAGAGCCTTTTTATTGGACTGCCTTCATCTCTGAAGCCATTTGACTACAGAAAGGATTTCTGCAAGCTGCTTCTTCTTAAAATAAAGACAAACTAATCTTTAACATATCACAAGCTATAAAGAACATGATGAAGTTCTGGGACTTCAATTTCATTTTAACCTTTCCTAACTGAGTCTGATTTGCTAGCTGGCCGAGTTCTGTAGTTTATTACATGGCTGGTTTGGTTATGTGATTGTCTACTCGTGTGTTCTCTATCTTAGCATTTCTACAGCGTAGTTTGTGCCGAAGTGTTAACATTTGTATGCCAGTAAGGCTCATTTGGATAAATTATTGACGACTTTATTTTTAACAGCAGGGCTGGTGTCCCGTCCAGGATAGTGCATGAAGGCTAGAAGGCCACCATTTTGAACGGTCAAAAAAAAAAAATGTCAGGGTATTCCTTGCCTCAGCCAAAAGATTGGAAAATGCCATGGGTACACTGGCATCCTAGCAAGGAAGGACTGAAGACTCATATCGAGCCAGGAGGCCAGTGTAATGGGGGGACAGGGTTAAAACATTAGAACAATCTAGACGAGAACAGGCCATTCAGCCCAACAAAGCTCGCTCAAGTCGAGTTTTGAAAGTCCTTCAAGTCTTACTGTCTACCACACTACTTGGTCGCTTATTCCAAGTGTCTATTGTTATTTGTGTAAAGAAAAACTTCCTAATGTTTGTGCAAAATGTACCCTTAACAATTTTCCAACTGTGCCCCCGTGTTCTTGATGAACTCACTTTAAAGTCACCATCTCGATCCACTGGACTAATTCCCTTCATCATTTTAAACCCTTCAGTCAGGTCTTCTCTTCATCTCCTTAAGGCTCAACTCTTTTGATCTTTCCTCATAACTCATCCCCTGTAGCCCTGGACTCAGCCTAGTTGCTCTTCTCTGGACATCTTCTAGTGCTGTTATGTCCTTTTTGTAGCCTGGAGACCAAAACTGCACACAGAACTCCAGATGAGGCCTCACACGTGTGTTATAAAGCCTGAGCAGGACCTCCTGTGACTTGTACTCCTCACATCAAGGTGCTATATAACCCAACATTCTGTTAGCATTCTTGATGGCTTCTGAACGCTGTCTGGAAGTTGATAGCTTAGAGTCCACTATGCAGATATAGAGGGTTATTTCGTCTGCCTGGGAGGTTGCCAACTGGGATCCCAAGCTGTTTTGTTGTGTGGTGGGTGAGGTAACGTGCTGTACTAGTGCATGCTCCCTAATTTGACCTGACCTAACCGAGGGTCAGTAGAGGCCTGTGAAGATAAAGGAGTTTCAAGGACAGGCAGTTACTGATAAGACAATTAATGATCTCTGTAAGCAATAAAACTGATAAATGATTGCTAACTATGGGTCACCAGACATGACCAAACTCTTCTTGGTATGAAGTAAGCAGGTTGACACTGATTGATGGAAAGGCAAGAGTGGGAGGGAAGATTTCCAAGTTATAAAACACTGCAGACTGCTGTAACTGATATACAGAACTTTAATGTAAGGCTCTGGATCAGCATTAATGCTATTAAAGACCTCGTTTTGTTAAATGAAAATACTGCAGCTTCTTTTCTACCACACCATCCAGTATTGAATATGCTCAAGGGAAGCTATTGACGCTGTGAAAGAATCAGTCTCAACACATGAAAAAGGTTTGGGGCAGCCACCCGTATGTTGCCCCTGGCTGCAAAAGGATATAGAAATAGGTTGAGATGTGTGCTCATTGAGTTTCAAACTGAACTGATGAAGTAGTAATATGATGGCGGCTTTAACACTAGAATTACCAGAGCCTACGAAAAAACTCGTAACTCCGAGCCCACCTTAAATCCCTTCTCCCCTCTCCATCTCAAAATGTCACATATATTTGTCTCTTTCTTTTTTGTCCGGTGCTGCGTTGACATCGTGCACCAGAAGCTTATTGGGGGTTATTCAGTGTAAGAAGGAACACGCAGGCGGCCGGTTGCTTGTGCTATAATACACTTGACTTGATGGCAATCATCGCACATGTACTGTACAAGACATGCACGGGGGCCACTGAGAAAAGAAGAGTGTTCGTGGCTCACCTTGCAGAGGAATTTCGCCATCGCTTCTTACAAGAAAAAGCGATGGAAAAAGAAAAGGAGGATGCAACATCGATAAGCTTCTCTTCCAAGACAGCCGCTTCCCCCAGCCCCTTCAGTGTTTTAGGAACCACAGCACAGAGAGAAGTGTGTACATTGCTACAGGTACACATGTCGTAAACGTAGAAAAGACGGTCCTTGGGTGTGTGTGAACTGTTAACATTTGAATCTGATGATTGCATATAGCGCATGTTCTGGAGTACAAAAGAAACACCACCATGCACCCAAAATGAGGAGACTGCATGGGCAAGATCAGAAAAAGAAAAAAAAAAAAAACATGGTGACTGATTACAACCACAAGATGGTATTCGAATGAATATGAATAATATTGCATCCGTGCCACAATGTTTTCCGAAATGTACTATACAGGTCATAAAATGAGTTATTCCAAATATCATATATACCTATGTCTCTGTTTTTTGCAAGTGCGGCTTTGACATCGTGGACCATAAGGTGCATACTAATTCAGCGTGAGCAGGAACACTTAATAAAACTAAATAAAAAAAAATTCAAGAGACGGTGAGATATGAAGAAGGCAGATTCACCAACATTTGTGTGTCAGCTTTTGTCCCTCCAGATCTGAGAATTTCCAGTTCCATTGTCTCAAAACACCACTCACATCTACAGTTATTCCCAGTTTCAGATAAAAAGTAACCACGTGACATCTGGGGCAGGGGGTGGGTGTTGTATCGTGATTGTGACTGAGAGAATAAAAGTGCCACAAATGTACACCGGCTGTTACAGACACAAATCAAATATATGTTTTTATTGTATAATATTAACAATAAGAGCAGCTCACTACTCAAAATGGTATACTTGCAGGGGAGCTGGTTTCGAACCCACAACCTCTGGATTATAAATCAGCAGTTCTTACCACTGCACCACAGAAGCTGTTGTATCATACTTGCACCTTTTATGAAAGTGTTTATGTGATATTTGGCCATCAGCCTTCACACATTATACAGTTCATGTCTACATTTTGTCATTTATTACTAAAACATGAAAAACGTTTCTGCTTTAATGATGTGTTTACATAAATTGTTGTAGACACAGAACACACATGAAATTATTTCCCCTTACAACTCTAGGTAGCTCACTCCCAGATAATCAAGGCAGGAACTGGGAGAACTTCTTGTCCAATCTGCGGCGGTTGCGGGGATGGTATAGCAGGCTGCTTGGGCTTAACAACACATTTACAAGACAAAAGACGCTGATGGAGAGGTGCGAAGGGATTGGGCGGATCCAGGGGTAGATGGCGACAAAACTCATTGTTACGTCACAGGCATTCCCTCTCTACTTGAAGGAATGTTCGACTCATTGACTCAGCATCTAATCCTTGCGTGTGCGTGAGTTACGAAATGTAAACAAAGGCAAGATGGAATCGACATCTCACGAGGGAGCGAAGCGAGTGCAGAAAACAAAATACACAGCAGACGATGTTTTGTGCATTATCGCTAAGTCAGACTCTGATTTTTCAGAATCTGATTTTGTTGAGAGTGATCAGGGTTACCAGCCGATGCACCTACAGCAAGGTTCGTGTGGGAGGAATACCCAGACATTGATCCATGGGAGCCAAACTGGCTACCAGACTTCACAAGACGGCACGGCTTGCTGTTGGACACGACAGATTACCAGCCGCTGTTCCACTTCAGGCTGTTCTTTCCTGATGCTGCTTTTCAGCTACTGTCAGATGAGACAAACAGGTTTGCAGAGCAATGTTTTGAATCACGGGCTGCGTATCCCGTTTTTCAAACTGGAAACCCTCAGAAAAAGATGAGATGAATGACTTTTTGTGGCCTTACAAATAGAAAGATGGGACTGGACTGGCAATATAACTTCAGGGAGCATTGGTCCAAATGTGCTTTGTCCCCTGGTGGCTTTGGACAGGTTATGCCAGTGATAGGTATGTGCTGCTGCAAAGTTTTATTCACTTCTGTGATAACCAGAAGCAAATCCCAAGGGGTGAGCCATTGTGACATTGATGATAAGTCAGGTAGGTTTTTCCGTATCTGGCCTGCAGAGATAACAGAAGTGGGTTTAGTGCACCCTGCTACCCCCACTGGCCTAGCGGGTGATTACCTCCATTTGGTCCACTCAGCTTCCTCCTAATCGCACGTATTTGACAACGCCTTTTCAGCAGATTTTAAAGGAAGATAGATTTGGGTGTCATCAGCACAGCAATAATCATTAATGTTATAGTTTCGTAGGATTCTAAAAAGTGGCAACATTTACAAAGACAAAAGAAGAGGTCGTAAAATGAATCCTATAGGGTGGTCCAGATGTAATTATGCAATTTTCATTACGCTATAACTTATTAAGTTTATCACATAGAAAATCACCCGAAAAATCCCGGACCATCGAGAAGTGTATGAGCTGACGACATGAAGAATCGTCTTTGCGCCGAACTGCAATCGTCCGGCATAAATCTCAGTCATCCAGACGATCTGGCTCTGCATAATTAGATCTGGACCACCCTGTATATATAACAGGAGCTACAGAGAACAATGAGTCGCCATACTTAACAGCAAATGTCCTACTCTTTAAATAAGCTGAAAACCACTCGAGGGCTGAATCCTTTGGAAGAGAATACACAAAATAATGTAAACGGTCTGGGGATCCACTCTGTATGCTTGAAGTAAGGTTGGTGTAGAGTAGGTCTTCACAGGCCTGAGCTCAAAGCAGAACTGAGGACAAAGAGAACATGGGTAGCAGGTAGACAGGCTTGGTGGAATTCTGGGACCGGAAATGACATCTGATGGAGGTGGGATCTGGAGGGCCGGAAGAGGAAGTGACGTTGGCTGTCTTCTTGGGTTGAGGGTTCGTCGGCTGGTCTGCAGGGAAAGAGAGAGAAAGAGTTAGAGGGCAGCGTCAACCCCTGGTCTGGCAGGAGCATGCAGGTTTTTGAGCCCATAAACTGTCTCCCAAGCGCACATGCTTGACACCTTAATTCCCATGTCATGCTCAAAATGTATCAAAAGCTGCACTAAGATCCAAAAGAATCAGAATAACACATTTTCCAGAATCAACCACAGACACTCTCAGGAGAGCTGATTCGGTGCTACAGAGGGATCTGAAAATCAAAAAAGTGAATTTCTGTAGAGCTCTCCTCTTTTACGTCTAATGTCTTCAGCCAAGGTCTACCATGCATATTGTCTTAATTACTAGGCTGTGTTACTCCCATCATGTGCTGTTAAGGTCCCTGAGGTTTTAAAAAGAAAATCCTTAGGTTCGCAAAAGCTGCTAATCTAAAAGCAACATATAATTTCAGACAGCGTGGATCTAATTAAACTGGTTGTGACAGAGCAGTGACTGTGAAAAACCATTAGGCTGGTATTATTCACCTGGAGTGGGATTCACTAATTAACAGGGGAAACACTTAATAGTATGCTGTATGCATCTAAAGCCCTATTTACATTTTGTGCTAAATCCTCTGGAACCATCTCAGCTTTATACTCATCAGGGTCTGACCCCCCCCGACCCACCACCACCCCCCTCCATTATTTCCATCACGCATTTCCGAGGTCTTCGTACCAGATAAATGCAAGTTTCTCTTTACATTTAGCCTCTCCAGTCCATTACTTAGATAAATCTACTGCCTTTTCTGAATTAGGCAATTATTGGAATAATTTACTTCTGTAATACACCCCAGCCCTTTTCTTCAAAATTGTTTTACATGCTGGATTTGAACACTTAAATTAACTGTACTCAAAGACGTGCTTTCTGTTTTGTCAGCAGTGCTTGGGCAATGCAGTTGAGTAATAACAGCTTACATAAAATAAACACTGCCAGACGAAAAAAAAAAAAGGTAACCATCTATTGATCTTCATCATGCAATAAAAAAAGACTACGAAGCCAAAGGAAACAGACTGAAATAGAAATGGACCTGAAATGTAATGTTACCGACTATATTGGTCATTTATCACCTTCATTTCCTTCCAATATCTTGATGAGAGATAATGCTATGCCTTAAAAACACGATGAAGAAATTCTTTTTGAAAATCCTTATGCAAGCCACGGGTCAACGTGACAGGAAAACTTTTATTAATTTTTTGACTGCTATTATGTAAATATGATTTGCAGACATGTTACTGTGAACACAGAAAATATTCTACAGATTTTACTGTGTGGCAGATTTCATTTTAAATGGAGAGATATGCCATCTTTGCCCAACATTTTAAACCTGACAACCCATAAAGACAAAATAAATCCAAAGAAGTAAATAAGAAGAATCAAAACCCGAAATCTCCCATTCCTAAAAGTATTCAGACTCTTAATGCAGTACTTTGTAGAAGCCCTTTTGGGAGGAATTTCAGATTTGACTCTTCTTGGGTAAGTCTGCACTAGCCTTGCACGCTTGGATTTGGGCAGTTGATTCCATTCTTCCTAGCAGATCCTCTCAAGCTCCGTTAAATTAGACTGGAAGAGTCTGTAAACTGCCATCTTCTGGTGCCTCCAAAGATGTTCTATTTAGTTAAAGTCTGGGCCACTCCAGGAAACTCAGAGACTTGTCCTCACGCAAGTCCAGCATTATCTTTGCTGTTTGACTTCAAGAACCTGTAGTGCTGATAGGTGAACAGTCGCATCAGTCTGAGGTGGGGTGCACTCTAGAGCAGGTTGTCTAAAGGGACATCTCTGCATTTGGCTGCATTCATCCTTCCCTCAGGTTTGGTATTAGGCATGCATAATTAGCCATGTGCTACAAAAATAAGGGCGAAACACGTGTCGCATACTCTTTGCATTATTTGACAGTAAACTATGCAATATATATATATATATATATATGGTTGAAATAGGTTTACTGTCAAATAATGCAAACAGTACGTGACACGTGTTTCGCCCTAATTCTTGGCTCATCAGGCGTACACACTCACTGCACCCCCTCTCAGGAATCGAACCTCGAACGTCAGCGCTAGACGCAAAGCCTCTTGTGTTGTGCCATGGCGTGTGGTTCGTTTATTTGACGGTATGTAGATCGGGATTAGCCGACTTGCTGACCAACCACAAGCGTTACCTGGTAGGTAACCACCCATACAATCAGATTGTGATTCAGACTACAAATGCCTTGAATATATATATATATATATATTGTGCAGACAGAAAACTCAGAGAGACACATAAAGGTTTGGGTCCCAGTCCCGTATACTTTAAGTCGTGAGGAGTTTGCCTTGTAGAATTATAAAGACTTCCATGAGACAACACTTGAGGTGTTCCATAGGACTTTTATAAGGGACGGACAGGAAATGACAGGAATGATTGACACATAATGGGTGAATCAGAGGAATTAAGGTGGGATGCAGGCGAAAGAGATGTCATCTGGTAGGTGCTGGAAGTGAGATCAGGAAGTGACGTATCTTCGATATCCAGAAGAGGACTGTGTTGTGGATGGATTAATGGAGTTCTGAAAGGTACGTCTTCCTGGAGAACAAGACAGAGAGGCATTAGTGCTAAGCATCAGATCACCCTGGCTATTGTATTCGCGCTGCATTGAGCCCATTGGCTGGCCCCTATTCCCATGATTGTGACTATATATATATATATATATATATATATATATATATATATATATATATATATATATATATATATACATACATATTGTACTGTTTCTGAACTCTTTTAGGACCCACAAAAACAGGACGACATGCCGACTGCTGTGTCTGTGGAGGACTGCTTGTCTGTCAACAAGGCAACCGCAGGTTCACAAAGCAGCAGCACAGCACCATGGCAACAATTACGAGCCAATCAAGAGAGTGCTATACACGCCGGTCGCTGATGGGTGATGCAAGGAACATTATAAATGCAGGGAACAGTATGACTTGGCCACTGACCTCGCCCTGACTATGCCCATTTGCTGTGTCTGTGTGTGAGTAGAGTGTTAGATCCAACTGCAATAAATAACAATGCTGTTTCTGTTTCAAGTTGAATAAAGCTGGTTCTGCTAAAGTACTGAGACTCAGCCTCGTGTTTTGGGGTGCAAGACAGCGACTCACATGTCACAATACACATAAATGTATAGAAGGGGTACCTGCTGCTGCCTAGGGTAGAGTAAAGTTCAGCTGTTGTCACTGCTAAGATATAATTAGAAACAGACCAGAAGATTGATTTGTCTTTTCACAAAGAAAGTGGATGCAAAATTAGCTTCTCAAGAGACAGCACTTAGCAATTAAAAGTGATAAGGCAAAATTGTCACTATAATTAGACAAGACTTGCAAGAAGTCATAGAACTAGAGTACTAATATTCAACCAGAGTCCAAATGCTAAGTCAGAGAGCTAAGTCAAGATAAGAAAGCTTCAAATAATAAACCAGAATGCCATCCAGCACCAAAATTCCTTAAACACACTTGTTTGCTGGTCAAATCCGTAATCTCGGACAAAAGGCGGCTGACGATGGGCAGGAAGTCTTCATAAAGTGGATTGTGGGATGCCCCTCAGGAGGCGGGCCTTAACAAACAGGCAAGGTCTCTTAGCAACTCGTTAATCAGTCTGCAGAGATTCTAAAATGGTGAAGTGATACACTTAAGAGTTAAACAGAAAAAAAGAAAACATCTCAGGTATAGAAATTCTATTAAAACACACATTTAAAAATGAAGGTTGAAAAATGTAGCTTTCAATACATAAAAGTCGCATGAACTGAAAATAATTATCTAAAGCAAAAATAAAAAATTCTAATGAGCCAACACAAAATCTTAACTAAATGTATGAATAGATGGATATGCTGTGCTTTACGATATTTTCAATTTGATTAGATAATTAGATTATCTTGTTTTTATTCTTTTTTTAATGATTTTGCCAAGTGAGCAGGCAACAGATATGAATCATAAAGGTACCTCAATTAAGCTCATTCACAGGTGAATAGAACTTTAATACTTTCAGATTTTTTGAAATGGAAGAGCAGGGTACAGTTGTGTCTTGGATTGACATAAAACAGCTTTATTCAATTAGTGTTTTAATGAATATTATTAAATTATTTTTAACGCATGCCATCTCATAATTGTGTTCACCATAAAGATGATCTGAAGTCTTTTAATGTTACAAATAGTGACACCCAAGAAAATGACCGTGGTGCCGCAGCGCGCTAATGAAAGCATTATATCTCATTACTGCTTAAAACAATAGGCAGGCTCAACACTACGTGTTCAGGATTCAGTTTTTACTTTATTTTCTGAATCCGCTTTCTCCCACGCAGGGTTAGGGCTATTCATGAAATATTTTGTAAAATAAGCACAGTAGGGTGAGTGCTGCAGGGATTCAAGCTACTGCCTTACTGATTCAGTATCTTGGGTTTGAATACCACTCAGGGTTATTGTCTGTCTGGAGTTTGCACGCTCTACCTGTGGCTACTGTTTAGTCTTTTTTAGAACTTTTAGAACAATCTAGACGAGAACAGGCCATTCAACCCAACGAAGCTCAACCAGTCCTATCCACTTATCTATACTACTAAACGAAGGTTGTATATATGCACGGATGCCGGAGGCCAGCAGCACCGAAAGTGCACGCGCACAGTGCCTCCGCCCCCTAGAGTCAAACTCGGCAGTTTCCCAGAGTCAGTAGGTGGCGCCCAAACATCACAACACAACTAAACTTCAGATCACAATACAACCACCTCCCAAACGCGAATGTGTACACCACCGCATATACCTGTACAATCTTCATTTAGTGATGTTTGTATACATGCACAGATGGCAGAGGCCAGAAGCAAGCCATGCAGAATACAACCGCCTCCCAAACGCAACCACGCACACCACCGCATATTCAACCTTTGTTTAGTAATATAGATCTCCAAGCTTAGACCAGAGGCCAGAAGCAAGTCATGCACAATACAACCGCCGCCCGAACGCGCATACCACCGCATATACAACTTATTGACGTCGACCAGATAAATAACCAAGTGATTGGATTGCTTCCTGGAGTAAGCCACGTCTTTCTAAGTACTGTCAGTGTTGATTCTGAAGACGAAACTGAGCATCGTAATTTCCCATTAGAATATCTAAACACTATTAGCCCGGCCGGATTGCCACAACACAATCTTAACCTTAAAATAGGGACAAAATTACCTTTTAAACTTAAACGACGCCAATTTCCCAATAAGGCTGCATTTGCCATGACAATCAACAAATCCCAAGGACAAACCATGGACAAAGTAGGGATTTACCTATCTCAGCCTGTATTTGGACATGGACAACTTTATGTTGCCATTTCAAGAGTGGAGGTGCACCTTCTTTAGTCGTCGCAGGAAGTAGAGACGCTGCTGGGCTCTTTTTGTAAGATAGCTGGTGTTTTTGGTCCAGGACAGGTCCTCTGTGATGTGAACATCGAGAAACTTGGTGCTCTTCACTCTCTCTACTGTGATGCCATCAATGCTAAGTGGGAGAGAGACAGCCTTGGTCTTCCTGAAGTCAACAATCAACTCTTTTGTCTTTTCAACGTTAAGAGACAGATTATTGTCTTTGCACCAAAGTGCCAGCCGTTCCACCTCTCTTTAAGCCGTATCATCGTCGTTCTCGATGAGTCCCACTACTGTAGTGTCATCGGCGAACTAGATAATGTGGTTTGTGTCAGAGTTGGAAGTGCAATCATGGGTCAGCAGCGTGAAGAGTAGCGGATTCAGTAGACAATTACCAAAGTGGGAGTTCGTATATACAGTCTGCCATTTTCGTCACTATGCTGGAAAGCTTTTCACGATCAGATGACGTTATCTCCCGTCCGTCCTGGCTTCCTGGTGTGCTGGGCAGTGTTCCAAGGCTTTCTTCATGTGCAGGCCCTTACTAAGGTAAATCATGCCATCCCAAACAAGGCAAAGAGAGGATTCAATTTCATGCACCCAGAAATAGTACAATGCCCATTTTCGTAGTTGTCCCTTTCTTCAAATGCTTGCCTAGCAGTTCTAAATGCTGAGCCCCTCTGTGCTAAATCTGTACATGTGAGTGGAGTTATAAAATATTTATTTTAATATTTATTTGTGTAAATAAAAACTTCCAAATATTTGTGCGAAATTTACCCTTAACAAGTTTCTATCTGTATCCCCATGTTTTTGATGAACACATTTTAAAATAACAGTCCTGATCCACTGCACTAACTCCCTTCATAATTTTAAACGCCTCAGTCAGGTCTCCCCTTCATCTCCTTAAGGCTCAGCTCTTTTAATCTTTCCTCATAACTCATCACCTGTAGTCCTGGACTCAGCCTGGTCACTCTTCTCTGGACTTCTTCTAGTGCTGCTATGTCCTTTTTGTAGCCTGGAGACCAAAACTGCACACAAAACTCCAGATGAGGCCTCACCAGTGAGTTATAAAGCTTGAGCAGAACTTCCTTGGATTTGGACTGTACACATAAAGGCACTATACAACTAATGGCTTCTGAACACTATCGGGAAGTCGATAGCTTAGAGTCCACTATGACTCCTTCTTATAAGGTGTACTCTCGATTTTCAGACCGCCTATCGTGTATCCTTCTAAGTGAGGGCTGATCTGGGGAAACAATGAAAGACACCAGATGCCTCAGACTGTGTTCATGTCTCTTTCAAAGAGAGGTCCAGAAGCATCAGTCGATGCAGGAGGAGATGACAAGGCCGCATGTGATATCTCCATGGTGTATGGTTGGAGTGAATGGGGAAAACATCACTTCTGATCAGGTGACCTGGGACTGTGCTGAGACAGAAGCATGTGGCAATGTAAATCTATACTAATAAAAGGCAAAGCCCTCACTGACTGACTGACTCACTGACTCCCTGACTCATCACTAATTCTCCAACTTCCCGTGTAGGTAGAAGGCTGAAATTTGGCAGGCTCATTCCTTACAGCTTACTTACAAAAGTTAGACAGGTTTCATTTCGAAATTCTACGCGTAACAGTCATAACTGAATCCTACTTACGTACATATATACGTCCATAGCCCTCAGCTCGGTCGCCATGTGAGGCGGAGTTGCGTCACCCATCACCACGCCTCCCACGTAGTTGGCTGCCTCGCGAGATACAAGTTTAATGAGAGGACGCAGGGTATAAACGAGACTTTTGATCACTTTGTAATGGAGTTAAAATTGGTGGTGAAGGACTGTGCTTATGCAAACGAAGATGAGATGGTCAGGGATAGAATAGTGTTTGGCACAAACTCAGCAAAAGTGCGAGAGAAACTTTTAAGTGCCGGGTCTGAGCTAACATTAACTAAAGCCGTGGACATTGCAAGATCACACGAGATATTCGCAAGCTGAGAACCTTGGATGCATGTACTCAGAGTGGCTCACGGGAACTGACTGTGAACGCAGTACGCAGACAACAAGCAAGAGCTCCAAAGAGCACCGAACAAAAAGCGCATTACACAATTGAACAGGCAGCAAATATGAAGCGAGTGACGCATACAAGCATATTCATAAGTGCAGCTACTGCGGAAAGAAAGCACACGGTGAAAAAAGTCAATGTCCAGCTAAAGGATGACAGTGTAAAAAAATGTGGTAAATTGAGCCACTTCACTAAAGTTTGCAGGACTGGGAAAGGTAAACTCGTGCATGCAGTGTGTGACGTCTCAGATAAAGAGGAAGACGAGCTGCTTATTGATGCAGTAAGAAAGGAACAACCCTCTGAAGCTGAACAAGCCTTTGTAGACATATCAATAGAAAAGCACGGTGTAAAGCTTAAGTTTAGATTACGTTCATAGACACGCTGCCGCTAAATATTCGCAGGCAAATCCACAACTTAATACCGGGAATGCCTGTTAAGCATCTTAGATTCACGAGTAGCGATTTGGGTGGTGAACACTTCGATGAATGAAACCTGTTATCTTTACAATGGTTGACAAACACGGAGCATAACTTGAACACAACACGTCCTCCAAATACGAACCTGAGTGAAAGAAATCATGATAATCAAATCCTTGATGACAGCAACACTCCTAACACTCACAAAACTATTACATTGACAATCAGGTTACGTTATTTTTAAAATGTTTTGTTTTCTTTTTCATAACTTCTTTAACAAACTACTTCTCCGCTGCGAAGCGCAGGGATTTTGCTAGTTTTTAAATAAATAAACGGCACGCTCAGGCGGAGGGGCATGACACATGTTGATCCACTGATTGCAGTGCATGTGCAACCCCAGACATCTAAGGGCATTACATACCGATTATTGCTCGATCTCATATTTCAATGCCCAATAGACCTCCTTGAATTTTTTTCTGCTTGGCCACAAATAGTCACGATTAGATCACGAGTGTCATAGAATTGTTTACCCTTTTATAATAGCGTATAAGCAGAGCCATGGAAGGAAAATCAGTGAATAGCCAGGATTTAATGTATTCATAGACGTATGTAAGACATAGTAACACACGAAGCAGTACTGTGGAAAGCAACCAAGTGGATCTCAGGACTTAAGGACATGTTGTACTCTGGCAGACTCAGAGAATTAATTCTATTCACCAAGTGCCACATTTGAGTACCGAGAAGAGAAACAGAATAGGTGAGGGTTAGTAACAAATTCTAACTATCATGTTACTTATGTTTTAGTGCTAATGACTAACAACAGAGATGCAGTCTGTACAGTTAATCAGCAGCTCTAGTCAGGGTGTGCTAAACTGAAGTAGTAAGAATTGAAAGCTGAGACTGAAGGGGCATCTCTTATAGTAGCAGGCAGACCACTCCACAGTTTAGAGGTCCTATAACTAAAAGCTCAACCTTCCACGGTTATTTTATTAATTCTTGCAATCATAAGCAGATCTTGAGATCTTAATGTGCGCTCTGGTTTGTAAGTCATGATAAGTTCAGACAAGTAAGCCGGACCTCGGCCATTTAAGGCTTTATATGTTAAAAGGAGGATTTTGAAATCTGCCCTAAACCTAACCGGAAGCCAGTGTAAGGATTTAAGAACTGGAGTGATGTGTTCGTATTTTAGTGTTCTTGTAGTAATTCTTGCAGCAGCATTTTGGATTAACTGGAGGCTGTATAAAGAACTGTTTAAACATCCAGCGAACACCGCATTGCAGTAGTCAATCCTACTAGAAGTAAATGCATGAATTAATTTCTCAGAATCCTGTTTATTTAGAAAGCGCCTTAATTTCCTAACATTTTTAAGATGGAAGAAATATGATTTGGACAGCTTTGTAATATGCGCTTTACATGACACGCTAGAGTCAAAGATAATTCGTAGATTATGGGCTGATTCAATAAAATTAAAAATTAATTAATTCAATTAATTAATCCAGTCAATTCAGTGAACAATCCCAAAAATGTGCAAGACAGGTGAATTGATGCCTCAAAACTGGCCTGATGAACGTGAGAACAGGAGTGGGTCCTATGATGGACTTGTTTCAAAGGCATGGTAGGTTCCCATCTTGCACCTGATGCTGACAGCTTGGTTCTGACACCCCATAATCCCACAACTGGTGAACAAACCAATTAAAACAAAATCAGTTCTTATCAATATTATGTCTCTGCTGCACTGTAAAAGCATTGGTTGTGGTTGAAATTAAAGTGAACAATAAGAGATTCTGCCCTGTTTGTCTCTTTCAAGGACTGAAGGCCCATGGTTAGCTTCTGATAATATAAGTTCAAAACTCAAATGGCTCAGCTTAAACTGGGCCTTCAAATGTTACAACAGCAGTTCTCGAACTAGGGGAGGGTGCTGAAGCTGTACAAGGGGGCATTGAATAAATGAACAAGACATCAAAATTAATTTTTTACATTTTTATTTCAAATTTAAATTAGCAAACATATAATCACAACAAATGCATTATAACTAAAATGAAAATAAAACATTTCTAAGACACAGATCTAATGACTGACTAACTGCTGCTGCTTTTATAGTTGCGTCCTTTCAATCCAGAAAGTTCGAGATGTATCGGTGTCTGTCGCGAACATTCGGGTAACAGTAGATCAGATAATAATACAGTGCGACTGCACCACATTGGCAGCTAGTGATGGGTCGTTCTTGAACGATTCGTTCATTTTGAACGAATCTTTAATGTGACTCGGGAAGAACGAGTCGTCTCGTGGGAGTGATTCGTTCAGTTGCGCATGCGCATTTGTGCAACTTCCTATAGTTTCTGTATTGGAATTGATTCACCTGTTTCGAGTCTTCGGGTTTTTCGAGTCGTTCGTTCATCATTCAGCTTAACCTAGTATACAGCCGGAAACAGAATTGATTAGTTCATCTCTCGAGTCTTCGGGTTCGAGTCGTTCGTTCATCACGTGACAGCCCCATAAGCTTAACCTATGCAGTCTGAGCCGGAAAGAGAATTGAACGAAATGACTCGAAAAATGATTCGTTCATTATGCTGAACGAGACTCAAAGATCCGAGTCAGTAAAATGATCCGAACTTCCCATCACTATTGGCAGCGTAGCCAATATTGCCAAATTGAGTTAAATAATTTACTGCGTCTTGGGTTATTTTCATGATACAACTAACAGCTGTATAATATTTGTCGGACGAAAATACGTTCGTCTCTCACAGATTGACTTCATCGGTGTCCTTGTTTATGAGATTTTTAAAAACTAAAACATATTTAATCGTTTCTTTACATAAAAAAATAATTAAATAAGAATAAATAATTTATTCTTTGTTTTTGGGATTAGAATTACTACCAAAAACCACACAAGGCATTTTAACAGTTATTAAAGCACTTTATAAAAAATAAATTGCAAATATTTCATCGAAGTTAGCTGAACACATGCAAATCTTATGGAAGTAAAAATGATAGGTTACCGCGACACCGCACGAGTATCATACCTTTGTTAGTTGTATCATGGGTTATTCTCATCTATCTTATATTATGCAGGGGGTGCAGAATCATTCCAGGTAGAAAAGGGGGCAAAATACGAAAGTTTGAGAACCGCTGCATCACAAAGACTAGAAGATCAGAAATTCCCGAGCTTTTTTGGTTTGTGACCCCATTTCAAAATCTGAACCCAGCTATTTGAAATATTGACATTCACTTCGTATTCAATACAATGGTTTTTGCTTTCTGTTTTTATTCGGGGTGAGCCAAAATGAAGTACCCCATTCCTTAAGGTCATTGCGTGAGGTAGAGGCAGCCGAGTGGATTAGGGTGGTGGGTCCTTTGATAGGCGGTCCCTTGTACTTTTCAGTCGGCCACATGTCTTGGTCTAGTGTGCACTGTGCTTTTCGCTGTTGAATTGCTCTTATAAAACAATGAATCCATCATCGCTACGCAACGCACCTTCTGAACGCACTTCAGCATCCCTCCTAACGGTGACGTCACAAATCAGAAAACAATTTTTCAGTGGGTGGCTAAATTTAGACAGATGGGTACAACATTGAACAGCAAATCTCCAGGCCATCCTCTGACTGTACGAACGCCTGAAAACATCCAAGCTGTAAGGACATCAATTTTGCACTCTCCTGGACGTTCAGCACACTTCTGCCTCAGGCATTTCCAACACATCTTTGAGGAGGATTTTGCAATGAGGACCTTAATTTCCATCCATACAAAATGATGGTGGTGCAGGAGACTGGAAGAGCTGTAGAGAGTTGTGCGCGAACATACTGTAAACCGTTCATCGAGATGCCATCATCATGTACAGCAATGAGGCACATTTCCATATGAATAGTTTGCGTAAATAAGCAAAAAATTTGCTACTGGACTGAAGACAACCCTCGTGAACTTCATCAGAGACCCCTGTTATAGTGTTGTGTGCCATTGCAGAATTTGGCATTGCGGGCCCTTAATTTATTGATGAGAGGGGAGCAACGGTCACCGTCACTTCAAAACAGTACATTGAAATGCTGGAGGACTTTTTGCAGCCCCAACTGGAACAAATGGATGTGGTGGATGCCGGATTTCAACAGGACGGAGCGACAGCTCATCTGGCGCGGAGATCCATGCAAGGAGATGTTTCTGGGGAAGCTGATCACCTTGTGCAGTGATGTTGGGTGACACGTTCGCCAGATCTCGCTCCATGCGACTTGTTCTTGTGGGCCTATCTCAAGTCAAAGGTATCCACACACCGACCTCAAAACCTTGAAACCCTCAAGAACACTATTCGTCACAAAATCGCCGTTATTCCACTTCACAAATCGTCTCGAAGAAAGTATCACTAATGATGGCCACCATCTTGAAGACACCATTTTTAAAACACAGTGAAAGAAATCTATTTTGTATACCCTGTCTTTTGTGGTAGTGAAATTTATTTTATCTTGTAGTGTTTTTGTAGAATAAACGTTTGAAATGTGGTACTTCTTTTTTGGCTCACCATGTATATTTTCTCATGACCCCATTAGCATATCAGGTGACCCCACTTGTGGGGAGGGCCTCACAGATTCCAAAGTTTGGATATGTTGGACTAGAACATCATGGTGCTCGTGACCCCATTAGCATATCAGGTGACCCCACTTGTGGGGAGGGCCTCACAGATTCCAAAGTTTGGATATGTTGGACTAGAACATCATGGTGGCCTTGCTCCTGTCTTTTGCAGGAGGGAGAAATGAAGAAAAAAAAATCTGTGGGGATGCAAGTCAACGGGATCAGCAGTCACTGTAACATCACAGAAACGTGGCCAGAATAATGAGATGCCAGGATAATGTGGCTTAAAATATACATCATTTAAAGCATATTTTGTACTAAAGGTTATCTTAACATAATTTCCTGTTCATTTTGAGATACTCCAGAATAGCTTCCTGTTGAAATGCCAATCTTATGAAAGGGACATGCTGACTGATATTAAATGATGTGGTAGACATTAAGGTATGATTTCAAAAATCTGACCCCATTAAAATCTGGAGCCCGGCCGGGACGCCCAGGAGGACCAGAGGAGGGCTTGTACCTCCTCCAGACCGTGAGGGGGCGACCACCCTGGTTATGTTGGGGACCATGGCTAAAGGGCTTGGAAGACCAGCCCTGTAGGGACCCGTGGCCACCGCCAGGCGGCGCCCCAGTGCCTGTAGAAAGCTGGATCCCAGCACTTCCGCCACACCAGGAAGTGTTGGGGGGAAGAAGACAGGGGACACCCGGAGGCCTTCCAGGTGCGCAGCCGACACTTCCACCACACTGGGGCGTGTCTGCGGAGGAATGCCGGGAAGCAGCTGGAGCACATCCGGGTTCCTATTTAAGGGGCCGCCTCCCTTCATTCAGTAGCGGAAGTCGGGTGGAAGAGAGTCGGAGCTGGAGAGAGGACTGGAGGCGGCCAGAGAGGCATTTTGACTGTGTGGCCTGGAATTTGGGGGAACGGTGCAAGAGGCACTGGGACGTGCACTGAACTTTGTAAATATAACTATACTTGTAAATAAACGTGTGTTGGGTGAGATTACGATGTCCGTCTGTCTGTGTCCGGGCCAGCGTTCACAATATATATATATATATATATATATATATATATATATATGGCATATACATTGTCACACATGACCACTACAGAGTCACCTTCTAGACTCACCTGAAGTATGTGGTACCACCCTGGAATGAGAGGGGGCTCTTTAGCTGACAGTCTTGTCTCCTTTTCCCTTAAATTACTGTGAAACTGCCCATTGAGGGCAACAGAGCCAGAGAAGAGCCCGATTAGATAAGTCTGGCCAATATGAAAGGGAGACGTCCCCAGAAGGTGACTTTCTCATTTGAACCTGATAGCCTGACTGTCCGAGTGGAGGTCAGCCTTCCAGGCTCGTCAAATGTAAGTAATACCCCGCCAGGGCAAGAGGGGGCAATGTTGCCATTGGTGTCGTCTCTTCTTTCTTCCTAAGCACCGAGAAGATTCACAGTGAGGACAACTGACTCCACCCATTCCAGTCAAATGATCATAAAGGAAGACAGTCCCACAAGCTGGCATCTCATTCAAGGTGGCTGGGAAAGAGTATGAAGCTCCAGTGTAGTAACTCTTTAAAAGAAGAGCTGGGGAGGGCATTACTTTTGTTTTTGTTTGGAAGTTGCATCGTCATGCGCTTGTTTTACTTATTTACATGTTGGAAGTAAAGGTCAGCACCCCAATATTTCTTGTGAATTTCTCATTTATCTTTCACCATATCACTATATATATATATTCATGGCATTCGTAGTCTGAATCACAATCTGATTATATGGGTGGTTACCTACCAGGTAATGCTTGTAGTTGGTCTGCAAGTCCTGCCACGGTACCCTCTTTCAGTTGCAAGAAGCAAATCATAGAATGGGTGAATAGTTTTACTGTCAAATAATGCAAAGAGTACGCAACATGTGTTTCGCCCTAATTCTGGACTCATCAGGCATACACACTCACTGCACCCTATATATATACCCTATATATATATATATATATATATATATATATATTGTGGACCCGGCCCAGACGCAGACATGTTGTAATCCACCATTTATTTACAAGGTACTATTTACAATAACCAAGTGCACACAAACCCCAAACACAGTCCTGGCCACACAATGCCTCCCTCTTCGGGTCGCCTCCACACTCTCTCCTGCTTTGTGCTGCTTCCACCCGACTCCAGCCTCGAATGAAGGGAGACGGCCTGGACACCCTTCCCTGGCGTCCACTTTGTGCCACGCAGTGGCAGCGTTCCACCCTCCATCCGGCACCCCAGCACTTGCCTGTTTGGCACCCCCTCCGCGGGTTCCGTGTCCCTCCTGTCATTGGAATAGACAGAACCGCCTGCACTCGTTTCCTCTCCGCTGACCTCAAGGATTCCCTGTGCCCCCGCAGAGGGCGGCCAGCACCCGGACGTGTGCACCCAGCACCACGTCCCATCCTATCAGAGGAACCGGCATTCACCCTTCAATTCCTCCTGTCGCTCTGGGACACCCTGATGGTCTGAGTCTCCTTATTGAAAAGAAAGAGACTCCTTCCCGTCTGCGTCCATGTAGAATGGCGCGAGACTGCTGCCGACTCGGGGTGGAGGGCGCTAGGACCTGGGGCACTCAATAGCCCGTGTCCTGCCAGCCCCCTCGCTGTCTCTCCCCTCACCGCGCGCCCAGCCCCCTGCGCCGCATCCACTGTCGGAGGACTGCTTACTTGTTGCTGATCATTGGATTCACAGCCGTTTTCAGCAGACCCTCCTTCATGCTGTACGGGGACGGCTGAACTCACCTTCCCCACCGTACACCTCCGGCTGAAGAATCCAGTGTCGCGCCGTCTGATCGCCTTCAGCAGCTCTTCGAAAGACGCGACACACGCTGCTCCGCGGGCTGAAGGCACGCCACCAGCTCCGACAGAGCAGCCAGCAAAGACAGGAAGTTAACCGACGCAGAGCCTACCTGTCCGTCAGCCCCAAACGCCTGCAACTTCCTGTGGGCCTCTTCCTCCGGTCCAATCGGTTCTCCCCCCGGCACGTGATGGACATTCCTTCAGCATGCAAGACACACCATCCAATTGCGTGCCTGTCAGGGGGAGGGACTTCTGGTCCGCGGCCATTTTGACTCCCCTCCTGCGGCGGCAACGTGCTTGCCGGCAGCCTTGCCGTTGCTGTAGCTGCAGCGGCTCCTTTTTACCAGCTCCCGCAGGCACCACCGTGCCGTTAAAGCCCCACCGACCAGCATGCGTCTGCCACTGACGCGGATCCAGGTTGTCCCTGCCAACAAAATAAAGCACACACCCGACCCCCCAGGGCCAGCTGCTTACAGGCAGGGAACTCACCTCCCGGGTCCCGTCCAACCAAGGAAACGCCCTCGGCGTTGCCTCCGTAGACGCAATGCTGCCCCGGGCGCCTCTAGCAATGGTGCACCCACAGGAGCCTACTGCAGTCCGGCTCTACACACTGTCGATCCGTCCTTGGGGAAAACGGCTCTCCTGCGGACCCCTGGCGGTCCGTGGGGTACTTTTACCCCGCGGGGTTGTGTGCACGCCGGTCCCGCGGCACGTGGGTGGGGTCCCCTGCTGCGCCGGGCCGTCCACAACAAGATTTATAATTTCAGGTCCCCGTCTTGCACCAGACGGAGCATCCTGCTGGCTACGCCAGATGTGGACGCGGCCCGGACACAGACAGGCAGACATGTTGTAATCCACCACCACACGTTTATTTACAAAGGTACTATTTACAATAATCAAGTGCACACAAATCCCAAACACAGTCCTGGCCACACAATGACTCCCTCTTCGGGCCGCCTCCACACTCTCTCCTGCTTTGTCCTGCTTCCACCTGACTCCAGCCTCGAATGAAGGGAGACGGCCCCTTTTATCTGATGAGCTCCAGGTGTTTCCCGGCATTCCTCCCTGGACACGCCCCAGTGTGGCAGATAATGCCGGCTGTTCTCCCGAAAGCTCTCCGGGTGTCCCTTCTCTTCTTCCCCCCAGCACTTCCTGGTGTGGCGGAAGTGCTGAGGTCCAGGGTCCCCAAGGCATTGGGGCGCCCCCTGGCGGTGACCACGGGTCCCTACAGGGTTGGGCTTCCAAGCCCTCTACCCGTGGCCCCCAAAGCAACCAGGATGGCGGCCCCCACGTGATCCAGGGTGGGTGTAGACCCTCTTCCGGTCCCTCGAGGCGTCCCGGCCGGGTCGTTGCCTCTGGCATCCCTGACAATATATATATATATATATATATATATATAGTAAGGTTAGGGCTCGCCCCAACAGAATGACATGCCGAAAAGCGTCCCAAAGTGCGATTTCCATGTCTGTGGAAGATAGCTTATCAGTTGGCGGGGCAACCACGGGCTACCAGCGCTGGAGCACTTCACCGTGAAAACAAATCCAAGAAAGATCACAGTCGCGCTATGAGCACCTGCCATCGATAGGTGATGCAAGGAACATTATAAATGCAAGGGCACAGCATTACTTGGCAACTAATGTGGCCATGACCCTGCCTGATTGCTGTGTCTGTGTGTGAGTAGACTTGTCGCCCCCACTACAATAAATAACCGTGCTGTTCCAGTTTCAAGCTGAATAAAGTTGGTTTTGCTAAAATAATGAATCTCAGCCTTGTCCTCGTGTTTTTCGGTGCAAGGCGGGACCCACACTTCACAATACACACACACACACACACACATATATATATATATATATATAGATATATATATATATATATATATATATATATATATAGTCACAATAATGCAGAGGAAACATCAAATGTTTGGGAAAGCCACCGGTATAATATCTCTGGGTATTTTTTTCCATGAGTAGTGCATATGAGTTAGGTAAAATGACAGCTTTAAAGGCTATGACCGTAAGTGGCATCATCTGGACCGGAAGTGATATCATCAGGACTGAAAGTGACAGCATCCATGCCACTGGTACCGGAAAGTGGCGTCTTCAGGACTGGAAGTGATGTCATCCATGCCACAAATACCGGAAGTGACGTCATCAGTGTCACCAGCACCTAGTGGGATTTCCTGAGGATATTCTGCAGACGATGAAGAGAGAAAGTCCTCTAGCTGCCTCCTATGAGCATGTATGTGACAATATATATATGCAAAGTATATATATATATATATATATATACTGTATGCAAATTTATATTGTCACCTGCATGCGCATAGGAAACAGCTTAAGGGCTCTGGTGATGGTGATTACCTACTGAACGAGGGGTTTTTGCTGCATTCTAATGCCTTCTTTCTTCCTCCCTCTGCAGAACAAAAGATTGACGGCCATTCCACCACTGACGACACTTCCATTGTCTGCCCTCCTGGACCCACCTTGTCCTGCCTGGGGCCCCTTATGAACGAAGGTTTGGCCATTTTGAAGTTCATTTTGTTTTGAGTTCTCATCTGAAAAGAATCATCCGCAAATCGTTGTGTGTATTTTGCGCTTACAACTTTTGTCATTATATGGGGCTCCATGGTGGTGTCCCAACTCTTTGTCATTGTTTTGTTGCCTCTTTACAATGTGCAAAAATATATATGTAAATACAAGGGACATTTGAAAAGTTTCCTCACTTTTTGTTAATTCTATAAAGAATTTCAAAAACAAATGACATCACTTTTCTACATAGTCACCTTCCTTTGCGATGCAATTTTCCCAGCATTGTGCCAACTTTAAAATGCCCAATTACTACTCCTCCCACCTTTACCATTTCCAACAAAAATGAGAAAGTGTGGAAACTTTTTGAACGTCCCTCATATGTATATATTTAAATTTATATATATATATATATATATATATATATATATATATATATATATATATATATATATATATATATATATATATATATATGTATATATTTACATTTACATTTATTTGCTTAGCAGATACTTTTAACCAGAGTGACTTATGAAGGAGGTTAACATAATGTTTTGAACGAGTGTAGCCAGTCAGGTTACAAAATTTCAGTTTTAAATTGGAACCAATCTATTACTCAGAGTGCTTAATTAATTTGAAATTAGCTTGAAGAGTGTCAGTAAGCAGAGTTTTATATCCGTGTTGGGATACAGTCTACAAGAGTGCACTCACTCTCTATCTAGCCTGTTAATATTCTGCCATATTTTTTTGGTTTAAGCTGCTTGGTAATTAAAAGGAAATGAGTAATGTGCAGGCTCGTGTGTACAGTACATGAAAAATGAGCAAGCTGCATCCCGGCTCATATCTGAGAAGGCGCTTGTGTCTGTTTAGGAAAATCCCATAAACATTTAAAAAGACAAAACAAAGACAAACAGCTCATAACAACAGGTATGCAAAATTCAAGTGAATGAAAATTCATAGAAAGGACAATCATGTGTTACAAGAGCTTTGGGAATGACCAACCTAATCACAGAAACTGGACAGGAAGAAGACTAATCTCTCTATTATAATACAAAAATCCTGGAATGAGATGACACTTTTTAGCCTGGGACAAGACTTTTTCAGAGAGACGAGACTTTGTGCCATGAGATTTCACCATGCCTGGGCCCAGAAATAAAAGAAAAAGAGTAGATGACAAAGTAGAACATCGTAAAGAATTCCAAAATGTTGGCGTGGTACACATGCAGAGCAGGTTAGAGATAATGGAAATTAAAAAATAATGATAGTAAAGATCGAGTTAGCGCAAACAAATGGAAATGATTACTCATTGAGATGATGGAACAGCAAAAAGCGATCGAATATATTGTTCGGATTTAAACTGTAAGTCGGAGACTTGTAGATCGTCTTGTGTTGCCATCAGGGGAAAAAAAAGTAGTGTTTCTTCCCAATGAAGAGGCGTATCTGCGGGAATTAAAAGATTTGTTGTTTGGTGAAAGTGAAATCCACATACGCGAGCGGCAAAGATGTGAAGCGCAGGCCGGGGGGGTTGGCAAGTGAAGCGAGCAGGGGGCGAGTGCCCTAGTTTAACAAAAAGAAATAAATAAGTCAGGAAAATATGAAGACCAGAGGCCCTCTAGAACTGAGTTACGTGTTCTTACTGTCCAGACTGGATAGCTAAGAGCTGCTGTATGGTATGTTTTTCTTAAGCCATCCATAAATTCACATTTTATTACAAGGAACTGAAGGTGCTGCACTCACTAAAGATTAAATGTCATTTAGTACAGTATTTCTTAACTTGTGGGCTGGGTGGCAGCCTGTCAGCAGTGAGTTGCAGTTTTCCAATGTTTATAATGGCAGTGGGTTGCAAATGGGTCGCATCTCCAGAAACTCATCCTCCCACACCGTTCTGACAGCCGCACTCGATTAAAGAAGGGTTCAGAAACACTAAATTAGTAGACGTAATGCCTAAAATGTTAGTACAGCGTCATTCTTTTACTTGCATTAACAATCTGTAATTCTTTACCAACAAAGATATGCCAGGCTAATACCGCAGAACATTTCTTAAGAAGTCGTGAACACCCACTTTTTTACAACTGAATTTTAGTTCCACTTCTAACAGATTATATATGTATTGAAAATCAGGTACTGTATTTCTTGGATTTACAATCATTGTTAATTTTCACTTTTTTGTATTGTGCGAACCCCGGCCCAACATAATCTTTAGATTCGTCAAAAATTTAGATCTCCGGGTTCCAATGGATCTTGATGTTTTAGGGTCCCCTGATACTGAAAACATTGATATCTCGATGGTGGGTGTGTCTGTCTATGTGTGTGTGTCTGTGTGTCACAGGTTCTTAAGGACGGTTTAGAGCTGAAATGGCTGGATGGGAAAAAACCAAACTCGAAACTTAAGCCTGCTATGAGATGATGATGTATTGATTAGTTTTTGAGTGAAATCCTGCAGGAGGAACCCTCAAATACCATTATTCCGCAATTAATCATGAATTCTTCAAGTCAATTGTTATCATAATGACATATTTTATGATTAGAAAGATCACAATTAAGGCAAGAAAATATTACTGAAATGTTATAGACGAGTTCAGGAAACTTGGTTCCTAGGGCGCAAAGCCTACTGATGCTCAAGTCCGAATTTTTCTTCTTTGGTTTTCTGTGGTGTTGTTTTGAGCCACCACCATATAATCAAAGTCCTCTGTAGCCACCTGTGATGTTGCAATGAATGTGGACACACCAGCTGTCGATGACACCAACTGCATCAAATCTTCTATGACAAAGCTTTAAAACAATAAGAAATGACTTAAGAACATTTACATTATGTCTTGTGACGCCTGTGTGTCTGTGGATCACTCTCTGGGATCATCTGAAGTATGCACTACCACTCCGAGTCGAGAGGGGGCGCTGGTGCTAACCTTCCCCTCTATTGTTCCTGCTGCAACACGGAGAATTTGCACAGTGAGGGAAACAGACTCCACCCCTCCTGGTATCCCACCTATAAATCCTGCAGCTGCCGAAATTACCGCAGGATGGACTTCCTTCCTTACAGTCCAAACCCTACTTAGAACTATTTTTGAAACATTGCTGTATTGGTATGCATAGCGGCCCTCTTTCCCGTTAACTTTGCACTATTTATTTTGTAGGATTTAAACAGGGACAACCGGGTTGGAACTCCAGCATTTTTCAGTGGTGACGTGCTGTTCCTTACTTGACGATAGTCTGGTAGAATGCACAGTGAGGGTTGAGTGGTCTTTTGTCCTTGAACTCATGCAGATTTATTATCTTTAGCGTCTTACCAGCTGGGGTTTTTTATTTTATTATCACATTTCTCATCATAATCATAAGAAACTTTAAAAACTAGTCCACAATTAAGGACTCTGTTTGTTACTTGAATGTGTATACAGTAAGTGTTTATTCATTTATTTTTACTTACTACCGTATTTACTCATGTAGCACGCACCCTCATGTAAGACGCGCACCCTAATTTTTACAAAGAAAATCGTGAAAATCGTTTTGCCCCGTGTACGACGCACGCTGTGATTGCATAGGAAGCGTTTAGAGAGAGAGCGTGAGTGAGAAGAGAGAGCGCGAGCAAGCGAGCGAGAGAAAGGGAGAGCACGAGTGCGCGAGCAAGCGAGTGAGAGAGAGCGTGAGCAAGCAAGCGAGAGAGAGAGAGAGAGCACGAGCAAGCGAGCGAGAGAGATAGAGAGAGCACGAATGCATAAGCAAGTGAGAGGGAGCGCGAGTGCGTAAGCAAGCGAGCGAGAGTGTGAGCGAGCACAAGCAGAAGTAAACATTACAGAATTACATTTCCTCGTGTATTACGCGCCCCTGATTTTCTAATGCTAATTTTCGGGAAAAAATGTGCGTGTGGTACACGCGTAAATACGGTATTTTTTGACTACTCGTTTTTCTCAATTTATGCACTTCACCAACCATGAGAGATATACTTGCACCTGAGACTGCAGTCTGCTACCTTAGGACTTCATCCTGGTTTGGATGTCACTGTAGCTTTTCTTACACCCTTGATTGAAATAGCAGAGTGTTAGAACTCATTTTCCCAGCTGTTGGCGGTGAAATAGAACAAAGCTTAAGAAGGTCTGTCTTTACCATGCCGAGCTGGAGATGATTCCCTCTCATCCAGGCTGAAATATAAGTGAGACATGCAGAGATTCTAGCTGAAACAGGTACAGCTGTATAGTGTATGGCACAGGTCACTAATAGGCGGACCACGGTCCGGGTCTGGACCCAGACTCTGTTCTGTCCGGACCCAGACATATCATTGAGTTTTATTTAGTTTTGGCGGAGATTACATTTTTACTGGCGACTCTTTTCTGACAGTGTTTCTACACCGCTGCTCAGTGAAAGTGACCTCCTACGTGTCTCTGATTGATCGGTACTTGTTGCCTTTGTGGGTTCGAGTTGGTTGGGTTTAAGCATGAAGACTGATATTGGTCAAAGTGAAGGCAAGAATGTTAGCCAATGACTGGCAGAGTAGGGCGGGCCTTCACTGAATAGAGGAGCAGAAAACCTGCATTCTGAGTGAAAACAGCTGTCACTCTTGTGGCAGCGGCAGTGACATGGAGAGAAAAATATACAGGAGTGAGAAGACAAGAGAGAGAAAAGCGACGAAATAGTCAATGTGCCATGGCTTTTGATAAACGGCAGAAGCTTGACACTGAAAACCAGGCTTTTAATCTGGAATGGACCGAGGCGTTATGTTCATACTTCCTGTAGGAAGCTTGAAATCGCTGTGTCTCATCTGCTCTGAGACGGTTGCAGTGGTAAAAAGCGGGAATGTGAAGCACCACTATAAAACTAAAACTAAACTAAAATTACATTTGAGAAAAGTTACCCACTAAATTCGCCAGTTAGGCTACAGAAAACAAGCAATCATAAAGCCAACTAACGATCTGTCAATGAGGATTTTAACACATTCATTGACTGGCCAACAACTCGCTAACGAGTCTTCCCTCAAAGATGCGTGGATTTTGGGACGTCACAAAAAAACATTCAGTGATGACAATCTTCATACATGCATGAGGATGGCACTGACGCCATTCCAGCCCAGATTTAAAATCCTGGCAGACCAAGCAGGAGCTCATTTCTCTCACTGAACAAGAGAAAGTAGGCAGTGGGATACGAGGGAAGAAGGAGGAGAAGATACATTCAGTTATTTAAAGACGATCAGATTTACCGTGAAACTGTTTATGCCTGTTCAGTTGTTCACATATTGAAAACTTTTATATATTTCATTTTTATATGAGGCCGTCTTTTTTTTTGTTGAAACTTGTTATTATTATTATTATGAAAGTAATTATTTATAATTCTCAGTTGAATGTCAAAGTTACCTTGCTTTTACTTACTCTTGCTGTTATTTATTTTTTCTTATTTTATTATTTGTAGCCCTCCAGAGTCCAGAGTTGCACTGAAGATAAATATTGTTGAAATGGCTTTGAACTTTCTTCGTTTGATTTGAGTCATTGACTTCACACAATGCAGACGTTGATACAATGGCAATGCTACTTCAAAATATATAAATTAATTGTAATGTAAAAATTATAATGCAAATTAAACATGATGATGCTGAGGACCTGTACATGAGGAAATATTCTCGGACCTCCTTAAATCATAATTGACTACCCCTGGTGTATGGTATAGCACTTATAGAAGAAACCATATGGCTGGATGATGAGCCCTAAGAGAGGTGGTGCATCTCCAGTGTCCATGTCATTTCCGCCTAGACATCTGGTGGACTCATTATTGTAGCCAGGTGCAGAAGTTAAAGAATTATCAGCACATCTGTCTCGCTTAAAATTGTCCAAAATGTTTCTAGGGCAAGATGTAACCTGCGAACGTTGCAATCGAGCTCCAGCCTCACTGGACCACATGTTCTGGGTGAGCACCAAATTAACATCTTTCTGGACAAAAAATGTTTAAATGCCTATCAGACAGCCTTGGTGTCACAATCACACACATGAACCGCTGTGTTTGGTGGGCTACCAGATGGGCTTACAATGGAGAAGGACAAACAAACTGGAATTGCCTTTACTTCACTATTAGCACGCACATAGACTTATCTTGCTCAACTGGAAGAATCCTAGCCCACCATTTTAAAGTCAGTGGGTAACTGATGTTATATACTATTTGAAATTGGAAGAAATCAAATTCTCACTTAGAGAATCTGTACAAAACTTTTTTAAAACCTGGCAGGACCTCATCAATAATGTTTTAGAATAAGCCTTTATATTGGGGGAAAAGACTCCTTTCTCTCTTTACTTCTCTCAATACAGGGTGGTCCAGGTCTAATTATGCAGCTACAGATCGTCTGGATGACTTTGATTTATGCAGGGACGATTCCAGTTCGGCACAAAGACAGTTCTTCATGTCGTCAGTTCGCACACATTTCTCGATGGTCCGTGTTTTTTTGGGTGATTTTCTATGTAATAAACTTAATAAGTTATAGCGTAATGAAAATTGCATAATTAGATCTGGACCACCCTATAGTTTTATGCTGGCTGTTGGCCTTCCTCTCTTTCTCATGAGTGGGGGTTGATTTGAATTTAGTTTTGTTAAGTTTTCACTTGATTGTATGGAATGTTATATGTTTTTAGGCGTTTGAAACGGAAATTACGTATGACCACAGAACATATTATAATACAGGAACTAATCACTTCGTTTGTGAACGCCATTTTTATATCGTCTTTATGAATTGTTTTTATTTGTCCATCCATCCATCCTCTTCCGCTTATCCAAGGTCGGGTCGCGGGGGCAGCAGCTTAAGCAGAGAGGCCCAGACTTCTCTCTCCCGGCCACTTCTTCCAGCTCTTCCGGAGAATCCCATGCTTCCCGCCAGCCGGGAGACATAGTCCCTCCAGCGTGTCCTGGGTCTTCCCCGGGGCCTCCTCCCGGTTGGACGTGCCCGAAACACCTCACCAGGGAGGCGTTCAGGAGGCATCCTGATCAGATGCCCGAGCCACTTCATCTGACTCCTCTCGATGCGGAGGAGCAGCGGCTCTACTCTGAGCCCATCCTGGATGACTGAGCTTCTCACCCTATCTTTAAGGGAAAGCCCAGACACCCTGCAGAGGAAACTCATTTCAGCCGCTTGTATTCGTGATCTCGTTCTTTCGGTCACTACCCATAGCTCATGACCATAGGTGAGGGTAGGAACGTAGATCGACTGGTAAATTGAGAGCTTTGCCTTACGGCTCAGCTCCTTTTTCACCACGACAGACCGATGCAGAGCCGCATCACTGCGGATGCCGCACCGATCCGCCTGTCAATCTCACGCTCCATTCTTCCCTCACTCGTGAACAAGACCCCAAGATACTTGAACTCCTCCACTTGGGGCAGGATCTCTCCCCCAACCCTGAGAGGGCACTCCACTCTTTTCCGGCTGAGGACCATGCTCTTGGATTTGGAGGTGCTGATTTTCATGGAGCGTGGTGTTATTATTTGTGTGAGAGTTATTTTACTGATATTGAAAATAAATTAACACAAACACACCGATCTGTCCCATAGAAGTGCGCCCTGCGTCACCCTCTCCCAGCCCTCCTCTCTGGACTCCAACACTGAGCCGTCCGCCGCCTAGTGCGTTCTGACAGAGAAGTTTTATTTATTCGTTCAAGTGACTGTCGTGGAAACTACCACAATGTAACTTTTTTTTTAATTGGCAGTACTTGATAGTAGAAGAGATGAAGAAAACAGCTTTGCATCTTTTTACTTTTTAACTGCGCCGAGCTGTAAACAATGTGAAGACGAGACCGCCTTCAGCGCCGAGGGGTCGTGACAACAAAGTGGACGCTGGGAGGCGCAGAATGTCGGGCTGCTCTGCCGGGTTGACAGCTTTGCAGTTCGCACCGTTTTGTGGCACTTCAAGTGCCATGTCGGCTCCTTGGACAGTGGAAATCTTTGCGAATGAGTGTAATTGGCACCATCGAAGCGTAAATCTCTTGGTAAATTGCAGTGCATGGCTACTTACTGTCCCTTAAGGTGAGTTCGGGTCAGTAAAACCCTGCAACATTCAAGGTTGCTTTTGTGATGAATTCTTTTAAGATGATGTAGGGTTTACATCTAAGAAGATGTACCGACCTCTTCATGTGAAGTGTTGGACTTGGGAATTTTTTGGACCTTCTGCCTGTTAAGCATGGAAGGGCAGCGTCCACATTTCTCAGAATAATTTTTCTCTTAAATCACAGGCACGTAGTGCAAGGTTGTCAAGCAGGTAGTTTACCCGAAACCACTGCAGTACTACTCAATGTATCTTTACTTCCTAAATGTTAATGTTTTACTGTTTAATAATATATACACTTCTTATATGTTCTTCAAATTCTTTTATCAAAATGTTTTACTACTTAAGTTATTTTATAAATGCTACATTTTATTTTTTTCCCTTGCACTCAGTGAGCGAAGCCACTGGGTAATCAGCTAGTAAATTCAATAAAAGTTCAAAAAAAAAAAAAGAATGCTGAGTCAAAGTTTGGGGTGGCCACCGGGTCGTCCTATTCAATACAAATGAAGAATAAATTAAATTAACACCCGTCTTTGCATGTAATGCCCAGATTTTCAGGCCAAAAAAACTAAAGAGAACTTCTCGAGTTACTTTTAATGGGAGCTCCTTCTAGCAGTTTGTCCAGCTAGCAAATGACACCTCCTTCTGGGAATCTGGTGTTCTTATGAATGGGGGACCAGAAGGGGTGAAGTCAAGTGCCCTCACTGGGTGGTTTCCTAGTGGTGTTGGGAGATGACAATGTTAGCGATAGGATCCCCTCTGGTCCTCGTGGGTTATTACATGCCGAGCCCAAGCCTGTAAGGAGATCCCCTGGCACAGATGTGTGACACTACATACACATAGTAATTTGGGATTTTTCTGTGAAGCAAAGCACAGCACAGTGACAAACCGATGGCTAGAATGGAAGAGGGTTGCTTGCAATGACCTAAGCAGAAAGCATGAAAAGAAGGTGGCATGCCGCGCTGCCATTAAGAAATTTAGTGTTTTAGAGTGATGGCAGAGATCTGACAATCTCACAAGGGAGACGGTAGCTCAACTTCATACACGTTGCTGCCGCCGCTGTGCTCACTTTTTAAAGCTTCTCAGGTGTCATGGTTAGCTCACCTGACTGCTGCCAGTGTCAATACCATGCATGATTCTTTTGTCTTTTCTGCCAACTTGATTGTTGTATGTGGAGAGAAAACACGTTTATTTTTTCGATTTTTTTTCCCGGTTCAGGCCACAGATGATGTCACTTCCTTTAACACTAGAATTACAAGAGCCTATGAAAAAACTTGTAAATCCGGCCCAACTTAACTCTTTTAGGGATAATTTTTTTTTTTGTTTCTTATCTCCCAGGGCTGAATTTTTTTCCAGAAACTAACATTTTTTAAAAAAGAACACAAAGCAATTGTTTAACATATCAAATCAACATAAAATATTTACTTTTGACAAATGTTCCTGTCTTGCATGTTGTATGAGCCTGCATACTCTATGATTTCACATTCATATCACATACATTTTACACAGCAAAGTCTGATCTCGCTCAAAGCAGCCAATTTTCGTCATTGCCACATTGCACTGCTTACAATACGTGTTGCTTTGGTGCCTACTTTTCAATTGTCTGTTTCTGCTCTTTCTCACATATATTGTTAGTGTGTACTGTAGAGAGACAAGTCACCCTTTTGCCATCGTGCCATTCCACTGCCACCAAGTTTTCTGCCCGCATCAAAACCGTATTGTCACCTCTTTTCATCTTCTGAAACTTTATGAACTTTATGCATGGCATTATAGCCTGGCTCACCCCATGGGATTTGCTTCTGTTTATTACAGAAGTGAATAAAACTTTGCAGCAGCACGTACCTATCACCATGCTACATAACCTGTCCAAAGCCACCAGGGGACAAAACACATTTGGACCAATGCTCCCTGAAGTTATATCACCAGTTCTGTCCCATCTCTATTTGTAATACCACAGCACGCGTCATCTCGTCTTTTGTTGTGGGTTTACACTTTGAAAAACGAGAATGCGATGCAAACGCAGCCCGCGATTCAAAAAATGTCTCTGCCTACCTGTTTGTCTCGTCTGACGGTAGCCGAAAAGCAGCATCAGGAGAGAGCAGCCTGAAGTACAGCAGCTGGTGATCTGTCGTGTCCAACAGCAAGCCATGCCGTCTTGTGAAGTCCAGCAGCCAGATCGGCTCTCAACAGATCAATGTCTGTGTATTTATCCCACGCGAACCTTGCCGTAGATGCATCGGCTGCGCGAAGGCGCTCAACTGGCAGCAGATCCGCTGGCGTGGCATCGGCTGGTGTTTCATCAGCTGATGCCGGCTACTCACTCTCTTGCTCGATCTCCTGATCACTGTCAATAAAATCCGATTCTGAAAAATCAGAGTCCGACTCCGCGATAATGCGCAAAACATTGTCTGCCGAGTGTTTTCTTTTCTGCACTCACTTCGCTCCCTTGTCACATGTCGATGCCATCTTGCCACTGTTTACATTTCGCAACTCACGCACACGCTAGGATTAGTTGCCGAGTCAGCGAGTCTAGCATTCCTCCAAGCACAGAGGGAATGCCTGTGACGTGACAGTGAGATTTGTCACCATTAAAAGTTGATTATCGCCCTCTATCTCTGGATGTCGACTTTAGTCGACATCCGCCCTAAACCCCTCATGTCGACAAAAGTCGACATCTACCATAAAAGAGTTAATATGGCTATCATTGATGGAAACACTCAAGAGGATAACAATGTAAGTTTTGTAATTAACATGTTAAAAAAAAAGTCTGCAGCGACTAATTTAAACTCACTTTTTGGTTTGTATTTTCAAAATACTTCAATATTTTATGTGTAATTTAATAAGTAATTTTTAAGCAAAGTGAGCAGTGAGCATCTTCTGCTGTTATCAAAAGTGTCTGCAGTGACAAATTCTGCATTTTGGTAATTACTGACAATTATTTATCCATAAAGAATGCCTACTCATTTTATGTTATAATTAAGAAATCTAGACACTAGTAACGTTTTTGTTTAGTAAAAACATACAGGCTGTTTTTGACACAGCCTATTTATGTGCTACACAAAAAACATAAGCCGTGTATTCGTATTAGCAGTGAATATGCATTAGTTAATCAATGCAGAATCAAAAACAAGCACCTTTGTCAAGAGGTAAGTATGAACTGTGTGGAGTAGAGGGCTTCTCACATATTCTCATGGTACCATAGCGTTAAGTTAAGGGGGAGAACCACTGCAGTACGTCACACATTTTTGTACAACTCCTATTTATGCCATCTGTGGAAGCTCTCACATAACTACACTATCGTAGTTTGCACCCACAATGGAGATGAGGAGGAGCGGACATCTTCCAAAAATGTCCAACTTTGTCTCTACTGCCCACATCATGTCTGCCTAGAAACCACTGGACTGGATGATGGGCCTAGTGAGGTGGTGTATGGAGAAAAGAGTCTAGCAGAATTATAGTTATACCTGGCAATAAAATGTGTCTCCAGCATCCATATCATGTCTGCCTAGACATCAAATGGACTCCCTAAATATGCAGAGTAATTTGAGGATTAGTGGTCACAACACAGCACAACACATCACAGTGACTAACTAACAGAATGGAAATTGCGGCTCATAAACACCTAATAAGATAACATTTTTAAAAAGAAAGGTGACATGCCTCACTGCCATAAAGAACTTTAGTGTTTAAGCGTAATGGCCAAGATTTTACAATCTCATGAAGAAGATGGGAGTTTGCGTGTTCTCCCCGTATCTCCGTGGGTTTCCTCCCACAGTCCAAAGACATGCAGGTTAGGTGCATTGCCGATACTAAATTGTCCCTAGTGTGTGCTTGGTGTGTGGATGTATGTGGCCTGCGGTGGGCTGGTGCCCTGCCCTTGAGTCTTAGCTTGTAAATCAGGTTGAAGACTCACAACTTCAGTTTTGCATACCCTGACTAGAGCTGCTGATTAGCTGTGAACACTGCATCTCTGCTGTTAGCCATTAGTACTAAAATATAAGTAATATCTATATATATAATTCACTAAGGCAAGACAACCATGAAAAGCACGCCGGAAGGGGCGTGGATTCACTAAGCCGCCGACAAGTGAGACACCTATGGCGCACGAAGGAAGGAGCCACGCCCACCAACTCCATTGGATACGACAACAACTCGCAGGGCCACGCCCACCAAGTCGGACGCGAGGACACAGAAAAAGTGGCGTCATTTATATTCGTATGTCGTGGAGGCCACATGCGGTGCAGGGCAGGTTAATTTCATGTTCATGTCATGCACCTCCGAGCTACGTTGACTGTTCATAGAGGCATGTTTCTCGCGGAGGTGAATCGCCATATGCAGCATGTGAGGGGTATCTCATGGGATCTTTAAAACAATCCTTTACAACTGAGGTTAAAACACAATGAAGTAAGCAGTCTTCAAAAACCGAGTTTTCGGTTACAACGCATGACCGCTTGCACCATAGCAAACTGTTTTACACACTACATACAGCAATTCGCATCCGCGACAAACATGCGTCTTCTTAGATGCTCCTGCAGGAACACGGAAGACGTTTTCCTACCCACCAACACTCCTTTTTCACCGGCCCGCGTCTACCCTCGCTCTCTAGGCATTCACACTGCCTGCCCATGTGCCCGGACGCAAAAACTCACCGACCACCCAGTTAGCCCCTTTCGCCTGTGCTAGAGTCCACATGCACGCCTAAGCCACGTTGACTTTTCATTATTCTTTTGGTTTCGACACCATGAAAACCATGCGAAAGGAACAACGAAAGCGCCCAGAAACTCTACCCCTCCTCCCACGTGCTCAGGAACGCACCTCAGATCACTGCCCGCCATATCAAACAGCTCATCAAATACATACTCACTCGCTTTGGTCTGTGCTCCGGTCCAAACTCAGCTGTGAGCCACGTTGACTATTCTTTTGCCCTCCATGGCTGCCGCTTCAAATGTATTTCATGGAAACAACAATTCTTTCAATGTTATGGAAATTCCTGCTTCAGGTAACTGTTTGTTTCTGTCAGTCGGGTTTTTTTGGTGAAATGTCATTGACGAAACTGTTGCTCTCAAACTTCGTGACATGGCTCTTAGCTTTGTTTGCCAACATTGGGATAACTTCGGTGACGTGATGTCCGTTGTTCTTAGTCACAGAGGCATTGTTATACAGTCTGCTCAACAATACGCTGATTACATGAATATCTCCGGACTCTATGGTGCAGCGTGTCAAACGGTTTGCGAGAGGTATCCCATGGGATCCTTAAAACAATCCTTTACAACTGAGGTTAAAACACAATGAAGTGAGCAGTCTTTAAAAACTGAGTTTTCGGTTACGACGCTCCACCGCATGCTCCATGGCAAACTGTTTTACACGCTACATACAGCAATTCGCATCCGCGACAAACATGCGTCTTCTTAGATGCTCCTGCACTTTGTTCACACCCCCCTCCCACCTCGCTACTAACGTGGTCAGGTGTCTTGGTGGATTATATATAGAAAGGCAGCCAAAACCGCACAGAGCAATGAAAAGTCCACGTCAGTCACATGTACATCTGGACTGTGTAAAGACGATGACTCAAGTGACAAGTTGGAGGTGGGCACATGACCGGGCAGTACATACTGAACGAGAAATCAGCAGACTAGCATGACGGACGGAGCTGAATGGATGTCCTTCTCTCCTCCCGTTCCACTCTCTGCGCCGTGAACCCCCATCCCTCCGTCTGGCAGCAGAAGGCGCGAGGACGATCCGCCGGTTTTCAGTCACGGACGATTGTGTGTTGGTTCGTTCCGTGCATTGTTACAATGTTGCTTTTCTTGCCGATTTATTACATTACCGATTTTTCAGATGTTAATTTTCTCCCTGTGCTTAAAATTCATTAAAAAAACCGGCCCGATTATGCGGCGTATGGTACGCCGCGGGTTGGCTAGTAATATTTATAAACGCGGTGGGCTGACGCCCTGCCCGGGGTTTGTTCCTGCCTTGCACTCTGTGCTGGCTGGGATTGGTTCCAGCAGACCCCTGTGACCCTGTACTTAGGATAATAGCGGGTTGGATAATGGATGGATAAATGAGGTGGGCTGGCGCCCTGCCCGGGGTTTGTTTCGTGCCTTGGGCCCTGTGCTGGCTGGGATTGGTTCCAGCTGACCCGCGTGACCCTGTGTTAGGATATAGAGGGCTGGATAGTGGATGGATGGATGAAGAAGTTGGAGATGGAGAAGGAATGGCCCGCCTGCTACTATAAGAGGTGCCCCTTCAGTCTCAGCTTGTAAATCAGGTTGAAGACTCACAACTTCAGTTTAGCATACCCTGACTAGAGCTGTTGATTAGCTGTGCACAATGCATCTCTGTTGTTAGCCATCAGTACTAAAATATAAGTAATATAATATTTATAAACTGTTACTAACCCCCCACTATTGTGTTTCTCTTCTCAGTATCCTCATGCGGCACTTGGTGCCACTGCCCTACTGCCAAGTTGTTTGCATGCCTATGGAAAAGTCACTTCAGATAAAGGAGCACTGCAGTCATTGGGTAGAAGTGTCCTTTCATCTGATTTGTTGGCCCAGCACTGACCAAGCTGTAGAATGGCCAATAGGGGCGAGGCAGGTAATTGGCTGAGATTTCATGGCCTCCGACTGTCTCTGTTTTGTCTCTGACTCCTTTTATACAACCTGGCTGTGGTTCTTAACTAATGGACAGATGTTGTTGTTTTCATTCATGTGAATTAGTTTCTGCTGTGCATTTGAACAAACTTATATGTGACAATTTTGTAATTGACATTGACATTCTTACATTTTGTCTTCAGATTTGTCACGGCAGTCTGCCCCTGAATGTGGTGAGGAGTGCTGTGCGGGAACAAAGTCATTTGTACTATTGTGTTGTGTTTTTAAGGTGGCCATGACAGAGTGGCCATTGAGCTCTATGAAGAAGATTAATTGTGGTCTGTTTTGTGTGCAATGTGGTATTTACCCCATGTTTTTTGACACCCATTGCACGCCCAATCTACCTGGAAAGCAATCTCTCTCTGAATTGCCTTTCCTAAGATTTCTTCCATTGTTTTTTTAACAAGGTTTTTTGGGGGGAGTTTTTAATGTCTTCTTAGAGAGTCAAGGCTGGGAGGTTGCTGTCAAAAAAACAGGGCCATGTTAAAGTCCATTGACGCATCCCTTGTTTGATTTTGGGTTATACATGAACTAAACTGTCGTTGTTGTGGATGGTGGCTCAACTTCACACACAGAATTCTACAACTCATTTCTTAACTGTGCTGTATTATGAGTGCTACAGTTGTGTTTGAAAGTTTGTGAACCCTTTTCTATATTTCTGCATAAATATGATCTAAAACATCATCAGATTTTCACTCAAGTCCTAAAAGAAGATAAAGAGAAACCAGTTAAACAAATGAGACAAAAATATTATACTTGGTCATTTATTTATTAGGGAAAATGATCGAATATTCCATATTTGTGAGTGGCAAAAGTATGTGAACCTTTTCTTTCAGTATCTGGTGTGACCCCCCTTCACTAAACGTTTCCGGTAACTTCTGATCATTTCTGCACACGGCTTGGAGGAATTTGAGCCCATTCCTCCGTACAGAACAGCTTCAACTCTGGGATGTTGGTGGGTTTCCCCACATTAACTGCTCACTTCAGGTCCTTCCACAACATTTCAATTGGATTAAGGTCAGGACTTTGACTTGGCCATTCCAAAACATTCACTTTATTCTTCTTTAACCATTCTTTGGTAGAACGACTTGTGTGCTTAGGGTCGTTGTCTTGCTGCATGACCCACCTTCTCTTGAGATTCAGTTCATGGACAGATGTCCTGACATTTTCCTTTAGAATTCTCTGATATAATTCAGAATTCATTGTTCCATCAATGAAGGCAAGCCGTCCTGGCCCAGATGCAGCAAAACAGGCCCAAACCATGATACTACCACCACCATGTTTCACAGATGGGATAAGGTTCTTATGCTGGAATGCAGTGTTTTCCTTTCTCCAAACATAACGCTTTTCATTTAAACCAAAAGTTCTATTTTGGTCTCATCCGTCCACAAAACATTCTTCCAATAGCCTTCTGGTTTGTCCACGTGATCTTTAGCAAACTGCAGACGAGCAGCAATGTTTTTTTGGAGAGCAGTGGCTTTCTCCTTGCAACCCTGCCATGCACACCATTGTTGTTCAGTGTTCTCCTGATGGTGGACTCATGAACATGAACATTAGCCAATGTGAGAGAGGCCTTCAGTTGCTTAGAAGTTACCCTGGGGTCCTTTGTGACCTCGCCGACTATTACACGCCTTGCTCTTGGAGTGATCTTTGTTGGTCGACCACTCCTGGGGAGGGTAACAATGGTCTTGAATTTCCTCCATTTGTACACAATCTGTCTGACTGTGGATTGGTGGAGTCCAAACTCTTTAGAGATGGTTTTGTAACCTTTTCCAGCCTGATGAGCATCAACAACTCTTTTTGTGAGGTCCTCAGAAATCTCCTTTGTGCGTACCATGATACACTTCCACAAACATGTGTTGTGAAGAGCAGACTTTGATAGATCTTGATCTTTAAATAACACAGGGTGCCCGTCCACACCTGATTGTCATCCCATTGACTGAATTTCACCTTCAAACTAACTGCTAATCCGTGAGGTTCACATACTTTTGCCACTCACAACTATGTAATATTCGATCATTTTCCTTAATAAATAAATGACCAAGTATAATATTTTTGTCTCATTTGTTTAACTGGTTTCTCTTTATCTACTTTTAGGACTTGAGTGAAAATCTGATGATGTTTTAGGTCATATTTATACAGAAATATAGAAAATTCTAAAGGGTTCACAAACTTTCAAGCATAACTGTTCAGCCTTGTTACTCATTGACTAGAGAAGGAAGAATTTTTCTCTGGGATTAGTACTAGGGTGTTGTACCGCGTTAGCCATTATGGATGTGGTGAGAAGTCAAGCAAAATGACACCTTTTCATTGGTAAACTATAAAGATTACATTATGCAAGCTTTCGAGGTAGCTCAGGCTCCTTCTTCAGGCCAGACGTAAGCTTACACTTTCTAATCCTTCTAGTTGGTCAATAAAAGGTGTCATTTTGCTTAACTTCTCTGGGGTTAGAAATTTAGTGATAGCACAATACTTGACTTTGAGGCTTTCTGGCTTCCATATTGACTTAATTTTGAAACAAGAATAATACAGTGCAGTGTAAACCATAGAAAAGAGTGTGATGAGGACACTGAAATGCCGACTTACCCCAGCTGGGCTCAGATACACATGTCAAGAAGTGCTTTTCTCTCTGTTCATAATTAGGATGGAGATTTCTTAATTAGTCTTGATTAAATAAGTGAGAAGTGACCTACCTAATGAGGCATCACAGTGTTTCACACTAGGATATTTGACATCCATGAAACATCATTTAAATATTTACTCAGTCTGCTAACTTCATCCATGCAAAGACCAATCACAGTCTTGAACTGTGAAAGAAAAACAAATCCTTAAATGCCATTGCCATCAGATTCACTCTTAGGTCCTGCTCCTGGCTCATCTTGGAGCAAATTCCTGCCGACTACGCCACTGTGAATAAAAGAGGGGAACCCAGAAAAAGGTTTGGCGAGACCACAGCGTATACTTGAAGATTTTACTGGAAAAGGAGCAAGAAAAATCATCAATAGGTCTTTACAGACTTGAGTCTGAAACAGAACAGATTAATTTCTAACAAGTTGATGTTTTTAAAGTTATATCATTGGACACGGAACCGGAAGTTGTGTCATCAGGCCTGAAACCTGAAGTAATGTTGACAGGCCCGGGTGGAATTTCCCATGAGTGGTCTACCGGAGAAAAACAGAAAGGGTTAGTGCACACTGCCAATCTCTGGTCTGGTGTGGGATTACAATCTTTCAAGCATTTTAGCTGCCTCCCATGCACACATGGAATAGATAGATAGATAGATAGATAGATAGATAGATAGATAGATAGATAGATAGATAGATAGATAGATAGATAGATAGATAGATAGATAGATTTGAAAGGCACTATATAATACAAAGATAGATATGAAAGGCACTATATAATACATAGATAAATAGATATGAAAGGCACCATATAATAGATAGATAGATATGAAAGGAACTATATAATACAAAGATAGATAGATATGAAAGGCACTATATAATACATAGATAAATAGATATGAAAGGCACTATATAATAGATAGATAGATAGATAGATAGATAGATAGATAGATAGATAGATAGATATGAAAGGTATTGTATAATAGATACATGGGTTTGCTGAAGAGCTAAGTGACTTTAACATGTCACTGTCATAGGATGCCACCTTTGCCAAAAGTCAGATAGATAGATAGATAGATATGTGAGGCACTATATAATAGATAGATAGATAGATAGATAGATAGATAGAGCTTTATTTGTCCCCAGGAGGGAATTTGGCTTTTTACAGAAACTCTTTAAATAAATACATGTAAACACATAAATAGATAGATAAGTAAATAAATAAATAAATATGCACACACACTTTGGTCTAAACACACTGGAATGACTATAAGGCAAGAAAAATTCTAAAGAAAGAAAAGTTCGGACTTGGGCAGTGCCCAGTCCCTGAGACTCATTATGCAGACTTATTGCTGTTGGTATAAAGTTGCCCACATGGTGTTTCTTGACACACTTATGCTGAATAATTAATTGGCTGAAAGTCCTCAGTGTTGGTGTGTCAGAGAGAGGATGTGAAGCATTGTTCACAATGGCACTCAGTCTTGTTGCAATTCTATCCTTTGCTAGGACCACCAGGGGGATCTAAGTGTGTCCCATAACTGAACCTGCCCTTTTAATCAGCTTGTTGATTCAGTGGGCCCCTCTTGAAGTAATGTTACCCACCCAGCACACAACACTGGCCATCACAGAATTATAGAACAAGTAAAGGATGCATAGTCTCTTGTAGTTATAGAAGATGTAAAGGATGTCACTTCCCACATTAAAGTGGTGCAGTCTCCTAAATGAAAACAGGCTGTTCTTCCCTTTCTTCTATAGTTCCTGGGTGTTCAGAGACCAGCCCAATCTGTCACTAATGCAGCCACCCAAGTACTTGTAGGAATGGATCACCTCTACATTTACTCCTTGAATAGGGACAGACATAGAGGCTCTTTGGTACAGTGAAAGTCAATAACTAGTTCCTTGGTTTTACTGATGTTAAAATGCAGACAATGCTCTTTTGTATCATACCCTTTAACAAATGTAAGATCAAGACAAACAATCATAAAGGATCTGGGGCACCTCTAAGGCAAACCCCATATATTGAAATGGCGCAAAAAAACAAGAAAAATAATGGAGACTTCTTCCTAAACGAAGATGGCTGCGCTTCCAGTTTTGATGATTTCAGGGAGGAAGAGGTGTCTTCAGGTGGAGTGACGCCAGAAGTGATTGTCAATCTTCCTTTCTGCAGAGGGGAGGGGAGAAGAGAAATTGTTACTGCCTAGCATCCTTGTGTGTTCTGGGGAGGTAAGACACTCAACTAAGCCCTTAAGTTGTTCCCCAATTGTGTGCGTGTGACACAATACACACCGAAAGAGCAGAATCATCTAAGAATAAAGTTAGATAACATGTTGCACCAACTTCTGATATATTCAGCTGCATCATTTTATTTTATAATTTCTCATAAGTATTACTGTCTTATATATACTGTGTTGTCCTAATAAGGTTAGGCTTAGGGTTCTAACAGAGCTTCATCTCCATGAAATGAAAAAGTGGCTTCTGGAAGACCAACAAAAATGGCTGATGCTATAAGCTAAAGAAACGGGCCTAATGGACTGAAAGGTCTCCTTCTGTTTATCAGATTTTTTATGTTCTTATGACAGGGAAGGAGGAGCAAGACTGAGCTTCATGGAGAAATTTGATCAAGTACATCGACCCAACACACAGATGTGGGAAGAGAAGAAAAAGTTCACCAAATAGCCACATCTTTAAGAAGACAAATGGGGTAGAAGGCCAAAAGTCCAGGTAGAAATGTAGAGAATGTGCAGCAGTCAGAGACTGAGTGCCGAATTTGAACCGTGGACACTTTGTGCACGAGGCAGCAGCTCCACCGTGCTGCCACAAAAGTTAATATTATGATACTAATTTGTATGAAATCCAGGTAGCATGTCATCTAGCATCTGGATCTGTCACAGTTAATTTAGAGTCCACGGCGATTATTATTGTGCATATCAACTAAGGACTTGATGTTTAACTAATGCATGAATTTTTTATTTTTACTGATTATTTGAGAGCTGTAATTTTTAAACCAGATTCTGCCATAATTTACTTAATTTTATACAACATGTACTGTTTCACTTATTTTAATGAAAAAGTGCAATGTTCTGTAACAGTGCTGTGATGCTCTTGATAAATATTCCATGTCTACATTAGGAGTAGAAAAGTAATGAATTTGTGTGAACATTTCTGATTCAACCTTTAATCAATATGACTTTCTTCACTTATTTTTAGATTTTGCAGATTCCTGTGCTTCTTCCGTTAAACTCAGGCACCGCTGCAAAGGTGATTAGTTACATTCTGATTTAATGGAATTTCCTCGCTCTGCCATTTTCATTGTAACATTTGGTAAATGAAGCTACCCAGATGTGTATCGGCAACTGCACATCATTAATGGAGTGTAGTAATAAAATGCTGATCGCATCGCTGCGACAAGAGAGAACTTCAAAATAAACGCTAGCATGATGCGTCCAATCAAAGGAAATTAAACGGCTGATCAAAATGGCTTCTTCCACCTTCGGGAATAATAAACGGCGCACTAAACAATTTCATTGTGTTTTGGGAATTCATTTGGCTCATTAGTTAGCCATTGCAAATACTTTGTGAAGATATTTGAGCCTAGCTTGCACTTTTAGCTATCTGAAAAATGAACATCCATGTCCTGTGCAACATTTCTTTGTGACGCTTATCTTGGATATGTGGGGGTGTCACTGGCAGTTTGCACCTTTCCCCGTTCCTGTTAAGGGTGGGATGGCTGAATGTGTAAGGCCGGCCAATGGGACATGGGGAGGGGGAGCACATGGCTCGTTGGGCCAAACAGACGGTACGGGGAGGAGCCAACGTTATGTAAATGTGTGGTAGGAGAAAGGTGGAGGAGGAGCAGAAAAGAGCGGCAGACCAATAGGAGAAGCAGACGGTATAACAAAAAAATAAAAGGCAAGAGGAAAAGCTAATCAGCCCGCAGGTTAAACGTCAGGCGGACCCGAGTTCATTTCTGGACAAGTTATTCCCTTTTCTTGTGAATGAGGTGAAGACATTCGGGACAGGACCTGATGGGCCAGCACAGGGGACTGTTTGGTAGGATGTTTCCCTGAACAGGAGGTATGGTCCAATGCATCCTTCCCCTCAACAGACTGTAGATGGTTATCTCCAACCGTGAATATTTAATAGACTCTGATTGCATTCATTTTTTCTTTTTATGTATTAGTGGCGTATGTGGTTGAGTGTTTAGCCATTTCATGTCTCTGCCGGTGGCGTTGTAAAGGGAGAGAGAGAGGGAATGGGAGGGGGGTGCGGGTGGTTAGGGTGGCTGAACGTACGCTAAGGAGAAGCAGTCAGATCATCTGCTGGCTTTCTGCTGCTGGCGAGCTGCATTTTTTGCTTTTCGCTTGTCGTTGTTTTAAGAGCTGGGAGCACATGAAGCGTGTCTGCCAACAGCAATCCAACAACTGCTAGGTTAGATGTCCGTGGACTTGTTTTAAATGATGGCTCACTGCCTTGTCTCACGTGACGTTGTAAAAACAATACTTGTCCTTTATTTCCGGCCCTGGGCGTGGTTAAATCTCTTTCTCACAGGACGTATAACGTCGCTCGTGTTGTGAAAGGGGTGCGGCTGAACGCATGCTAAGGAGGTGCCATCGGATCATCTGCTGTCTTTCTGCTGCTGTTGCTGCTGTCGTGCTGCCCGTCGATCATTTTAAAGCCCTTTTGCCACTTCGCGTTGTGAAGCGGGGGTGGCTGAACGCATGCTAAGGAGAAGCAGTCAGATCATCTGCTGGGTTTCTGCTGCTGGCGAGCTGCGTGTTTTGCTTGTCGCTTGTCATTGTTTTAAGAGCTGGGAGCAAGTTAAAGTGTCTCTCGCAAGACTTCAAATTGTCTTCTGAGAAGATCACGTCTCGTCTCTCCAGTCTCCCAAAGATTTTTTTTTTTATAATAAAGAGATTTATCCCTCCACCATACCATCAAAGTGAAAGGCGCTATATATACAATAATAAATTCTCCCTTGTCCCTGCACACAATACAAATAATGACAACGAATGATTACTGAAATGATAACTTGAAAATGAGTCCAGGTAAAATAACTGTCCAAATTACTGATAGCTGTTCAAAATGCTTGTATTTGATTCTCCCGAATGAATACCGGAACAATCTCACCGTGATTTCTCGGCGATGCTGGAAAATAATGTCCAAACCCGGAGTTTCTGCTGATGAATGCTTTGCAGTAAGTCCGGCCGAGTGAGAAGCAAACTGGAAAGATGTTGCAATGTGAATGAAGGCAGAGAAATGATGATCAGTTGTGGTTAAGTGAATCTCCTTCTCTCTCCTCTTCTTTCCCTCCTTCCCGTTTAAATAATAATACCCCAGAGGTAAATGGAAAAACCTCCGGTTCTGACGTTTCCAGGGGGTCGCTGCCTCCCTGCAACAGCCTTCCCCGTTTCTTATTACGGAGACGACATTTAAACAAACACATACTAGTTTAAACGGGGTAATGTGACAAGACACGACAGGGTGCAAACACAATAAACAGCAACAATATAGGGGATGAAACTGCTCCTTACCTTCGGCTTCTGCTTGTCCATCCCCTGGCCCCTTCTATCGTATCAAGAGGACATGCCGTCATCCAACCGGGATGCCCGTCTGTCCTCCATGGCACTCACAGCGGTTCCATAATGTTATTCTATTCTATTTCTATTTTCTGTTTGCTATTAATAAATTGCCAATTATCATACTGGTTATCTGTCACTGTAATTCATGCTGAAAAGGTATAGCCATTTCTGTGGACACCCACTGGAACTCACCTTCTGAGGTTCACGGCCTGGATATTCCTATTTGGTGAGTGTTCTTTAATAATTTAAATGTGACACACACTAAGTTCAGACGCTCAAACTCTGAGCTTTCATTCTGAAACCCACGCTAAATAGTGGCGCTTAGCCTCTGAAGTTATACTATATATAAAATGTTTTTCATTTAACACACGCTAAGAAAGCTACTTAGCCCCTGAGATTTTATTTTAAAGCAGCTATTTAAATAGTTACAAATAAAAAGTGAGAGGCATATTTATTCCTTTCTAGTCATATATAACTTAAAGCTTTGCCAACAATAGTAAGTCAAGATGATTTAAATATTAAACTATATCTTTTTGGCCAATAGCAATAAATTGAAACAGTTTGGTCATCCAATCTTTTATTTCATCATTAGTTAGGAGACTTGAGGTTGTAATGAAAGCAGGTGTGCAAATTTAATATCTGCCTCAACTCATAGCCGGAGAAAATCATCAACACCTACACCTATACTAAAAAAAAAAAAAAAACGAAACCGAGGGTCCAAAGATTACCCTGCAAATGAAGCCGAGCCCAAGCCAACTTCTGATAACTGCAAATGGCAAAAATAACTAAAATGAAACGGACTGCAAGTACTGACAGGAATGCAGGTATTTCACTTAATGGGGGCACCCTTAACCCCCTATGGGCCTATTACTGCTAACAAGAATAATTACTTTTGTATCATGGCTGAAACAAGAAAGTTGAAAAGGAGTATGCTGATTCTGTTTATGATTGGTTACTAATTAGGAATATATGACTTTCTATTATTTTCTTAAACACCCACATATTCAGAACATCCTCATTTCCTTTCAGCTGTCACTGTTACACCTCTTTTTAATTCTGACACCACAGTTGCAAAAAACATTTTCACACTCAGTTATAAAAGTGTCCAGCAGGGAGATATACTGTAGGTACGTGATGTCTGGGCCATGATAATGTTAATTTGCAACAACATGGGGGTTGTTACAGTCCACCCAGAAGACCACCGCCTATCACACACACAGACATGCAAATTACCTAAATAGTCCACAGCAGTGAGCCATTTAACCCCGTGACAGCTTTTCTTTATTTTCGTCTACAGATCCATTAGCTGCAGTGAGCTGATTGAAAAGTCACATCAGGTACATCAAGGAGAGGCAAAGGGAAAAGAAAAGAAGGAAAACTCAAAGATGCAATACTGTAAGACCTACTTGTACTTTAATGAACAATTTATGCTGGCAAGAGTGGATTATTGAAAAGTCATTAACATAGCTGGAGTAACATAAGGCCATGGTTTTATTTTATTTACTGTATCTACAGTGGCTACAAAAAGTACGTGGACCCTTTGGAATGACCCGGTTTTCTGCAATAACTACTTATACTATCTGTAGTACCTGTATTAGAGTGTAAGATTCAGGCCCCAGTGTACTGTGATTGCATTTGACAACCTGCTCTTACTTAATGTAACTTGTAAAGCGTGTAATTAAATGTTTTATTGTAATTCTTGGCTACTGGCACATAGCCTTAGGATAAAAAAGTATCTATCTATCTATTATATAGTGCCTCTCATATCTATCTATCTATCTATCTATCTATCTATCTATCTATCTATCTATCTATCTATCTATTATATAGTGCCTTTCATATCTATCTATCTATCTATCTATCTATCTATCTATCTATCTATCTATCTATCTATCTATCTATCTATCTATTATATAGTGCCTTTTATCTATCTATCTATCTATCTATCTATCTATCTATCTATCTATCATATAGTGCCTTTTATCTATCTATCTATCTATCTATCCATCTATCTATCTATCTATCTATCATATAGTGCCTTTCATATCTATCTATTTATCTATCTATCTATCCTTACATTTTCCAACCCGCTGAATCCTAACTACAGGGTCACGGGAGTCTGCTGGAGCCAATCCCAGCCAACACAGGGCACAAGGCAGGAACCAATCCTGGGCAGGGTGCCAACCCACCGCAGGACACACACAAACACACCCACACACCAAGCACACACTAGGGCCAATTTAGAACCTATCTATCTATTATATAGTGCCTTTTATATCTATATATTATATAGTGTCTTACATCTATCTATCTATCTATCTATCTATCTATCTATTATATAGTGCCTTTCATATATATTATATAGAGCCTTACCTCTATCTATCTATCTATCTATCTATCTATCTATCTATCTATCTATCTATCTATCTATCTATCTATCTATCTATCTATCTATCTATCATATAGTGCCTTTTATCTATCTATCTATCTATCTATCTATCTATCTATCTATCTATCTATCTATCTATCATATAGTGCCTTTCATATCTATCTATCTATCTATCTATCTATCTATCTATCTATCTATCTATCTATCTATCATATAGTGCCTTTTATCTATCTATCTATCTATCTATCTATCTATCTATCTATCTATCATATAGTGCCTTTCATATCTATCTATCTATCTATCTATCTATCTATCTATCTATCTATCTATCTATCTATCTATCTATCTATCCTTACATTTTCCCACCCGCTGAATCCTAACTACAGGGTCACGGGAGTCTGCTGGAGCCAATCCCAGCCAACATAGGGCACAAGGCAGGATCCAATCCTGGGCAGGGTGCCAACCCACCGCAGGACACACACAAACACACCCACACACCAAGCACACACTAGGGCCAATTTAGAACCTATCTATCTATTATATAGTGCCTTTTATATCTATATATTATATAGTGTCTTACATCTATCTATCTATCTATCTATCTATCTATCTATCTATCTATCTATCTATCTATCTATCTATCTATCTATTTTTTGTGAAAGATAGACAACATTACTGAGCCTCAAACCCTGTACACAACTGACACAGTCACAGGTTCAAATATAATGATTTTTATTTTTTACCCAGCACTGTATATAAAGATGGGGTGAATCCTTTGTCTTTCTATTCTTCCTTCCACCTCCTCTTCCTCTGTGAGTGTTCTCCTAAAGTGTTGTCTCAAATGTAATCTGATCTTCGTCTAAGTCACAAGTGTAGATGAACACGATATGCTTACTCTAATAACAGACAAACTCTATTGTGTCTTTAGTGGGCATACTTCTGAAACTTCTGAAATATTTACAGTGTGCTGTGAAAAAACTAAGTGAACCTTGAATTTGATAAGCTATCCAACCTCCTTTGACTGTCCCTACTTCTCACAAGCACTTCCAGTAGCTGCAGGTCAGAGCTACATAACATTCGGGAGGAATATTAGAATGTTCTTCCTCACAGAACTGCTTCAGCTCAGCCATATTCATGTGCACAGATTACTTGAGGTCATTCCACAGGATCTCCATTGGACTCAGGTCTGGGATATAACTGGGCCACTCCAAAACATGGATTTTCTTTCATTTAAAAAAACATTCTGTAGTAGATTTACTACTGAGCTTTAGCTGGTGGACAACCACCCTGACAGTATCCTTTAGGGTACCTTGGTAAACTTGGGAATTAATTTTCCCCCTTGATGACAGCAAGCTGTTTGAAATGTCAAGCCAGGAAATCAGCCCCAACTAATGATGCTCCCTCCACTGGGATGATGCTTCCGTGTTGGTATGTAATATCCTTTTCTGGTTCATATGTGCTGCTGTATATTCTTCTCAAACGTTTCCATGCTAGTTTCTTCAGTCCATAAAGCAATTTTAAAAAAGATGTCTTTTGTTAAACTTCAGACATGGATCTGTGTGATTTTGAAGAGCAGTGACTTCTTCCACGGCAGGACATGATGCCTGTTCAATACTTTGCACATGGTAGGCTCATGAACAGAGAAGTTTGCCTGTTCCAATGGTTCCTTTAAGACTGTCGCAATTCCTTTAGGGTCCTTTTTTGTCTCATGATGTGTTGTGCCGTGCAGTCTGCGGAGAGAGCGTTGACCTCGTCGAGAGGTTTACTTACCTTGGCAGTGACATTCACGTCTCTGGTGACTCTTCCTATGAAGTCATGTAGATGGACTGGGAGAGCATGGTGGTGATGGGGGTTTGGGGGTCATGAGGTCTCTGGAAAGGGGTGTGTGGAGCTCCGAATATCTCTGCACAAGAATGAAGGTCCAAGTCTTTAGAGTCCTGTTGTTACCTGTCTGTGAGACATGGACACTATCCAGTGACCTGAGACGAAGACTGGACTCCTGTGTCTCTTCAGAGAATCCTTGGGTCCCGCTGGTTTAACATTGTGTTGCTCATGGAGTCCCGAATGAGGCACATCACCTGTATTGTGAGGGAGCGTCAGTTGCAGCACTCGAGAGACTGAGCAAGGAGTCTGAGTGTCTGGGCTTGTGAGCATCCTGATAAAAACCAAAATCCAGGACTTTAAGGACCTCTTGGGCACGGCTATCAGCAGTGTGTCTGTCTGTGGAGAGAGTGTTGACCTCATCGAGAGGTTTACTTACCTCAGTGGTGACATTCACATCTCTGGTGACTCTTCCTATGAAGTCAGTAGACGGACTGGGAGAGCATGGGGGGGGGTCATGAGCAGAGATGGGGGACTCGAGTCACATGACTTGACTCGAGTCAGACTCGAGTCACAATTTTCAGGACTTGAGACTTGCTTGATTGAAGTAAGAAAATGACTTGACTTGACTTTGACTTGAGAGTAAGTGACTTGAGACTTGACTTAAAGTGGAAGACTCGACAATGACTTGAACTTTTAAATATAATTCGTTTAATAAAATAAAATAATTTAATAAAATAATTATGACTCAGCAGCACCATAATTGGCGCCTGCGCCCTTAACGCTGCACAACTCTTAACGTTACCAAGAAGAAGAAGAAGAATAACGCTGCACAACTCAAACCGCGCCAAACATGGCAGACAATAGTCGAGCTCCTCATATAGTGACGTTTGGCTATAAGGACTTTGAACTAGACCGTACTGTACTAACAAAAAAAGATTTGCCAGATGCAGAGAATGCAACGCGAGAGTATCAGACACGACAACCACAACATCAAATTTCATCCGGCACTTCAAAAACCACAAGGAAAGGTAAGAAAGTCGAATTCTTTATAGTCAATTTAATAAAACGATTACTAATTAATTAAATTAATCTTTTCTGTTTGTCATAATTTGGCCTTGGTTGCATGTTTTTTTATCAGAAATGCGATAATCATCTCATAAATAAAACGCTATAACGTTACCAGTGGCGTAGCCACATTTTAATGTTGAGTGCAACTTGAAATGAAAGGGCTTCTCGATATTACATGTAATGTCTATATTAAATGTGTGCATTTACAAGCGTTTGTATGGACTGACTGCGTGTGGTTAGTTGAATGGCAGCTCGTGTAACGTTATACTGCATGAAAATCTAAGATGAACGCGTCGGTGCAATCACTTCTCCTTCAATAACTCATTCAAAACTTTTTGGTCATACAGACAAGAATAATTTCATCGTTCGAATCGGTTACGTTAAGTGTCTATAATTTTTTTGTGTACACTCACAATAACAACAAAATGTTGTGTGCTGTATAACAATGAAACCAGTTCAAATAGAAAACAAATATATCAGATTATATATTATGTATGAAACGTGTATATTGCGTCCACGAGAGATGACGAGTAAGCTTCATAACTTCATCACTGGGATATATTAACATACATTATATTTATATTCTGCTGAAATGAAAAAGATCCGTTTATTTTAATTAACGAGATTCATCACTAACGTTAGATTAAAAAGAGTGGATAAATCCCTACTGTGCCTTATAATGGACAGCATAAGTATTAAAGCATCATATATAAAACATTTCCTCGATCATTAAGAAATTGTTTTTTTGAGGAAAACATTTCAGGATTTCTCTCTATATAATGGATATGTATGGCACCCGAAGTTTGAATTTCCAAAATGCAGTTTAAATGCAGCTTCAGAAGACTCTAAAAGATTCTAGTCGAGGAGGAGGAGTCTTATCTAGCGAAACAATCGGTTATTTTCTAAACAAATGGACAATTTATATACTTTTTAACCTCAAATGCTGGTCTTGTGTTGTCTCTGCAGTCTGTGTGATTCGGGTAAATACAGTCTTAGATTGCAGCAAAAGTGCAGACACAGTGTTTACACAGTTAACATGTATAGAAGCTCAAATGCCCTTTACAAAAAAAGGTAAAAACAGCATTGCAGGATGTTTTTGACATTAAAGATACAAAAGAGATTGTTGTTTTTTTGACATCTATTAACTGTATTTACCCGAATCACACAGACTGCACAGAGAGGAGACAAGACCAGCATTTGAGGCTAAAAAGTATATAAATTGTCAATTTGTTTGGAAAATAACCAATCATTTCGGTCTTTCTGAAGCTGCATTTAAACTGCATTTTGGAAGTTCAAACTTCGGGGCGCCATACATATCCATTATATATTGACAGAAATCCTGAAATGTTTTCCTCAAAACAAAAAAAAAAAAAACAAACAATTTCTTTATGACTGAGGAAAAAAAGACATGAACATATTGGATGACAAGGGGGTGAGTACATTATCTGTACATTGTTGTTGTCAAAGTAAACTAATCCTTTCAGATTGAATTGCATTATACATTTTAGACTGGATTTCTTAGTTTTAAACATTTTATGTAAGCAACACAATTTTATTTTCAGATATTAATGTAGCACAGATATGCATATAATTTAAATATAGCAATGCAAATAAGATACATAATATATGTATATAAGTTCATCTTTTCTGTAAAAATTTTTCCGTGCAAAAATAAACGTATCGAAAATTTAACCTCTGTTTGTTTTAGTACTGCAACTTGACTTGACTGGGCTTGAAACTTATCAGGACTCGACTTGACTTGCTTGATTTGTCTTAACTGTGACTCGAGACTTGATGGTTAACACTTGAAACTTGCTTGGACTTGATCATATGCGACTTGTCCCCATCTCTGGTCATGAAGTCGCTGGAAAGGAGTGTGTGGTGCTCCTGATATCTCTGCAAAAGGACAAAGGTCCAAGTATTTAGAGTCCTGGTGTTACCTGTCTCAGCACGGTGGCGCAGTGGTAGCGCTGCTGCCTCGCAGTTAGGAGACCCGGGTTCGCTTCCCGGGTCCTCCCTGCGTGGAGTTTGCATGTTTCTCCCCGTGTCTGCGTGGGTTTCCTCCGGGCGCTCGGTTTCCTCCCACAATCCAAAGACATGCAGGTTAGGTGGATTGGCGATTCTAAATTGGCCCTAGTGTGTGCTTGGTGTGTGGGTGTGTTTGTGTGTGTCCTGCGGTGGGTTGGCACCCTGCCCAGGATTGGTTCCTGCCTTGTGCCCTGTGTTGGCTGGGATTGGCTCCAGCAGACCCCCGTGACCCTATTCGGATTCAGCGGGTTAGGAAATGGATGGATGGATGGATGTTACCTGTCTGTGAGACATGGACACTATCCAGTGACCTGAGACGAAGACTGGACTCCTGTGTCTCTTTGGAGAATCCTTGGCTACCGCTGGTTTGACTTTGTGTTTTTCACGGAGTCCCGAATGAGGCACATCACCTGTATTGTGAGGGAGCATCAGTTACGGCACTATGGCCATGTGGCGCAATTCCCCGAGGGTGATCCGGCTCATTGTTTAGGACCCGAGTGGCTGGACCAGGCCAAGGGGGACGTCCATGTAACACTTGGCTGCACTAGATAGGCGGTCATTTCTGGAGTGTGGGACTAGACCACAGGTCTACCCTGGGGGTTTGCCAACCAGGATCCCAAGCTGTTTTGTCGTGTGGTGGGTGCAGCAAAGACCTTGTGTTGTGCCTTTGAGTCATTTTGTGTGGTAGTCATCTTCTAGTCATCTTCACTTACATACCACATGTCTAACCGTGGACTAATAAATAAAATAAATATTCTTAATCATAGATCTTCTCAAATCTCTTTGTTGTGAGTAATGCAGAAGATGCTTCTTGATAATAGCAAACTGAAAATATTGGAGTCTTTTTTATTGGGCAGAGTAAATCTAAACCCCGCCTCCAATCTCATCTCATTGGTTGGATTTCAGGTTTGCCAGCTCCTGATTCCAGTTAGCTTTTGCTAAAGTCTTTGCCAACATCGTTTACAGACTTACCAACCTACACAGTGAATGTCTGGCTGATGTATTTAATATGTGCACAAATAATACAATAATTTTTGTGGTATTAGTTAAAAGTTCACTATACTAACTTAGATGAACGCAGAGGTGGGTAGTAACAAGATACATTTACTCCGTTACATTTGCTTGAGTAAAACATTGTACTTCTAAGAGTAGTTTTACCGCACCATACTTTTTACTTTTACTTGAGTACATTTGTGAAGAAGAAACGCTACTCTTACTCTGCTACATTGGGCAACACTCGAATCATTACTTTTTTTCCATTAGATACGCTATATTTTTGCCAGAGAGAAGCCGCCAGTGGATCTACTGCATGACTGCTTCATCAATCAGACGTAGCAACAATAATCACAAGACTCCGTTTCACCAATCAGACGTGGCAACAATAATCACATGAGTCTGTTTCACCAATCAGACATAGCAACAATAATCACACGAGTCCATTTCACCAATCAGACATAGCAACAATAATTACTTGAGTCTGTTTCACCAATCAGACGTGGCAACAATAATCACAAGACTCCGTTTCACCAATCAGACGTAGCAACAATAATCACATGAGTCCCTTTCACCAATCAGTAGCAACAATAATCACATGGCTCTGTTTCACAATCTTGGAAAAACTTCTTATAAAACAACAAATTATTTTTAAAATCCCTTCTTAATTCTATATAACTAGATAACTTAGATAGCCGGAATTTTTGCAGTAGCTCGCACGTTTGATCGCACCACACCAGTGTGTTAGAAGAAAAGAGATCTCAGACTGGCCGCCCTGTATGTCAATCAAGAGGCAAATGCCATACGGAGGATATATGATAGACTAACATTTAAAAAAAAATTTTTTTGAATGCAACGCGATCTACCTACACTACCTTTCCGATCTACCAGTCGATCGCGATCGACGTATTGGGCACCCCTGGTGTACAGGATATCCCGTCACTGTAAGTAGTTTGCACCGTTCAGACATGCATGTTACCTACTGTAGGTATCGGCTTGAAAAGATTTGTTATGAATAACTGAGATTTGGAACTTTGTGTTATTTGTGCATCTTTATTTTGTAAAGATGTGATTTATTTTTACTCATTTTTTATTGTATTATTTGGAAATAGCAGAATTTGCACATTATTTTATATTTTTGTCTGTCTTATTACAACATTTCTAAAAAATAAATCATGTATTATATTCAAACAGTTACTCGACACTTGAGCAGTCTTTTCACCAAGTACTTTTTTACTCTTACTTGAGTAATTATTTTTGGATGGCTACTTTTTACTTCTACTTGAGTCACATTATTTTGAAGTAACGCTACTCTTACTTGAGTACAATTTTTGGCTACTCTACCCACCCCTGGATGAACGTCACACCATATGTAAGACACATTTATACATAAATACGGTTATTTCCAAAGGGTTCACACACTTTTTCTTGCCACTGTATTTTTTAATCTGGAAAGATCTTTAAAGTGAACTGCCTCATTCTGCTTACGATTTTGTTATTTTAGTAACTCTTTTTATGATACACACAATAACATCATGCACCATATAATTCACTTTTTCTTTGGAACATAAAACTGTTTGCAAATGTGACAAGTTTTGGAACAGGGCTGGACTGTGAAAGATAAGCGAACAAAATGCAACAAGTTTCCTTATTCTCTGATACCACCACTAGGTGGAGCAGGTCACATTGAAAACACGTCTGGAACAAAAGGACCCTCAGGAATTTGTCTTGAATTGAAAATAACAGCAACAGCAACAATGCTACTTATACTGTACAGTTTGTTCTATTTTACCTTTGTGCTAAGCTAAGGTATAATGAGCTCTGTCAGTTACAGAGGGCTGACTTTGTGAAAAACACAAATCAATTAAAGGACATGCTTGCTTGCTTGCTTGCAATCCTACCTTATGGAATCCTTTCAAAACATCACAAAAGCACAGAATTCGCCTCTCAAAGTCACATGGAGGCTGGCGGCAGGGAAGAATAGCAAAGTCTATGAAGCAAAGTTAAGGGTGGGAAAATATACGCGAAGAGCCGGCGAATACACAACAAAGAAAATAAACAAAAGTAGACAATGCACTGCCACGGGATGGCTTTGGAATTCGGGCCGCCACTCGAGAGAGCCTTTACAGTTCAGTGAACTCTTAGAAAAGTGAAACAAAGAGGCAGCTGTACGCTCCAAGGTAAAAGGTCAATGTTAATCCTCGCTATCGGCAGGATTAGACAAGCTGATTTTGTAGATCACTTGTTACGTTCAAACGGCCGTGAAGAAACACTTTTGTCTTTTTCTCAGTTGGTACAAATCACAATATTTTCTGCAGGCATCTGGATAATAATAGATTTACCAGGCGATTGATTTTTTAGCCCAGCTATTTTTGTTTTAGTGAGGTGAACCCTAGTTTAAAATTTCTGCTCTTCTAGTGTTTTAGAATGGAAAGGAGAAAACACACTTGAAAAAATAAATAAAAAGACAGATAGATTGGCACATGAAAAGTGTTAAATAAGATAGATAGATAGATAGATATGAAAGGCACTATATAATAGATAGATGGATAGAAAGAAAGAAAGAAAGAAAGAAAGATAGATGTGAAAGGCACTATATAAAAGAAAGAAAGAAAGAAAAGGTGTTAAATGATAGATAGATAGATAGATAGATAGATAGATAGATAGATAGATAGATAGATAGATAGATAGATAGATAGATAGATAGATAGATAGATTACTGTGGTTTCTTGATTCTCTGTATTACATCTATTGCTCTTTGTTGTTTATATTTCTGTCAGTAGTCTGTGGGAAGAATTCATTGTGCTGTCCACACATGATAATAAACTGAAAGAAAGAAAGAAAGAGCAAATTTGACAAAAAGCAACTTGTGCGATTCTAAGAGTTTCAATTCTGATCTGTCGCCTCACGTGTGCCCTGACTGCATGGCATTAATGCAGAGCGAATGCTGGATGTATTTGGCAAATGTCCAACATGGGGCTGAAAGACAACTTTGAGGCAGGCAGGATGTGTGGCTGCCAAGTCTGGATGTGGTCACAATGTAGCATAAAGCAGAAACCCTGAGAACTGCAGCACGGCACACTAAGAATTGTCAGGCTACTTTCCTAGAGCTGGGCAGACATTAAGAGTTGTGGCAGAATGAAGGGTTTCTAATGGAAATGAGGTCCCTGAGACATTTCAGTTTTGACAGAATTACCCGCACTTGAATGAATGTTAAAAAGTATTCACCCCCTTGGAAGTTTTCACACTGAGGATTGAATTTGGCTTTTTTTGATACTGATCAAAAGGAAAACACTCTGTAATGTCAAAGTTAAAACAGATCTCTGCAAAGTGCCCCGTGATTTAAGAAATGACGTTCCTTTTATTCACGTGTAGCACTTTGCACTGCATTTTCTGACTGTTTGCCCGGTTCTGATGATTCTCCGCGTCTTTCTGAATAATTTTTGCTGCCTTCTCAGTATCTCTTTATTTTTAGTATCATCTGCGAATTTCTCAAGTTTACTAACAGAACTGGAATATTTGTCATTAGTATAAATCAGAAGGCAACTCCATTGACGACCTCAGCCCACATGGAGCAATCTCCTCTCATCTGTACTCCTTGTTTCCTGCCAGTCAGCAAACGTATGCATCCTTGAACAACCAACAAAGCAGCCATGTGCAATGCCAGCCTGAGTGCCATGTTCTGCACTGACAGGATGAGATGAGACTGCAGTCATACTTCTTTTTGCACTGCTGTGTATAAACAAATGTTATAGACAGCATAAGGTCAATTTAGTGGCTTTATGCATGGACATTCCGAGTTGACCCATAAGTGACAGTATAAAGTAACTTGCACTTTTATAGAGGAGACATTTCTATAACAGGTACTTCACAGAATCTGGTTTAGCCACAATACTGGAAGTCTGTAAAATATGCCATCCAGAATTGAAGTTAGTGGTTAACAGTAAATCAAAGAGGTCTCTCACTTTCTCCCTCTCTCTATAGAATGGACAGATTGTTGATGCTGACACATCATATTCTTCTCATACACATAGTGAATGTACATTAGAACAATCTGAACGAGAGCAGGCCATTCAGGCCCGCAAAGCTCGCAAGATCCTAACCACTTAATTCTTCTAAAAAATATCGGGTTCTGAAGATCCCTAAATTCCTACTGTCTACCACACTACTTGGTCTCTTATTCCATGTGTCTGTGGTTCTCTGTGTAAAGAAAAACTTCCTAATGTTTGTGTGAAATTTACCCTTAACCGTGTGCCCGTGTTCTTGTTCAACTCATTTTAAATCCCTAGTCTTGGTCCCTTCATAATTTGAAACGCTTCAGTCAGGTCTCCATTTCATCTCCTTGGGGCTCAGCTCTTTTAATCTTTCCTCATAATTCATTTCCTGTAGCCCTGGAATCAGCCTGGTTGCTCTTCTCTGGAGCTTTTCTAGTGCTGCTATGTCCAAAAATGCACACAGGACTCCTCCTGGGACTTGTACTCCATACATCAAGGCACTATATAACCTGACATTCTGCTAGCCTTCTTAATGGCTTCTGAACACTGTCTATGACTCCCTAATTCTTCTCATAAGGTGTACACTCTATTTTCAGACGTCCCAATGTGTATTCTAACCTCACATTTTTACTTCCTACATTTAATACTTTACATTCACTGACATGAAGGTGCTATATAGCCTGACAATCTGCTAACCTTCTTAATCGCTTCTGAACATCTTCTGGCAGTTAATAGCCCTGGAATCAGCCTTGTTGCTTTTCTCTGGACCTTTCCTAGTGCTGCTATGTCCTTTTTGTAGCCTGGAGACCCAAACTGCACACAGGACTCCAGATGAGGCCTCACCAGTGTGTTAATAAAGCTTGAGCTGAACCTCCTGTGACTTGTACTCCACACATCAAGGCGCTATATAACCTGCCATTCTGTTAGCCTTCTTAATGGCTTCTGAACACTGTCTGGCAGTTGATTGTGTCGAGTCCACTACGACTCCTAAATCCTTCTCATAAGGCGTACTTTCGTTTTCAGACCTCCCATTGTGTATCCAAACCTCACATTTTTACTTCCCACATGCAATTCTTTACATTTACTGACATTAAATTTCATCTCCCACAAATTATCCCAAGCCTGTATGCTGTCCAAGTTCCTCTGTGATGGTTCAATTGATTCTCGATTGTCTGCCAATCCACCCAGCTTGGTATCATTTGCAAACTTCACCAGTTTGTTATTCATATTTCTATCCATATCTCTCTGTTACATAAAAAAAAATCCTTCGTCGCGAAAAGACTTTTTTGGAAGAGAGATTTTTTCAAGTCACACGAGACGAGACTTTTGCCTTGAAATTTTTTCAAGTCACACCCGCCTGTCAAACATTTTCAAACAAGACCACAGTCCTCTCACCTCTCATTTGTGTGAATGCTTTTGTGCTCTCAGCTCTTATACATTTTAATGTTTTCCTCACTTTAAGTTCCCAATTAAAGAAGCCGTATTATGTCCAAATCTTATTGAAGAATTACATCAAAAAGGGTTAACAACATAAAAATTGAGTACATGCGCAATCCTAGCACCGAGAAACGACGAAGTCAAACGAATTAATACCAAAAATGTCGATTGGTTAAACATCAAATTGGTTCAATGTCGAAAAGTTATGTAAATGCGTATCAATAGACTGGTGATTGTGCGGCACACGAAAACAACAACTTACAACATCATGAAGATTATCTACAACCATTAACAACGTCCAGTCTTCCACTGCACGAAATGCTGTAGAAATAAGGATGTATCCAAGAAAGGTAACGTAGTACATCTTCCACGGATAACATTAGACAACAAAGGAGATCTTGATATGCCATTCTTATTAAAACGTTAACAGTTTCCGGTTAGAATTGCTTTTGCAACGAAAATTAACAAATCACATTCGAAAACGTTGTTTTATTTAATAGAGAGAAAGAAACAAAATTCAACCACGGGCAGTTATAAGTTGCATTGATGCATACGTAACAATACCCATGAAAATAAAAATCTATTTAAATTCTACATCTGCATCCCCATACGCGTAGTGCAGGCCCAGGGGTTGGCAAGCGAAGTGAACGGGGGCCAAGCCCCCTAGTCATTTATAAATATTAAAAATAGCAGCGGTCCCAGCACTGACCCCTGCAGGACAGCACTCATAACTTTCACCTATTTCTGATGAGATTCCTCGCACCATCACCCTCTGCTTCCTGTGTCTGAGCCAATTCTTCACCCATCACATCCTGAACTGCCACTTCTTTTAGTTTGATGCCCAACCTTCATTCATGTGGCACCTTATGTACAATTCTGATGGGTCTTGTACTGGCCATGAGTTTCATTAAGGCCCGATTTAGTTTGGACCAGGTTTTCTTAAAGAAAGCTTGGCCTTTTTAGTTTCTTTGTTAAATGCCCTAACGATCGTCAGTGCTGGAGGGTTCCCATTTGTAGAATCATGCACAACAGTCATGTAATAAAGGATGATCATCGGAGCAAAGCAACTTGCGACCCCACAGAGACAACTCACGACCCATACTTTAAGAAACCCTGGTTAAGACTGATACTTTTGAAATGATCATTTATCTCTTAAACCCTGAACTGATTTAAGCAGGTTTGATAATGTATAGGCTGAAGTTTTAAGTATCAGCCTCATTTGTGATACACTTTGAAAACTTTAAATAACAATAGTACATTTTAATTGATGTAGTGTTTTGTCATCATGTGCGCTATATAATACATTAAATGGAAAATAAGCAATGACATACAAGAAATTTCAAGTGTTCATTCATATCATTTAGCTAAATGATATGCAGTATATGTTCGGTAATCACAACTGGGAAACACAGAATATAATTATGCCTCATTTTCAGATCAATAAACCAATCATTTAAGAGGAATGAAGTAGAGTATGTCACCAATCAAATTAAAATATTGCTTACCATTGAAGGTATAGCTGCTGAGTACTTCAAGTCCTACCCAGGGTTATTAATAAAAACCCATTCGAGGACCATAGGGATTCACTGAACAATGCCTGCCTCAACTAGCTTCTCCCTGGAGACCACAGCAGTATCATTACTCTTCACAGAGAAATGTATTAATCATGTCAGATCTCGGAACTACAATCAGTCGATCGTACTGTAAAATGTCAAAGAAAACCATTATGGAAAAGATACACAATGCTGTGATCAGCCTCATACAGGCCCTGAACAAAGCGTTTTGACAATACACTCCAATGGAATGCAAACGGCTCTAGAAGAGCAGCGAAACATTGCAGCTGTGATTTTGTGTGGTGAGCATTACTGGTCCGCAAAGCTCATCATAAGAACTTTGGGAAGGTTTTTTTTTTATATTTAAGAAGAACAAACTGAATTCATATTTCTTTAAAAATGGGCTTCTTGGTAAAGTGAAAAATTATGTCAGTGCCTCACCCTTTTTGCAATATATTGCAAAAATTGTGATTGATTTCTTTTTCTTTCTCTCTCTCTCAGACTGCCTCTGCTCCTGACGCGTTTACGTTCGAAGAAGAAGAAACTCATGTAACCTTTAATTGAAAGACGAAACAGCCATCTTTGTCAAGGAGCAAGTTTGAAGTGTCAAATGTTTGTTTGCGGTGCTTGAATAAAATTCCTTCTTTTTTTCCACGATCCCGAGTATCTCTGTGCAAATCTGTGACCCAAGTGTGACAAGTGGTACCAGGAGTGCTTGGCAATCAGGTGGGCTGTGGAGGCACTTCGATATTACTTGTGGGGACGAAACTTCACTTTGGTAACTGATCATGCTCCACTCCAGTGGTTGTACCGACAGAAAGATACAAACTCTCGTCTAATGAGATGGTTTCTGGGTTTACAACCTGATAGTTTCACAGTTAAGCATCGAGCAGGTTCTGAACACGTCAACGCAGACGTATTATCACGACTACATGAACATGAACTTGGTACAGAGAGTCGCTTGATTCACACGAATGTGAATAAAGCTGAGGGGGAGGGTGTGAGCTGGAAGGCTGATCGCACCCCAAGAAGATACGGACGCCCCTGGGAAAACCACAAAGCCCGAAACACAGACTACCCTCGCATTGCTCCATAACCTTGCACTTTAACGCGCGATACAAGCTTCGCCCAGTACTCCGCCAACTTAAAAAGCCGTGCGCAGCACCTGTCAGGTTTGGTATTGATTTCTTTTGCTTTCTCTCTCTCTCTGACTGCCTCTGCTCCTGACGCGTTTACATTCGAAGAAGAAGAAACTCATGTAACCTTTAATTGAAAGACAAAACAGCCATCTTTGTCAAGGAGCAAGTTTGAAGTGTCAAATGTTTGTTTGCAGTGCTTGAATAAAACTCCTTCTTTTTTTCCACGATCCCGAGTATCTCTGTGCAAATCTGTGACCCAAGTGTGACAATATTTTATAATGAATTTTCACACCCACTTGTGCTTGGGAGACAACTTGAGGGCTTAGCTAATGGTAATTCATCCACTGAGTCAAGGGTTGGCGCTTTTGACTAATGCTTGTCGTCATCTTTCCCTTGCAGTTCAGATGACCGGCAGCAACAGTGACATCACTTCCGGGTCACGGTTCCTTGAATCCGCCTTTTACTGGTATGGCTTCCTCTAAAGGGGTTCCACTGCTATCTTGAATCAGTCAAACTGATGACTTGCATCTGGTAAGACATTGCTCTTGTGTTTTTGCGATTTTTTTTTAGTTTTGTCAAAATATACAGGTTTCATATTTAAAGGGCCATTAGTCTCTCTCCTGTTTTATCTTAAAGTATGTTTCTTTCAATCCCTTACTTTTACATGTTATTATTTTTTATCTTTTCCATGTTCCCAATTGTGTTTTAAGGTCTGCAGATGCAGGGTCTCTTCTTGGATTAGGACTCTCAGTTGGTGTGGTTATGAGTGTTGCAGTTACCTGAAAGAATTGTAAAAGACTCCCTTAGATGCTTTGTTTTCAGCATCATGCTGTTGCTTTTTGCTTCAGATATTAGCATTAGTGAATAAAGTTATTGTCTCTCTGGAGTCTTTTTGAAAGAATAAAACCTCTGGTGTGTCCATATAGATAGATAGATAGACAGACTGATTTGACATCGCTCCCGGTTCCAGCGCCGAGGACGAAGGACGTCACTTCCGGCTCTGGTGGTTAATATGATGTCACTTCCGGTACTGGCCAGATGACATCATTTCCGGTTGACGGCCTATAAAGACTCCACATCCCAAAACCTGATCAGTTCAGTCTTGGAATTCAAACCAACCAGATCTCTTTTGTTTTCAATATCCTTTTGAAGCCAGGGACAATATATGGATGGCTGCCCCAAACCTTTTTTCATGTGTTGAGACTACTTCTTTTACAAAAGATAGATAGATAGCTAGATAGATAGACTTGACAGAATTGACAAAAAGCAACTTTACGATTCTAAGAGTTTCAATTCAAATCCGTTGTCTCACCCTCTCTCACGTGTGCTCTAAGTGCAAGCATTAATGCAGAGCGAAATGCTTTGTTTTCAGCATCATGCTGATGCTTTTTCTTTCAGATATTAGTATTAGTAAAAGATGTTATTGTCTCTCTGGAGACATTTTGAAAGAATAAGACCTCTGATGAGCCTTAGTGTAATAATGTACTGTAATTATACAGCATTTAGCACTTCTATCGTTCTTCTCCCAATCCTTTCCTCCTTTCTCTGCGATTCAAGCAGCCCAGTTCTTAAGTTAAATTGTAGCATTGCAACATAGAAAATGTCAAGTGTTTTCTGCTATCTGTATGGTCTGCTTGAGTAGGCATTAAGAGAGCCCATACGTCCTATGTTAGGAATAGTCAAGTGGTTGACAGCGGCACCCCTGAAGGTGGGACAGACATTTTTTTAGAAGAAATCTTCATAAATTGAGTTGTTTTTCAAAAAAAGGAGAGAACACACAGGAAAAAACTAATTAACTGATCAGCATCGGCATAGGCCATGAAAAAAGGTTTTGCAAATTCAAAACATCTGTCTAGATAGCCGAAGATCATCCATCGTGTCTAGGAATGTGAATCCTGCATTACATTACCACAAGTGGCATAGAGTGAGCTTGTGAAGTCCCTTTTTATAATGGTGCACTACTAACTGTGAATCATTTTACATTTAAGACTTCAACGTGTTTGGGTCAGCCAACATCTACAATTCATTCACATCTTATAAACAGTTGACTTCAACTCTGGACTAGCGTGTGAACTTCGGAAGGGGCTGGTGGTGTGTTTTCTACTGTATATATTTTCATTTACACATATAGAATGGTCCAGATCTAATTATGCAATTTTCATTACGCTATAACTTATTAAGATTATTACACAGAAAATCACCTGAAAAATCCTGGACCATTGAGAAGTGTGGGAACTGACGACATGAAGAATCGTCTTCGCGTCGAACTGGAATCGTCCCCACTTAAATCAAAGTCATCCAGATGATCTGGATCTGCATAATTAGATCTGGACCACCCTGTGTAGGGAGGTAAATGTATGTTGGGCGAGGAGGGGATCACTGCTGCTTTTCAGGAGTAACGATTGGGTGGTGTGGAGCGGAATGGTCAATGCTGAATAACACGGACATAGTGGAAAACGTTTTTAATACAATAGAGAGATGATTTAATTTTATCCACTAGATGGTAACAGAATCTTCTTATTGTGTTTTAACAGCTTCATCAGATCATAACAGCTTAACCTAGGAGACACTTGGGCTTAACCATTTTGACATAGAATTCCAAGCACGAGAGAGGCCAGTGGTTAACACCAAGGATGTTTAAAAAGGTTTGAAGACTCTAATGTTCTGTGAGACCCTCATTTAAGTGACTCTGTTAGGCTTTTGTAACCAAGCCTGGTGTAACTCGCTCTCATTTTGTTCTGAGTGCCACACTTGTGTCATCACTTTTGTGACCTCTTTCTATAACACTTGTTCCTAAACAGTCCTCAGACTGATGTTTGCTCGATTAAGCTGACCCCTTTTGTAAGTCTCTTTGAATAAAAGCGCCTAAATAAATATAATGTAAACGGACAATGTTATGTGTGCGTGTGGGAGTTTCCAGTTTCCTTTCTTCTCCAGTCTCCAGGAACCTCATGTATGAACGGTGTGTACGCACAAAAATGTTGTGTAAGAATGTTTCCACATTCAAATCACAATGTATAAAACCTAAACTTGACGTAAAGCCATACACATTTCTACGGTAGCTCATAACCTGTCGTACGCAAGTTCTCTGCTCGGTTTTGCAGACTGGCGGCACCCATCGTCAAAGCAGTGCTACTGTTCCTGTGTAGTTACCCTTTCTTTTTTAGTTCCACATCCCTGATGCGACTTTATAAATACACTGAAATTAACCGCATATTGTTTATTAGTTTAATGCATCTGATCGTAATTAACCAGTAACAATATAATGGTCCACAGAATAGTCAAACTATTCTAAATACCATAACTGCTTTAGCGTTGTTAGTCTCACTGCACCTAGGATCCCACACAGATCATCTTTTTCCATATTGCTCTCACTGCACCATTCGGAGTATTTATATCACTTGTGGTCCCCGGCCGGGGCTGGAGCCCGGCCGGGACGCCCAGAAGGACGTGAGGAGGGCTTGTGCCTCCTCCAGACCGCGAGGGGGCGTCCGTCCTGGTTCTGTTGGGAGCCACGAGGGCATGGAAGCCCTACCCTGTAGGGGCCCGTGGTCACCGCCAGGCGGCGCCCCGATGCCGGTTTACCCGTGTGGTCTTTGGCCGGGGATGGAGCCCGGCCGGGATGCCCGGGAGGACCAGAGGAGGGCGTGTGCCTCCTCCAGACCGAGTGGGGGCGTCCGTCCTGGTTGTGCAGGGGGCCTCGGGTAGGGGGCTTTGAAGCCCAGCCCTGTAGGGACCCGTGGCCACCGGCAGGCGGCGCCCCAGTGCCTATTTATCCGGGAGCCCGGCACTTCCGCCACACCCGGAAGTGCCGGGGAAGCGACAGGGGATACGGACAGCTTCGGGCGCGCCGGCACTTCCGCCACACAGGGGTGTGGCCAACGTCAGGTGCCGGGAAGCAGCTGGAGCCCATCCGGGTTCCCATAAAAGGGGCCGCCTCCCTCCAGTCATTAGTGGATGTCGGGTGGAAGTGGACAGAGCTGGAGAGAGGACAGGAGGCGGCCAGGACAAAGGCCAGAGACTGTGGGCCCTGGACTTTGGGGGATTCAGTGCCAAGGGCGCTGGGGTGTGTGAGTGCACGTGACTTTTGTAAATAGGAATATTGTAAATAAACAATGTGTTGGGCAAAAATATGTCGTCCGTCTGTCTGTGCTGGGGCCAGCGTTCACACACTGTATCTGAGTGTGAATCACGGCTGTACAGCAGCTGACCGGAAAGAGAATTACCGGTATACAGCATCAAGCACATGCTGCCTCAGCCATGATGTCTATTGAACTGCTCTCATACGGCAAATGCTTCAGAGCCTTTCCCGTATGGACCTCGAAGTTCAGAAACAATTTAATCCCAAGAACTCTAAACGCACTCAATCAGTCCATCAAGTGCTCCTTGTAGAACTGTTTGTACTTATAAGTACAATCACCTCACTGTAAACTTGCGATACAGTTATAATATTGCACAACCTGAGCCACTTTATAAATCGCGTATTTAGATATGATGATGATATCATTTTTAAGATGAAATGCAGCAAAATATGTTTATTATATTATACAGATAAAACTTTTAACTACACAGCGCCACAGTGCTAGTGAGCCGGTGGCGCTCCGTTCACGGATTGTTCTTGTCTTGCGCTGTATTCTTGCTGGTGCTGACGCGACACTGGAAGGATAGATGGATAGAATAATTAAACACGTACTATGAAGATATTTCGATGTTCCTTAAAAGTTTTGAAGAATCAGTGTTCTAAGCTGACAGATGTCTTAATGTCTATTACAGAGCTGATTGTGTGGCGATTGGGTATTTGGAGAAAGAAAAGTAAGGACAGGAATTGCAGGTTAGTACGTTTGAAAGAGACAGTACTGCTGCAGTAAAGTATTTCATTGAAGGCCGCGCACGGCGCAGCAAGCATCTTATGTGGGACATGAACAATCACTTCGCCATCGTGTTCCCATGTTTAATAACGTACTTTAATGCCTATCATCATGAAAATGATATCACGTATACATCTCAGTATTTTAATTATTCAGAGAGCTGTAATATCACAAATGTAATGGATTCTGTGTCCTGTCGGAGGAAAAGAAAGCCTGGAAGCACGTACTGATTCACACACAAAGCACAAAGAAGATCAAATACAAAACAAAGCATTTAATGTGCTCCTTTAGTTGCGATGGGATTGAGAAACTAGTAAATTGAACGATTTTAAGATTAAATTTATGATGTTCTACTTTAATGACAAAATAAGCTATGTGATTAAAGTAGAAATTTTGAAATTAAAGTTGACATTTCGTGCTTTTTTCCCCAACTGTGTGCCTATTTGTTTTTCTCTGTACCCTAATAAGCTTTCATATGACACTCAGATGGTGGGCTGCAACTCGCCTTTTCACAGTGACTTTGATATGTGACAACTTCCTTTGTATTTTGGGCACGGTGCGACTTTGTGAATTTGAGCTTTCGAGTTTCTCCGACACTCTATGTCACTCGATCAACTTCCTTTCGAAGTTTATACCACTGTTTAAACCAATAAATAGTACATTTTTCTTTGCCTCCACTTGGTATTCCCTGAAATTCTTCAATTTTCCCTCTTGCTTTTGCCATTGCCTTTTCACATAGCACTGAGCTTAAGGGCTATTTATATCCATCCATTATTGATTTGCATATTCAAAGAGGCGTAATTCTGGAAGGAGTTGTGGCGCGACAGCAGGCGCGTGCACGTGCGTTAATTTTCACGCTGATCAGGATTTATGTAGCGGAAGAACGTGGAAGTTGGCGTACGCACAGATATATGCATCTGGATTTTTTTTGTGCGTAAGCACATTTCTGATTTTGTCCATACGCAATGTTATAGTGCGAATTCTATGCATGACGTTATACATGAGACCCCAGGTCACAATTTTTTATCTTCACACTTGGTTTTTAAAGGCAATGCCATGCAAAGAGAAAATTAATCAATGTAATCAAAGTGTAACCAAACCAAATTTTCCAAATTTTATGACAAACTTATAGTCAAATGCCTTTCCAGCAATTATCACATTATACAAAATGCTCCAGTTTGATTGCCTCTGCTGTTAAAGGAGGAATACTGGATTTGATATTTTTCCTTTCTTTACCTATTTAATTGAAGTTCTGAAGGTTATTCTATATTTACTCACTCCCTTAAAGTACTCTTTAAAATCAATAGCATAATTATGATAATATATTCTCTTTTTATGGTCTTGACAGCAATAAGAAATGAAAACAGTATTTAAAAAAAATTGTGACCCTGACAGGGAACACTGATATTTGAATGTTAAATGTATTTTGATAATGTATAATTTTGCTCAAGTAGAGCTTATGGTTATATTTAATTTAAAATGAACATGTAAAAATATAGAATTTCTAATCTGATGTTCAACTTGATGATTTCACGTTATCCAGAGAAAATCAGTTTTATGTAATTATAGATTTTATCTATAAACTCGAAGACGGTACAGTAGTTTAATGAGGACTCTTTTGCACTTTTGCTTTATTCATTTTGTATCCATATTGGCCTATTCGTTTTAAAACAGTGATAAAATGCATATTGCTGAATTAATTTACATTCATGTTTTTTTGACCTCAAGGGACGGGTTTTACTTTTCAAACAAGAATGGTTTAGGTTCATTTTAAACCCCACGCATAATGCTACACAAAATGGGCTGTCGTTTTGGAGGAGTTTGTCCTTGGTAGAATGAGGAAGGAGATATTTTGGAAGGGAACTAAACCGAGACTGAAAGGAAATGGAGGGTATTAGAAAAAGGAAATTAGGAAAGCTAAAGAGAGGGCGGAGGAGATGGAGGTGCTAATCGAAGGGTGTCAAGGGATAGGGAAGTGAGCAACGGGAAAGCAGAGAATTATTTGGAGTGATTTATTGTGATGGCAAACTGGTGTTCTTGGTTTTATGGCGTAACTATACCAGGCTTTGAATAGGGAAGACAAAATTTAGAACAATAAGTGGCATAAATGAATAATTTTAATAATAATATATCAAGAAGTGATACTTGGGCAGAGCACATAGCAGTAGGTCAGCTTTGATTATCGCAGAGGTACTATGTTATATATAAGCTGGGAAGTTATTAGCATTGATCAGATTAAATACAGGAAGATTTGGTTTAGAATATAGGAATACCAGTAACGGCGAACTGCACGATAACATGCAGTGAATACACTTGACTTATAGTTTTTATATTCTTCATCTCTTTCTCTGTACGTTTAACATTAGTTTGCTCCGAGGTTGATGCGCTTGCTGCTTCCTGAGCAGCTCTTCTTTTCTCCACCCTAGCGGCCCTTTTCTTCTCTTCTTTCGCTGACATCTTTTCACGTTAAAACTGATTAAGTCACTGAAATTTTGATATATTTGGGGACAATTAAAATAATCTGAACTTTAAAAGCCTGCTTCTAAGTTTTGGGGCCCAGACAGGCCTGAAGCCTATACCACTCCAGAACAAGAGGGGATGTTGACACTAACCTTGTAGCAATTGCCCGATACGGGAACGCGATTCCTACACTTCACCACCTGAGAGGGAAGTGGATGATATTTGAAGGATAAAATAGCATTACCATATTCGGTCCTCGGCCCCTCTTGTCCCCTATGACGTCCTTAAATAACTGGCAAAAAATCAAAATCAGAAAAAAAGTGGGACTGATAAATATATTGAAAACTGCTGATTACATTTCCTTGCCCGGTGCCCATTTCTGATCCCGCTTCCCCAGGCGCACCTCCCCTGCAGCCAACTCCTATCCCCCGGTTTGACACAGACAATAAAGAAAAATAAAAAAAACTGTTCTCAGAGAAAGCAGAAAGAAAGATTTAATGTAGTCCATATATATACGGAGAAGAAACCTGCAGTTCAGTTCCTACTGTAGGAAGGCATGAGGGAACACAACAGACTTCTGGCGAAAACGGCTTCTCCACTGGCTATCACGAAGAAACGCACTCACGAGTCCGACTCACAAACGGGAGCACCCGGAGAACACCAGACCCTGGCCTCTTCTCGGGGATTCGTCACACTGATTATTTCTTCAGGGTGGCATCTCATAAATAGCAGACGTCCCTGGGTGAAGTCAGATCATGACGATTCTTTAAAGTGTAAATAGTTGCCTCCTTGCCTTCAGTCTTTTTCTCCCCCTTCCTTGATCCGCCTTTCCCCTTAAAAAGAAAAAGTTTCCCTCCGAAACATCTTTTCCCCTCTCGGTTGTTATGGAAACATGACTCCGGCAACAGGCAGCTGGAATATTTACCGGGCGGGATCTTCAAAAGTGCCTGAAGGGCTATTTATAGACACCCTCCAGGCCACAATATAAAGTGACAGACAGTCCAGATGGCCATACCGACTGACAAGTTATTTAGCCTTGCTACAACCTTAGCTTCTTCTTCCTCCTCCGCAACCTAAGAAAAGACCCTAAAAAGGACCTTGCCCACTGCTTGAGAAACTCCAACCCTTCCAATCCCCAGAGTATAAAGCCATCCTGTTCCCGGAAGGTGGCGCCAGATACCAAACTGACTATTCCAGTGTGCCTACTGCAAACCGCTGCCAGAAACTTTAATAATCTGTGCATTCAGAATGACCACCAGAGGGCGAACTGGAGGTGACTGCCAGCATTTTTTTACCGCGCCCCTGTTGCTTTCTAAATTCAGTAGAGTTGGCCGGTTCAGAGCGTCAACTGGATGATAACATACATACAAGACCGCAAGACAAGCACTTTAGTGAGTCTTCATTGTTTATTAATTTAATATTATTGTAAAACTTATGTTTTTTTTTTATTAGATTTTCCTCAAACAATTGAAAAAAAGAAAAACAATTTATTTTCCTCCCGGGCAAGGCTGGGTAATTCAGCTAGTCTTGTATAAAAACTGGTAGCACACAACTTCAGTATCCTGAACAATCATACAAGCTAACTTTTAAACTAATTCAGATTCTTCAGCTTTTATCTTCATTACCTTACTTTATTCTTTGTTATTTAATATTGCCTATGTAACGGGCTTGAATTCAGTGTTTTAAAGAAAAGACAAAATTCCTGGAAAATTCTGCTACAGGTTATTAATGATGGCTATCTACAGGACATAAATATTTGCCTGTCTTGCAAAAGAGTCACCTGCCTAGAATAATCAGACTGCGTTGATTAGCATCTCATCCACACACAAAGTGGTGATACAGAACTGCCTGCTTCCTTCAAAAATGAACGAGTTCTGGGGACATTGGTTTCTAATCAGGTACTTCTTGATAGCTGACAACAAATACTATTGTTGAACCAAAGTAAATGTGTCTACACTGTTGTTCTGCAGAGGAAATTGGCATGCACCAATGTTCACTGCGCTCTGGAGAGATTCTGAAGGACTGGAAAATTGCAAATATCATCTCATTATATAAAAAGGGTGACAGGGCTGATCCAAGCAACTATAGGCCAGTAAGCTTAACATTCACCACAGGAAAATTAATGGAAGGAATTATTAAGGATAAGATTGAGCAACACCTGGCAAGAACAGGAGTTATTAGGAACAGTCAGCATAGGTTCAGAAGTCATGTTTTACTAACATGCTGGAATTCTATGAGGAAGCAACAAAGGATATGACCAGAGTGAAACTCATGATATTATTAATATGGGGTTTCAGAAAGCATTTGATAAGGTGCCACATGAGAGGTTGGGCATCAAATTAGAAGAAGTGTTAGTTCAGGGTGATGTTTGTAGATGGGTGCAGAATTGTCTCAGACACAGGAAGCAGAGGGTGATGGTGTGAGGAACCTTCTCAGAATTGGTCAATGTTAAGAGTGGTGACCATCAGGGGTCAGTGCTGGGGCCGCTGCTGTTTTTAATAAATATACTGTAAATGATTTAGATAGGAATATAAGTAACAAGCTGGTGAAGTTTGCAGATGATACCAAGATAGGTGGATTAGCAGATAATTTGGAATCCGTTATATCATTACAAAAAGGACTTGGATAGCATACAGGCTTGGGTAGATGAAAATTAATGTCAGTAAATGTAAAGAATTCCTTGTAGAAAGTAAAAAGGTGAGGTTTGAATACACAATGGACGGTCGGAAAATCGAAAGTCCACCTTATGAGAAGGATTTAGGAGTCTCAGTGGATTCTAAGCTATCGACTTCCCGAAATGTGACAGGAGGTTCTGCTCAAGCTTTATAACACACTGGTGAGGACTCATCTGGAGTCCTGTGTGCAGTTTTACTGTCCAATCTATTAAAAAGACATAACAGCACTAGACAAAGTCCAGAGAAGAGCAACTCGGCTGACTGGGGGCTACGGGGGATGAATTATGAGGAAAGATTAAAAGAGCTGAGCCTTAACAGTTTAATCAAAAGAAGATTAAGAGGAGACATGACTGAAGTGTTTAAAATTATGAAGGGAATTAGTTCAGTGGATCGAGACTGTTATTTAAAAACTAGCAGACGCCCGCCGTAGCATACGCCGGTGTAAGAATAGGAACGGAAAACGGTGAGAAAGGAATTCAGAAATCAAGAAGAAAGAAATACTTCTTGAAAGACGCAGTTGTGAATAGGTGTTTTGCTGGAGACAACAGATAATGAGTCGAAAGATCTAACCCTAGAAAAAGCCACGTACAACTGACCGTGGCTGAAGACTGGTTGTTGAAGATTAACGCAAATCTTTGCAAACGTTTGTCCTTGGGACTTGTTGATAGTCATGGAGAAGGCGAGTCTGAGTGAGAATTGTGTGCATTTAAATTTAAAAGGGAGATTGATGTTGGAAGGAAGGAGAGAGATTCTGGGAATGAAGATTGTTTCAGAATTTTGGATAGCGATCAGTTTGCACTCAATAATCTCTTATATATATTTCTCTTTTGGTTCATCCTGCTTCCTCTTCAAACCCGGTCCCCCCCACACGCAGCCCACACGGCATTTCTCGATTCCTATTCCTCCTCTTCCAAACCCCTCCTCAAGCTGGCTGCGGCCTCCCATACACCCCCACGCCGCTTGTCTCGATTCCTATTCCACCTTCGGATTACAGCTTTTCCCGCTCCTCTCTCATGACCCCATTGGTTTCATTTCACCGCCGAAGTGAAAGGTCACTCGGACAGGCTAGATATAGGGCGGTGACATGACGTGACGTGACCAGGTTTAAAGTGGAAGCAGGACAAACCAAAAGAGAAATGTATATAAGAGAAACCCTTCTCCACTATGTTCGTCCTTCTTCCTCTTCAAACTCGGTCCCCCTCACATGCAGGCCACATGGTATTTCTCGATTCCTATTCCTCCTCTTCCAAACTCTTCCCCACACTGGCTGTGGTCTCTCATACTCCCCCATGCTGCTTTTCTCGATTCCTATTCCTTCTTCGGACTACCGTGTTCCCTGCTCCTCTCTCATGACCCCATTGGTGTCACATCATTGCCGAAGTTAAAGGTCACACGGTCAGGCTAGATATAGGGAGGTGACATGACATGACCGGGTTTGAAGTGTAAGCAGGACGAACCAGAGGAGAAATATATATAAGAGATGAGTTCATCAAGAACATGGGACGCAGTTGGAAACTTGTTAAGGGTGAATTTCACACAAACATTAAGACGTTTTCTTTAAACAAAGAACGATAGACACTTGGAATAAGCGACCAAGTAGTGTGGTAGACAGTAAGACTTTAGGGACTTTCAAAACTCGACTTGAAGTTTTTTTGGAAGAAATAAGTGGATAGGACTGGCGAGCTTTGTTGGGCTGAATGGCTTGTTCTCGTCTAGAGTGTTCTAATGTTTAACTGATTGTCATTGTTGATCTATGCAGAGATTGAAGCATTTTAGATATTTCTGGGTAAATGAGCATAAAGTAGAATAGAAAAGTCTGGTCTGAGACTTGGGACTGCTGCCTGGTTCTTTTATGCTTTTCACCACATCGCTGAGGCTACACCCTGTAGCAACAGTGGCTTGTACCTGGCCCTGGTTCAACTAGGCCTGAGGCAGGTAACACCTAATATTATTTTTATTTTCAGATTTTTATTTTTTAGAAACTTTTCTTCATCCTTTTAAAGCACTTTGTGCTACACCATTTCTATGAAAATGCGCTATAGAAATAAATGTTGTTGTTTCCGTATTATGTACATTTCTGTTTATGTTTTAAGATGCACAGTACGGTGAAATAAATACTATAACAACAACAACATTTATTTCTATAGCGCATTTTCATAGAAATGGTGTAGCACAAAGTGCTTTAAAAGGATGAAGAAAAGTTTCTAAAAAATAAAAATCTGAAAATAAAAATAATATTAGGTGTTACCTGCCGTGAAAAGCATAAAAGAACCAGGCAGCTGTCCCAAGTCTCAGACCAGACTTTTGTATTCTACTTTATGCCCATTTACTAGCTTTAGCTTCAAGTCCTGCATGTAATTTTTTGTTTTCCCTTAGAACATTAGAACACTCCAGACGAGAACAGGCCATTCAGCCCAACAAAGCTCGCCAGTCCTATCCACTTATTTCTTCCAAAAAAACTTCAAGTCGAGTTTTGAAAGTCCCTAAAGTCTTACTGTCTACCACACTACTTGGTCGCTTATTCCAAGTGTCTATCGTTCTTTGTTTAAAGAAAAACGTCTTAATGTTTGTGTGAAATTCACCCTTAACAAGTTTCCAACTGCGTCCCATGTTCTTGATGAACTCATCTCTTATATATATTTCTCCTCTGGTTCGTCCTGCTTGAATAAAGTAAGGTCCAGTGGCCAGGGAGGACAGAAAACCAGACTGTGGCCAACATTTGACTAAGAGACATTTAATAAGAACCCTCTTCACGTGTTCCGACTTACATACAATTTCGACTTTACGACAGACAAACGTATCTCGTTCTTATTCCGGAAACTTTCTGTATTCAGGGAATACAAGGCAGCTATAATACAGACTGATAGTTTTCACACCGTCATATCTTTTCAAATGGCCATTCTCCGTCTGTGGAGTATATAAAGCTGTAGTGAGCTTAGAAGATTAATATTTTTTGTCCTATCATTACTAACTAACACTTTTCATTTTAAACCAGATGATCTTAGCTAGTGATTGGAATTGCTGTTTACCAGATGCCAAGTTAGCTTCAAGCAATTAGTGTTAGACAGTGCAGTGAATAAATCCAAGTTTGTGATAGTTTTGGAAACTTCATTTTTTGGCAGTGTTTGTAATATTTATTTGATACACAAACCGTCTGGCACGTTATTGGGAGCCAAATCCTTCATTGTGTCAGTGCCAGCCTTGTTCTGTATTCTATGTACACCAAACTGGGAATCAACAGAATATTGTTACATGGCTCTGTGGACACAAATACTGGTATTACAAAGTTAAACTGATAAAATTATTAGCAAAAGAGAATTAAGAGGTCAGGCCTACTAGACTAGTAAGGTAATGCTAAACTTTTTATAAGGTACAAGTACACCTTGGGAATAAATATTGAATGATAGAATAGAATTAAGGATGTCTGGAATGGTCAGGTTATCATTACTGGGACTCAATCTGGGGCACAAGTGCAAGAACTGAATGTGGACAAAGCTATAGCCTTCAACCAGCTTTTTAATTGATTTTCCTTTCTAGTGCCACCTTCTTCCAATGACCGGTCTCTCCACATCAATAACTTTACTTTAGAACATTAAAACAGTTTGGATGGGAACAGGCCATTCAGCCCAACAAAGCTCGCCAGTCCTATCCACTTAAATCTTCAAAAAAACATCAAGTCAAGTTTTGAAAGTCCCTGAAGTCATACTGTCCACCACACTACTTGGTCACTTACTCCAGGTGTCTGGGGTTCTCTGTGTGAAGAAAAACTTCCTAATGTTTGTATGAAATTTACCCTTCACAGGTTTTCAACGGTGTCCCCCGTGTTCTTGTTGAACTCACTTTAAAATCACCGTCTCGATCCACTGGACTAATTCCCTTCATAATTTTAAACTCTTCAATCATGTCATCTCTTAATCTTCTTTTCCTTAAACTGTAAAGGCTCAGCTCTTTTAATCTTTCCTCATAACTCATCCCCTGCAGTCCTCTCATCAGCCCAGTCGCTCTTTTCTGGATATTTTCTAGTGCTGTTATGTCCTTTTTGTAGCCTGCAGACCAAAACTGCACACAGGACTCCAGATGAGGCCTCACCAGTGTGTTATAAAGCTGAGCAGAACCTCCTGTGACTCGTACTGCACACATCAAGGCGCTATATAACCTGACATTCGATTTGCCATCTTAATGTCCTCTGAGCAATGTCGGGAAGTTGATAGCGTCGAGCCCACTTCGACTTCTAAATTGTTCTCATAAGGTGGACCCTTGATTTTCCGTCCTCCCATTGTGTATTCAAACATCACCTTTTTACTTCCTATGTGTAATTCATTACATTTAATGACATTAAATTTCATCGGCCACAAATCTTCCCAAGCTGTCCAAGTCCTTCTGTGATGATATAACGGATTCCAAATTATCTGCTAATCCACCTATCTTGGTATCATTAGCAGACTTTCACCAGCTTGTTACTTATATTCCTATCTAAATAATTTCTGTATATTATATTATAGCAGCGGCCCCAGCACTGACACTTGTGGAGCGCCATTCTTAACATCAGCCAATTCTGAAGAGGTTCCTTGCACCATCGCCCACTGCTTCCTGTTTCTGAGCCAATTCTCCTCCACCCCACCCTAAGCGCCCACTTCTTTTAGTTTGATGCCCAAACTCTCATGTGGCACCTTATCAAATGCTTTCTGAAAGTCCAGATGAATAATCTCATAAGCTCCAATTTGTTCACTTCCTTTTGTTGCTTCCTCATAGAATTCCAGCAGTAAAACACAACCTCCTATTCTGAACCCATGCTGACTGTTCAGAAAACCTCCTGTACTTGTCATGTGCTGCTTAGTCTTATCCTTAATAATTCCATTCATCCATCCATCCATTATCCAACCTGCTATATCCTAACTACAGGGTCACGAGGGTCTGCTGGAGACAATCCCAACTAACACAGGGCACAAGGCAAGAAACAAACCCCAGGCAGGATGCTAGCCCACCATAAGGCACACACACACACACACACACACACACACCAAGCACACACTAGGGACAATTTAGGATCGCCAATTCACCTAACCTGCATGTTTTCGGACTGTGGGAGGAAACCCACACATACACGGGAAGAACATGCAAACTCCATGCAGGGAGTTGGGTTGGGTCTCCTAACTGTGAGGCAGCAGCGCTACCCAAACAAAGTTTCTACCCTGTTGCTATTAGGGCACTGAATGCCACCTAATCACCTCCAATGCAGCAGTGCAATAAATGACAAAAGAAACGTCCTCTGACTTTCAACTGTTTTTACTTTCAGTAAACTTAATGTGTAAATATTTGTATGAACTCTAAAAGAGTCAACACCATAAGACATAAACTAAAAATGTTTCACAATGTGTCCCTGAATGAAGGGAGGCTCAAAATTAAAAAGTACCAGTCAGTATGTGGTGTGGCCACCAGCTGCTTGAAGTACTGCAGTGCATCTCCTCCTCATGGACTGGACCAGATTTGTCAGTTCTTGCTGTGAGATGTTACCCCACTCTTCCACCAAGGCACCTGCAAGTTCCTGGACATTTCTGGGGGGAATGGCCCTAGCCATCTATCCAAATCGATCCCGCTCCAGGGTACAGGCCTCGGTGTAACGCTTGACGATAAACACAAATCCGTCCATCACCCCTGGTGAGACAAAACCGTGACTCATCAGTGAAGAGCACTTTTTGCCACTCCTGTCTGGTCCAGCGAAGGTGGGTTTGTGCCCATAGGCGGCGTTGTTGCTGGTGATGTCTGGTAAGGACCTGCCTTACAACAGGCCTACAAGCCCTCAGTCCAGCCTCTCTCAGCCTATTGCGGACAGTCTGAGCACTGATGGAGGGATTGTGTTTTCCTGGTGTGACTCGGGCAGTTGTTGTGGCCATCCTGTCCCTGTCACGCAGGTGTGATATTCGGATGTACCGATCCTGTGCAGGTGTTGTTACACGTGGTCTTCCACTGTGAGGATGATCAGCTGTCCTTCCTGTCTCCCTGTAGCGCTGTCTTAGGCGTCTCAGAGTGCGGACATGGCAATTTATTGCCCTGGCCACATCAGCAGTCCTCATGCCTCCCTGCAGCATGCCTAATGCATGTTCACGCAGATGAGCAGGGACCCTGGGCATCTTTCACAGTCGGTAGACAAGTCTCTTTAGTGTCCTGCGTTTTTACAACTGTGACCTTAAATGCCTACTTTCTGTAAGCTGTTAAGGTCTTAACGACCATTCCACAGGTGCATGTTAATTCATTGATTAGGGTTAATTGAACATGCATGGAAAACATTGTTTAAACCCTTTACAATGAAGATCTGTAAAGTTATTTGGATTTTTAAAACATTATTGTTGAAATACACAATCCTGAAAAAGGGACGTTTCTTTTTTTGCTGAGTATATTTGTTACAATGACAATAAAGATATTCTGATTCTGAAAAATACTTCCTACATTGGTTCCATATTCTGAATGAGTGAAGCACAATTAGGTTGTTAGTATACTGGCGATGACTTGTACTTATTGGGGTACAAAGCAGGGAATATAAAGAAGTGCTGCAGGATTTTATTTCTATTGCCGACCAAGCCTGTGTATGTTCATCTATTTGTGCCCATGTCCAGGTTTTTATAGTTTGTATGTTTGCTGCCCAGTAATAAAATTGAACGTTTGTGTGTGCATTTTAAAAGAGTTGGCCAGAGAGTGGTTGTAGCAGTGCAACCGCAGGAAGAACTCCATTTCCCAGCAGCCCCAAAGGGGATTGCTCTCACTGGGTGACTGAAGCGGGAGCAGGAGCTGCTGGGGACGAGAAAGGTCAGCGGAAAAGTTGAAATGGTGCCCGGCAGAGCAAGGGGAGATCTGTGTTTTTGTGCAACCTGTGTCTACTGAAAAGTCAATTGTACCCAGAATCAACCGTTAGGATGAATGGACTGTCTCTCGCCTGCCTGTCGTCACTGTATAGTGGTGGATTAGTCATCGTTCGTCTTCAAAAGGATCGCTCCTGGAAATCTCACCCCTCACCGCTCAGGACTGTTTCATTCATTCAGTTATTATAGAAGCTGTTCCCGGGATTGTCATCTTCACACCCAACCATTTCATCCACTTTTGCTGCAATGGACTGTAAAAGGACATTGTCGTGAGTGTTTATTGTCGTGGTTCATTGTTGTGTTAAAATTGTATCGCCGTAGGGGAATGGGGAGGTTCGTCTGATCGTTGTTGTTTGTATTGGGTTTTCGATTTCATATATTAGTTCTTTATTTGTTGGTTTCGTGTGTCTGCCTGTGAGTGTGTGCGGGTCGGACCAAGGCTGGGTGCGTTCCTGGAATCCCGGCCGAAAAAAATAAATAAATCACCATCCTAACGACGGGGTGAATCTGAGCGGCACCGGACCACTATAAGGTTATAGGGGCCCAAATAACAGTCATGTGCCACAGATGCCCAACATTATAGATGGCAGGCATCATAGTTTGCAATTAATTATTTTTCTTTTCTGGATGCATCAACCAAACTTTAACACTTCAGTTTGATGGAGTGAAATTACATCCAGCGGAATGTGTTTTTCCATCAGCCTTTAAAAAATTTGCAGCACATTTTACGACATATAAATAACACTGATGTTAATAGTTTGCATGGTTCACAGCTCTGTTAAACTGACAACCAAGCAATTGATTTTGTTTGTGTGGGAACATCTCATAAATTTGCAAATATGATGAATTTGGATTTGATACGGAAATACAGGTGGCCATTGTTGGAGACCTGAGACCCATTTCTCATCCTGGCACCTCAGCTCTGTAAAGTTATGATTTAACGTTGGCAGCACTGATTATTAACGCTAACAGTTAGTTGCCCTCCAGTTTACAGCTTCTCATTCATATTCATAAACAGCTTTTTAGCATCACTGAGCAGGTTTGTAACCGATTATCAAACAGCCAAATGTAAAGTACACAGCACAACTCCTCCAATCCATCATTATAAAAACCAAAAAGCATGCAAATCATTTGTTATTTTTTTATTGTTTTACCCCATGGGCAGTACGGTGGCACGGTGGCAGCACCAGGGTTTGTGTTCTGGATCCTTTACACGTTTCCCTGTGTCTGTGTGGATTTCCTCCAATTGCTCCTGTTTCCTCCCATAGTCCAAAGACGTGCAAGTTGGGTGAATTGGTGGTATTAAACTGGCCCTAGTGTGTGGTTGGGGTGCGCGTGGGAGTGCGTTTGCCCTGCGATGGAATGGCACTCTGAACAGGGTTTGTTTCTGCCTTGTGCCCTATGCTGGCTGGCGTAGGCTCCAGCAGACCAGCGTGACCCTCTTCAGAACAAAGCAGTTTAGAAATTGACTGACCCTTGTACCCCATACCTTAACTTGCACTTTGTAATAAGTTGCGTTATCAGAATTATAAACAACTAGCTGTGTAAGCCCGGTGTGCATAAAGCTTGGGGTCCTAGAAACTATTGAAATCGTCAGAAAAAATTAAAATGTAGAGATGTCAGGTAATTGAAAGGAACAACTCTGGGCGTCTCTCTTCTAGGAGGAATTCGTTTTGACGATGTGCTCACATCACTTGTGCCTTAGGGCCTTAGTGACTTTGTCTTTCTTCGGAGGTTTCGTTTTGCTGATGTGCTGGCTTCGCTTGTGTTATTAGCGGCTAAGTGAGTTTTCTGTTTCCTCGTAGGTGGAGCGCTTACCCCGACTCTACCTCTCACTTCCGGGCCATATAGACAGACACACACATTTCCACATGTAGATGCTTATATATAAGATATATAATTTCCCATGCATATATCCATCCATCCATTTTCCAACCCGCTGAATCCGAACACAGGGTCACGGGGGTCTGCTGGAGCTAATCCCATGCATATATACATGTGTAAATTTTCTTTTATCCAATTCAAGTAATGTTGGGGGTTGAAGCCTATTCTGGAAGCAGCATTGCTGTGCTATTCTGCTCTTTTATTATATAATTTTAGATTTCAAAAAATGTTTAAAGGTGATACCTGGTGGTGCAGTTCTCCCATACCTTCAAAGTCTTAGCTTCAAGTCCTGCATGTAATTTTTTGTTTTCCCGTAGAACATTAGAACAATCTAGACGAGAACAGGCCATTCAGCCCAACAAAGCTCGCCAGTCCTATCCACTTATTTCTTCCAAGAAAACATCAAGTCGAGTTTTGAAAGTCCCTAACGTCTTACTGTCTACCTCACTACTTGGTCGCTTATTCCAAATGTCTATCGTTTTTTGTGTAAAGAAAAACTTCCTAATGTTTGAGCAAAATTTACTCTTAAGTTTCCAACTGTGTCCCCGTGTTCTTGATGAACTCATTTTAAAGTCATTGTCTCGATCCACTGCACTAATTCCCCTCATAATTTTAAACACTTCACTCAGGTCTCCTCTTTATCTCCTTCTCCTTAAACTGTAAAGGTTCAGCTCTTTTAACTCTTTCAGGGCTGATGTCAACTTTTGTCAAAATTCAGGGGTAGAGGACGGTAATCAGCTGTAAACTGCAACAAAACTCGTCCTTACATTTTAATTTGACTCTCTTTGCTAGAAGGAGACTTACATAGCTTTGCTGATTTAACCTCGAATACCTACACGTGCGAGAGTAGCGAAGAGTAAACAACTTCTAAAATGGCACTGACATCTGCCGAGAGCCAAAGCGATTGTGCAAAGCAAAATGCTCCATGGACGTTTCACGTAATTTTGTTGAATACGACTCTGACTTGTCGAACTCCAACCTGGAGATGGATATCAAAAACGACAGTGAAGTACCAGCATCGTCTGATTGTGGTGCTGAACACTTTCGTGTAGCTGATGCGCCTACAGCAGCATTCCCCTTAGAGGACCACCACTTATGATGACAGGAGGTACAAACCATATTGCATCACACTGTGACTGCCACCACCACCCACCTGCTGTGCGAAGACAACCAGCCCATCGTGCATTCCTGCTGACCATCGAGGTGTCCCTGCGCAGCGACTGCCGCCAGGAGACGCCAAACATGCGCCAACAGCAGCCACAGCACGTAGCAACAGATGTTTTATGTTGATTTATGTGTGAAACCATTGCTTTGTGTGCTTTTCAGAAAACTGACTTTTTTGGAAAGAATATTCAGCCCTCAAAGAGCTAATCTTTCCTCATAATTCAACCCCTGTAGCCCCGTAATCAGCCTAGTTGCTCTTCTCTGGACCTTTTCCACAGCTGCTATGTCCTTTTTGTAGCCTTGTACGACAACTTGTCGTATTATTATTTTTTTCTCCTAAATGGCACAGATCTACATGTTACATTTATTAATATGAAGTCTTTCAAGGATAACACCATGCCAACAGGTTTTCCCCTGAATGATCGACCTGACTCAACCTATTGAATGGCACTTTCAGTCATCCATAGGTGAAATACTTACTCAGGGTCACTCGGACTGTGCGTGGAGTCACGATAAATAATCTCATAAGCTCCACTTTGATCGTATCCTTTTGTTGCCTCCTCAAAGAATTCCAGCATGTTAGTAAAACATGACCTCCCTCTTCTGAACCCCTGCTGCCTGTTCCTAATAACTTCTATCCTTGCCAGGTGTTGCTCAATCTTATCCTTAATAATTTCTTCCATTAATTTTCCTGTGATGCATTTTAAGCTTACTGGCCTATGGTTGCTTAGATCTGCCCTGTCACCCTTTTTATATGAGGAGATGATATTTGCCATTTTCCAGTCCTTTGGAATCTCTTCAGTGTGCAGTGACTTCCTAAAAATATGTGTCACATTGCAATCTGGAATTAAAATGGCTTTTATGTAATGAACCTAACAATATAATCCAAATTGTTGAAATAAAAGCTTGGCTATGTGAGGCTTCTGTCTTATCTCAAAGGAGCCACCAAGATGGTATCTAAGGTTAAATTGAAGTAGATGAGTAATGAACACCCCTTTAAAATGTGAGAACAAACCAGTGAGAAAGCCTAAACCTCCCTATTATGAAGCGATGATAAAATCAATGGGATAACCCGTTGGACACCCCCATTAATGAAGCAATGTTTAGAATAATGGAAAAATGAACATGTATATGAAGTTACTGGTGGCTGTAGTTGATTGGTTAAATGATAGAATTCTGCTGTGGCCTTGCCCCACCGGGACGCTTCGAGAAGGGAAGGACTGGAAGAAGGACCATATCTTCCCTGGTGCACAAGAGGGCAGCACCCTTGGATAGCACCCTATGGGGGTCCGTGGCCACCTCCAGGGGGTGCCTGGATGGGTCCCAAGCCACGGACTGCAGCACTTCCACTGCAGGAGGAACTGCTTCCGGAAGATCATACAATACAATACAATACAGTTTATTTTTGTATAGACCAAAATCACAGAAGTGCCGCAATAGGCTTTAACAGGCCCTGCCTTTTGACAGCCGCCCAGCCTTGACTCTCTGAGAAGACAAGGAAAAACTCCCAAAAAAAACCTTGTAGGGAAAAATGGAAGAAACCTCGGGAAAGGCAGTTCAAAGAGAGACCCCTTTCCAGGTAGGTTGGGTGTGCAGTGGGTGTCAAAAGAAGGGGGTCAATACAATACAATACACAGAACAGAACAAATCCTCAATACAGTATAAAAATAAAAATTTTAGAAGTCCTGAGTAGAATTTAACAGTAGATGATATCACATAATAAGATTTGGATATTTTTAGAGTCCTGGAGACCTCATCCATCAAACTGCCTCCCCATTTGGCCATTCCACGGCTGAAACGTTGCTCGGCCAGCCAATCCGATGAAAGGACCCCTTTTTCCCATGATTCCTGTGATCCTCCATCAGGGATGACTTTACCACAGGCAGGCAAACAACTTGGCTGGTGGGCCGTGGTACCAATTGCCACATTTGAGTACCGAGAACAGAAACAGAATAAGTGAGGGTTAGTAACAAAGTATAACTATCATGTTACTTATGTTTTAGTGCTAATGACTAACAACAGAGATGCAGTCTGTACAGTTAATCAGCAGCTCTAGTCAGGGTGTGCTAAACTGAAGTAGTGAGTCTTCAGCCGAGATTTAAAGGCTGGGACCGAAGGGGCATCTCTTAAAGAAGCAGGCAGACCATTCCACAATTTAGGGGCCCTGTAACATCATCACTTGGAGCACATCCAGGTGTGCCATAAAAGGGACAGACTCACTTACAGGTAGGTGGTATCGGACAGATCTTTCGAGAGAAGAGAGGAGGCAGCCGTGTGAGTTATTGTTGCTGTGTTGTGCAGAACTGAAATAAACGTGTGTGTTTTGAATATTGGCTGTGTCAGTGTCTATCTGTGTCTAGGCTGATCTTCCACACTGCATATTATCTATCTACTTAGTTGAATCCCCCTTGCAAGTGATTACAGCCTGGAGTCTTCTTAGGTATGACATGACAAGCTTCGCACACCTGTATTTTGGGACTGTCTGCCATTCTTTCCAGCAGATCCCCTCAAGCTCTCTCAGCCGTCAGTGGGCAGCTTTTTTCAGGAATATCCTAAAAATGTTCATCTGGGCTCAAGTCCAGGCTCTGGTTTAGTGTCACTTAGTGTACCTTAGCTATTATTGTGTTGTTTTTGTGTTGTGCTTAGGGCCATTGTCCTTTTGAATGGTGTACCTTTGGCCTATTCTGAGTCCAGAGCATTCTGGAGTAGGTTTTCATCAAGGATATCTCTGTACTTTACTCTATTCAGCTTTCCCTCAACTCTGACTACTCTCTCAGTCTCTGATGCTGAAAGACAACCACACAGCTTGATGCTGCCACCACCATGCTTCACTGTTGGAATGTTATTGCATTTCTCCAGACGTGACAATTAAAATTGAGGCCAAACAATAAAATTGTGGTTTTATCATAGCAGAGAACCTTATTTGTCACAATATGAGAGTCATTTCACGTATCTTTTTTCAGCAAACTTCATGCAGGCTTTCTTGGGTTTTCTGGTCATTCTGCAATAAAGTCCAAATCGATGGAGTGTTGCAGTGGTGGTTGACCTTTTGGAGGTTTCTCCCGTCTTCACACAGGCCATTCTTGGATATTCAGTACTGCTTGACGAGTAAAAAATGAATGTACAGTAAATGGTTTTAGCATAAGGCAGCAGCGTAACTAAATGAAGGCTCTGTAGATGACTGGTGTCACACACGTGCGATTGGGAGGCAGCTAAAGGGCCTGAATAACAGTAGTACCACGCCAGACCAGGGGGTGGAGAGCTGCACCGACTTTCTCTCTCAATCCTGTGCAGGCCATCCACAGGAAATCCCACTTACGTCCGGCACCATTGATGATGTCACTTATGGTACCGGTGCCTATGCTGACGTCACTTCTGCTATCGGTACAATTGATGATGTCACTTCCGGTTCCGGTCTCGATAACGTCACTTCCTGTTTCCGCCTTTAAAGCTGCCATATTTCTCATTCTAAGTCAGTTCTGTTTTGGTATTAAACCTGTTAAGAACTCAATACTTTACCCATTTGCAGCCAGGGCATAATGTAGGGGTGGCTGCCCTAAACCTTTCTGATGTCTTTGGACTCTTCTTGTAACACTGGTTAGCAGCAGATGAAACACATGGCTAAAGCGGCTGAGATCCCACTAATCCATGATGTTTGCTGAATGTAAAAGATGCAAATAATAGCAAGCACATTTGACTTGTCCATAATGTTTCCAGGGCAAGATCCAATCTGCGAAAATTTCGATCGAGCTCCAGCCTCACTGGGCCACTGGTTTTTGGTGTGCACCAAATTAACAACACTCTGGACCAAAATCTTTGATTGACTATCAGAGAGCCTCAGTGTCACAATCACCCCTATAACCAGAAGAGTCCAGATGGGCTTACAGTGGAGAAGGACATACAAACTGGAATTGCCTTTACTTCACTATTAATACGTAGACTTGTCTCGCTAAACTGGAAGAAACCTCTTTTAAGTCAGTGGGTAACTGAAGTACTAAAAGAAGTAGTCTCCACACAAGAAACAAGGTTTGGGCCAGCCACCCGTATATTTTCCCTGGCTGCAAAAGTGTATTGAAAACAAGAATGATGTGCTTAGGGTGAGTTCCAAGACTGAACTGATGAGGTTTTGGAAGATGGAAGTCGTAAACTGAAAGTGATGCCAGCCTGGGCACTTGAACCGGAATTGATGTTAAATCAGGCAGGTTTTCCTGTATTTGGCCCGCAGGGATAACAGAGGGAGGTTTAGTGCACCCCGCCACCTCCTGGCCTGGCAGGTTATTACCTCCACTTGGTCTGCTCAGCTCCTTCCTAGTCGCATGTCTGTGACATCATATGCTATTTGAAATTGGAGAACAATCAACTTCTCACATAGAGGATCTGTCATTTTCCAACCTGTTATATCCTAACACAGGGTCACGGGGCTCTGCCAGAGCCAATCCCAGCCAACACAGGGCAGGAACAAACCCCGGGCGGTGCACCAGCCCACCGCATGGCACACACACACACACACTGACCACACACTAGGGACAATTTAGGATAGCCGATGCACCTAACCTGCATGTCTTTGGACTGTGGGAGGAAACCCACACAGACACAGGGAGAACATGCAAACTCCACACAGGGAGGACCAGGGAAGCGAACCCGGGTCTCCTTACAAATCAATCAATTTTTACAAAAAGTAGAATTGAGAACAAGTCGACCCCCAACCCCGAGAGAGAGAGCAAGGCAAACGGAGTAAAATTTAAGGCTTGTAAACATACCTAAATTGATAAGTTTGATAAGTCAATAGAGATGAATGGAGAAGAAAAAGAAATACAGAAATAATTGCTTCCTCTGTGCTTTAAGAACTTAGTTTAAAATATTACTGATTAGATCCTGCCATGTTTTGAAACAAATCTGTACAGATCCTCTAACTGAGTGTTTGATTTTTTCCAATTTCAAATATTATAACACATCAGTTTCCCACTGACTTAAAAGAGGAGAGTTTGGATTCTTCCAGTTTAGCAGAATAAGTCTGCGTGCCAAAAGTGTAGTGAAGGCAATCACAGTTTGTTTGTCCTTCTCCACTTTAAAACCATCTGGAAGAACCCCAAACACAGCTGTTAATGGGTTAGGAGGGGTTGGGAGACCAAGGCTGTCTGAGAGGTAATTAAAAATCTTGGTCCAGAACGATGTTAGTTTGGTGCAGGCCCAGAACATTTGACCCAGTGAGGCAGGGACTTGATTGCAGTGTTCACAGGTTGGATCATGCCCTGGAGACATTTTGGAGAGTTTTAGGAGAGATCTGTAATATATCATTTTGAGTTGAATAATTGTACGCTTTGAAACTCAAGTGAATTCTCTGCATTGCTATTTTCCACTCCTTTTCTGATATATTAATTGAGAGATCTTTTTCCCAGTGTCCTCTTGGATCTTTGAAAGGGAGGGATTGTAAAATCATTTTATATATTGCAGAAATGGTGTCTGAGTCCTTGCGATTGAGCAATACTTTTTCCAGCATGGATGAGGGTGCAAGATGAGGAAAATCGGGAATGTTCTGTTTAACAAAGTTCCTAATTTAAAGATAGTGAAAGAAATGTGTAGCCGGAATGTTAAATTTAGAAAGTAATTGTTCATATTGTTCAATTGTTCATTGTTTTCTACTCTTAAAGTTTTTCTCTGGCTGTTGGCCTTCCTCTCCCTCTCTTGCGTAGGGGCTGAATTGAACCTAATTTTTACAAAGTTTGACTTGTTTGTATGGAAAGTTACTTGTTTTTAAAAATTCAATAAAAAAAAAAAACAAATAATGTACTTTTGATTTACTGCGGTTTTAGGATAATATATGCATTGCTATTATTAATGTATGGTAAATGTGTAGCGATGTCAATGGAGAGTGCATGTGGGAAGTTAAAAAAAAATATTCAAGAAACCCAGAGAAATCAAGCGGCCTCCCTATTGGATACTGCATTATTCACAGTAGAACTGTCAGTAATGGCATCTCTCGGGATTCTGCTGACAATGCTGATCAGGACGAAGGCATGAAGCAGCCATCAGATCTCCCACAGGCAGCAAGGAAAGCAATCGATACATTATTAACGTTTGTGAGGAAGCAGGCAGAATGTTGAAAATGTGCTTATAAAGAAGAGCTCAGAACTGGCCACCGGTCCAAATAAAGAACGGGTTTTGGATTTTTAAACACCTTGAAATTTATGGGATTGTGCCCACAGGTACAGGACACCGAAAAGGGACAGAAAGTAGAAAACAAAAAAATTTAGGAGTATCTTCCTCAAAAAGGACTTTCTCTATTCACATTAGATAGATAGATAGATAGATATGAAAGGCACTATATAATAGATAGATAGATAGATAGATAGATAGATAGATATTAATGGCACCATATAATAGATAGATAGATAGATAGATAGATAGATAGATAGATAGATAGATAGATAGATAGATAGATAGATAGATACTTTATTAATCCCAAGGAGAAATTCACATACTCCAGCAGCAGCATATTGATAAAGAACAATATTAAATTAAAGAGTGAGAACAATGCAGGTATAACAGACAATAACTGTATAATGTTAACATTTACCCCCCCGGGTGGAATTGAAGAGTCGCTTAGTGTGGTGGAGGAACGATCTCCTCAGTCTGTCAGTGGAGCAGGACGGTGACAGCAGTCTGTCGCTGAAGCTGCTCCTCTGTCTGGAGAGGCATACGAGCGGAAATATCTACGCTATGCTGAGTTAACTGCTGAAGCACACCATCGCGGCTGGACCATGGAAGTTCTCCCAGTGGAAGATGGATGCAGAGGGTTTGTGGCAACATCTACCATTAAACTGCTGAGAGACCTGGGAATTAGGGGCCAGATCCAGCGTGCAGCCATCTGCATCATCAGAGGCAGCGGAAAGAGGTAGCCAGTGGTTTTGGATGAAGAGGAATGCCCCCTGCTGGGCCCCCAAGTAACAAGCTTAGGCTGCCATACATAGGTTCATGAGATGTCAGTCATTTGACACCAAAACGACTCTCACGACTAAATTGGGCATGGGACGCAAGCTTGGGGCTGATCACCCTATAGCTGGCAGCCTCTGGTGAGGGTGTATAGTGTGAAAGGCCGAAACACCCCATGAGCCAGAGGAACACTACTGATGATGCGTCCCAATTTCCTACAAACTTCTCTAAGTCTACCATTCACCATTTATCAACACGCGTAAATGAATCTATTGTACGTGCTTGCACAAGGATAATAACATCTTACACTGTGTTTCGTAATCTGTCAGTGGAGCAGGAGGGTGACAGCAGTCTGTCGCCGAAGCTGCTCCTCTGTCTGGAGATGATCTTGTTCAGTGGATGCAGTGGATTCTCCATAATTGAAAGGAGCCTGCTCAGCGCCCGTCTTTCTGCCACGGATGTCAAACTGTCCAGCTCCATGCCTACAATAGAGCCTACCATAGATAGATAGATAGATAGTTTGTCCAGGTGTGAGGTGTCCCTCTTCTTTATGCTGCCTCACCAGCACACCACCGTGTAGAAGAGGGCGCTCACCACAACCGTCTGGTAGAACATCTGCAGCATCTTATTGCAGATATTGAAGGATGCCAACGTTCTAAGGAAGTATAGTCGGCATCAGTATTGGGAGTCCAGTCCAATTTATCATCCAGCTGCACTCCCAGGTATTTATAGGTCTGTACCCTCTGCACAGTAACCTCTGATGATCACGGGGTCCAAGAGGGCCCTGGTCCTCCTAAAATCCACCACCAGCTCCTTGGTTTTGCTGGTGTTCAGTTGTAGGTGGTCTGAGTCGCACCATTTTTTAATTTATTTTATTTATTATAACTCATTGAGGAATAATTATATTTTTCGTTCCGTTTTGGCCCGTGGCTGTAAATTTTTTCCAAAAAACTCAACTTTCTGAAACGCACACAACGCAATGGTTTCACATATAAATCAAAATAAAATGTTTGTTTATGAGAAATCGCTTATCTGTTTTCTTGCTCCATGAGCCTATGAGACAATATGAGACTGGATGCGACTTCTTTTACACCTCCATCAACTCTTTCCTCCTGCTTGAATGAGACTGAGGCTTGGATGTCCAAGAACTTTCTTAAGCTGAACAGCACCAGAACTGAAGCTCTTTTAATTGGTACTTCCCATCAACTTTGTTCCTCCGTAAATTGTATTTCCTTTTCTGGCCATACCATTATATTCTCCCCTTCTGTTACAAATTTGGGTGTCAAATTAGACTCCCATTTGTCATTTGATGCACATGTCCATCACCTCTGTAAAATGGCATTCCTTCATCTCCGAAACATAGCCAAACTCTGTCCCTGCTTTTCCCTCTGTGATGATGAAAAGCTGGTTCATGCCTTTGTCTCCTCCAGGCTGGACTATTGTAATGTACTCCTCATCGTGATCCCCAGCAAGAGCCTTCAAAAGCTCCAACAAATTCAAAATAGTGCTGCAAGGATCCTAATGACGGTGCCTAAACATGAACATATTTCACCAATCCTTCGGTCACTTCATTGGCTCCCTTTTCACCTCCGTATCGTAATACAATACATTTTATTTTTTGTATAGCCCAAAATCACACAAGAAGTGACACAATGGGCTTTAACAGGCCCTGCCTCTTGACAGCACCCCAGCCTTGACTCTCTAAGAAGACAAGGAAAAACTCCCAAAAAAAACCCTTGTAGGGAAAAAATGGAAGAAACCTCAGGAAAGGCAGTTCATAGAGAGACCCCTTTCCAGGTAAGTTGGGCGTGCAGTGGGTGTCAAAAAGAACGGGTTCAATACAATACAATAAAATACACAGAACAGAACAAATCCTCAATACAGTATAAAAATAAAAATTTTAGAAGTACGGAGTAGAATTTAACAGTAGATAATATCACATAATATGATTTGGATTTGTTTAGAGTCCTGGAGACCTCATTGATCAAGCTGCCTCCCACATTTGGCCATTCCACAGCTGAAATAGCGCTAATCCGATGAAAGGACTCCTCTTTCTCACGATTTCTGCAATCCTCCATCAGGGATGACTTCACCTTAGGCAGGCAAAACAACTTGGCAGGTGGGCCGTGGCACCGAGTGCCACATTTGAGTACAGAGAAGAGAAACAGAATAGGTGAGGGCTAGTATCCAATTCTAACTATCATGTTACTTATGTTTCAGTGTTAATGACTAACAACAGAGATGCAGTCTGTACAGTTCATCAGCAGCTCTAGTCAGGGTGTACTAAACTGAAGTAGTGAGTCTTCAGCTGGGATTTAAAAGTTGAGACCAAAGGGGCATCTCTTATAGTAGCAGGCAGACCAGTCCACAGTTTAGGGGCCCTGTAACTAAAAGCTCGACCTCCCACTGTTATTTTATTAATTCTTGGAATCCTAAGCAGACCAGCATCATGAGATCTTGATGTGCGCTCTGGTTTGTAAGTCATGATAAGTTCAGACAAGTAAGCCGGACCTCGGCCATTTAATGCTTTGTATGTTAAAAGGAGGATCTTAAAATCTGCCCTAAACCTAACCGGGAGCCAGTGTAAGGATTTAAGAACTGAAGTTATGTGTTCATACTTTCTTGTTCTTGTAATAATTCTTGCAGCAGCATTTTGGATTAACTGGAGGCTGTATAAAGAACAGTTTGAACATTCAGTGAACACCGCATTGCAGTAGTCAATCCTACTAGAAATAAATGCATGAATTAATTTCTCAGAAACCTGTGTAATTAGAAAGAAGAAGAAACATGATTTGGACAACTTTGTAATATGCGCTTTAAATGACATGCTAGAGTCAAAAATCACTCCTAGATAGCGGGATGATTCAGTAAAATCAATGGTGATTCCAACTGAGTTAAATGATGACAGAATATTGTTGTGATCAGCGTCATTCCCTCCCACAATTAACATCTCTGTTTTATCTCCTTTAATCCATGCCCCAAACTAAATGCTGACACTCGTCAAATTCATTTAGCAATTTCTGCTCAATATACTGTACATTATTGATTGAGTGATTGATAGATTGGCTATTTTATTTGTCCTTTGAGTTTGTATCCTTATTTTTAATGTTTCTGCTTCTGTATGCATCTAAATTTCCCCTTGGGATTTATAAAATGAATCTAATCTTAAATAATCTAATCTAATGCTGCGGCTGGTGAAGTCCCTGGGCAACGGTTGTTGTCTGAATGGTCAGAATGTGAAAACCAGCCCCACACTATTATACATCCTCCACCTAACTTTACAGGAGACCCTATGCAGTCTGCACTTTTCCTCTTCAGCCTTCTTTACTGTGAAGACACGTCCATGTTGGATAAACACTGGCAGTGCAACATCATCTTTATATGTGATGGCAGTAGTTACTGTATAACCAAACACTGCGAATGCAGAAGAGGTATGATGCTGGTTTTCATAAAATGACCTGAGAAATTGTAGTGATTTTAACATGCAGATCAACACCTCTCTAATATTTCCTTGCAATGTTTCTTATTTAATTTGTGCCCGAAAGCTTTATAGTTTCCTAAAGTATTTTGAAAAATATTTGCTGATTGTATCTAAGGAATCCATCCTGAACATGGCTGTGGGTAACTGAAGAATAATTTTGCAAACATTTTTACAAATAAAAAATGTATGAAATGGATGAGTTATAGCCATATACAGCACTTAAAATTATATATGACTTTACAAAGTCTCAAAACATTGCATTCATTTTATTATTACTTTTCTACTGTTTTTTTTCTTGTTTCTGATCAAATATGTATTTTAGAAATATTCTGTTTCTGCAAGGAATCTTTAAGTAGGCATGGAAGTGAAATTTGCCAGTGGGCCAGGAGAACTGGATAGCTGTCATGTTTAATACCATTTCTGTGGCTTGGCCTGCTCATTGTACCTGTGGCTAAGGTCCTTTGGAGTTCAGTTGTTTTTAAAAAAAGACGAGCAGATGAGACTTACAGCAGATTCAGCTTTGTGATGGAGCATTAAATCAGCTTGTCTTAACATATTTATCTATCTATCTATCTATCATATAGTGCCTTTCACATCTACTCTATCTATCTATCTATCTATCTATCTATCTATCTATCTATCTATCAGATTGTGCCTTTCATATCTATCTATTATATAGTGTCTTTCGTATCTATCTATCTATCTATCTATCTATCTATCTATTAGATAGATAGATGTGAAAGGCACTATATAATAGATAGATACATAGATACAAAAGGCACTATATAATAGATAGATAGATATGAAAGGCACAATCTGAGATAGATAGTGCCTTTCACATCTATCTATCTATCTATCTATCTATCTATCTATCTATCTATCTATCAATCATATAGTGTCTTCTATCTATCTATCTATCTATCTATCTATCTATCTATCTATCTATCTATCTATCTATCTATCTATCCATCCATTTTCCAACCCGCTGAATCCAAACACAGGGTCACGGGGGTCTGCTGGAGCCAATCCCAGTCAACACAGGAACCAATCCTGGGCAGGGTGCCAACCCACCGCAGGACACACACAAACACACCCACACACCAAGCACACACACTAGGGCCAATTTATCTATCTATCTATTATATAGTGCCTTTCATATCTATCTATTATATAGTGTCTTACATCTATCTATCTATCTATCTATCTATCTATCTATCTATCTATCAGATTGTGCCTTTCATATCTATCTATTATATAGTGTCTTTCGTATCTATCTATCTATCTATCTATCTATCTATCTATCTATCTATCTATCTATCTATTAGATAGATAGATGTGAAAGGCACTATATAATAGATAGATACATAGATACAAAAGGCACTATATAATAGATAGATAGATATGAAAGGCACAATCTGAGATAGATAGTGCCTTTCACATCTATCTATCTATCTATCTATCTATCTATCTATCTATCTATCTATCATATAGTGTCTTCTATCTATCTATCTATCTATCTATCTATCTATCTATCTATCTATCTATCTATCTATCTATCTATCTATCTATCTATCCATCCATTTTCCAACCCGCTGAATCCAAACACAGGGTCACGGGGGTCTGCTGGAGCCAATCCCAGTCAACACAGGAACCAATCCTGGGCAGGGTGCCAACCCACCGCAGGACACACACAAACACACCCACACACCAAGCACACACACTAGGGCCAGTTTATCTATCTATCTATTATATAGTGCCTTTCATATCTATCTATTATATAGTGTCTTCTATCTATCTATCTATCTATCTATCTATCTATCTATCTATCTATCTATCCATCAGATTGTGCCTTTCATATCTATCTATCTATTATATAGTGTCTTTCGTATCTATCTATCTATCCCAAAATGCACTTTCCATCAGGGTCAATGCAATCCATTGTTAAAATGGTGAGAAACACATAAAAGTATGAACAACTGAGTGATACATTTAATTTTTCTGCCTCACTCAGAGAGCCACAGAGAGCTGAAACAACTCGGCACATCCACATAAAGATGACACGGTTGAGCTTTCTTGAAGGCTTTCACTGGACGCACCTCATTGTAAACTGAAATATATACAAAGGAAACATACAGGTGTTTACAGGTGTACAACCAAAGACAAGAAATAATGATTTACAAAGCAGTAAACAATAAAGCTTTAAAAGACATTTACGAGGTAATTGATGTCCATGGTCGGATCGTGATAAACAGAAAGAAGCCCGTAGACTGAGGTTCAAATTGCTGCATACCACTGCAGCTAAGCAGACCCGGGGGCTTACATACCTTAAGGGTATATTTCAGCCACAACCAAAACAAGAGATAAAGGGTGCCTACGTGAGACACATGGGGTGCATTGTATTTAAATGTGCATTATGGGAGTTTCGTACACATTCATAACACCAATGTGAGTGTGGGACGAGACTGACGGGTGTTTTAATAAATGACAAGACAAAGGGGGAGCACAGCTGAACAAATAACAGTAATCGTTAGAAGCATGTGGGGCAGAACAACAATAAGAAGAGACACACTGAATCAAGCATTTTAAACATGAGGCGTAAGCCCACTGGGTGTGACTAAGACAGTCATAAGAAGAAGAGCATAAGAAGTCTGAGAGGTGAGAGGAGGTCATAGACCCCCTTGAGCCCACTTGCTTATCTAATGGCTAAGACGTCCCAATATCTCCTTCTTTGTTTCTTTCTCTCATTTCTTATCCCGTCTGGCTGGAAGCAGAGCCCAGAACCCTCTAGCTGCACCAGTAACCCCTGGAGCACTTTAACATAAAAGTATTACTAAAAATAAGTTATTAAATATAATTATTCAATAGACGCGCCATTGTTCAAGCTGCATACGCATCATTCCAGCAGAGTTTAGATCTCCATAGTCCTCAGATTCTTAGGCTGTGTGCTTATCTTTGTCTCCCATTACATTCATCTTTTTTACTTCCAGCTACTTTATGCTCATAGTCTGCCGTTTTGTGCGACGATCTTTTGCGTCTTTCCTGAGCTCTTTGGTTATCTTATTTTTAGCTTCAAGGTAATTTGTTTAGTGTAGTTTTTGAGTGTAATCCTTCTCATGTATAGATTTTCTGCTTAGATAATTTGCTTAATACGGCTCCTAATTGCGCAGGTTTTTATGTGAGAATGTTATTTTATTGCCATGTTAATTTCTCTAATCACCCTTGTATTACATCTCATTCATTGTACATTACACTCTGAGGTATTATCTCGAAACGAAAGGCACCGCATAAATAATAATGGATTGATTGCTTGATAGGACTCTTTAATGTGTCATGCGGCAGTTTGAACATGTTATCCATCAAACAGTGAGTCAGAGGCTTAGGGAACTGAGTCCATCTTCTGTAATCCCCAAGTGCCACGAGGCACAGGCAACTGCAATAGCACAGTGATGCCATCCGATTTGTATTTTTCACATTGTTGAATAACCAAAGTTGTCGATAGGAGGTCGGAGATAAAGCAGCGTCTTTCCTTTCTTCAGCTTCATTAGGCCTTTGTTTCTTTTCAAACATGCAAGACCGTAAAAGCTGCCCACGGTGCCTGTAAGAAATGCGGTCCCACCATTAGATGTTTTCACATTTTATTATTACGGTGCCTTGCGAAAGAATTCATCCCCCTCGGTGTCTGTCTCGTTACAACTGGAATTCAAATTTTATGGAATGAACTTAGCAGTATTCTTTAAATCAGGGGTTCTCAAAGTCGGTCCTGGGGGCCCCCCCTGTGGCTTCAGGTTTTTGTTCTGAGGAAGAAATATTTAGAATTAAGGTGCTTCAGTCTTTCCAAATAATAAAATATGGTGCTAATAGACCTATAAGAAACATGTCGCTTTTCTCTTATATATATATTTCTCTTCTGGTTCGTCCAGCTTCCACTTCAAAACCGGTCCCACCCACACGCAGCCGACACGGCATTTCTCGATTCCTATTCGTCCTCTTCCACAGATAACTCAACCTCCTGGCCACGGACCATACTTTTTTAAAATATACGGGCAAATTAATCACCAAATCTCTTCATTATATGCTAACACTTCTACCTCTCCAGGATATGGACATTTGTATGTTTTTGACACACTGAAGTACGCTTACAAAATAAAGCAAACTCTGCACTTCTTTACTTCTCCAGCTAGATTCCATGCTCAGAACCACCACTTACACCTTAACACCAGGAAAACAAAGGAGCTGGTGGTGGATTTTAGGAGGCCTAGGCCCCTCATGGACCCTGTGATCATCAGAGGTGACTGTGCAGAGGGTGCAGACCTTTAAATATCTGGGAATGCAGCTGGATGACAAATTGGACTGGACTGGACTGCCAATACTGATGCTCTATGTAAGAAAGGTCAGAGCAGATTATACTTTCTGAGAAGGTTGGCATCCTTCAACATCTGCAGTAAGATGCTGCAGATGTTCTACCAGACGGTTGTGGCAAGCGCCCTCTTCTACGCGGTGGTGTGCTGGGGCGGCAGCATAAAGATGAAAGACGCCTCACGCCTGGACAAACTTGTTAAGAAGGCAGGCTCCATTGTAGGATTAAAGTTGGACAGTTTAACATCTGTGGCAGAGCGACGGGCATTAAGCAAACTCCTGTCAATCATGAAGAATCCACTGCATCCACTTAACAGTGTCATCTCCAGGCAGAGGAGTAGCTTCAGTGACAGACTTTTGTCACCGTCCTGCTCCACTGACAGACTGAGGAGACCCCACACTATGCGACTCTTCAATTCCACCTGGGGGAGTAAATGCGAACATTAATTTTATTTTAATTTTTTTCATTTTATTACTATTTAATTTAATATTGTTTCTTTGTATCAGTATACTGCTGCTGGATTATGTGAATTTCCCCTTGGGATTAATAAAGTATCTATCTATCTATCTATCTATCTATCTATCTATCTATCTACCTATCTATCTATCTATCTATCTATCTATCTATCTATCTATCAACCCTTTCGCTAAATCGTACAAACACATGCATGAAATCGCTCAGTCCAATCCAACAGCAACTGTACGAATGATTTTCAAGGAAAACCCTGGGCAGGATTTACGACGATACAATGCCCCGACATGTCACACCGATGTTGCAGTAATTTTCGTCGGAGAAGAAAGGGACATTTGCATCTATCCCAGAGGCAACTCCTGTAAACTGATTTCCATGCTCAATATGAATTGCGATCCTATGGTTTACCCACTTTTATCCCCTTATGGAGACACAAAGGCTGGCTGGCACAAAGATTTACAACATTTTCCCGATAAAGGAACCGCCAACCGAATCAGGCTTACTCAATGCCAATTTTACACATTATCAGATTATCAATGTGGAATACATTTAGCATTTTGCACTCCAGCGGCAAACTATTCCAACAGTACGTCGTAGACGCGTATGTTAAAACAGAGGGCCGCGTCACTCAACTATTTCAGATTAGATCAACAAGATCTGCGCGTGGAACAATACAAAGGACTATCAGACGCACTGCAAGCAAAGGCTGAAAATAACAATGTACGTGTAGGCAAAATGATCATATTACCGTCCACATTTCCAGGAAGTCCAAGATACATGCAACAAAACTATCAGGATGGCATGGCCTATTACGTAAATTCAGAAAGCCTGATTTATTTACCACTTTCACATGTAATCCTGCTTGGCCGGAAATTCTACACGTACTGTCGGATACCCAAAGACCGGAGCACAGACCTGATATTGTAGTACAAGTCTTTTGGATTAAGATGCAGGAATTACTTAAAGACATTCTACAACAAAACCTTTTTGGGGTTGTTATCTCTTATATTTACGTAATTGAATTTGAGAAGCGCGGCCTTCCTCATACCCACATGCTGTTTACTCTTCACAATAATTCTGAAATTAGAACCAGATAGAAAGAAGAAGAAAGAAGTATTTCTTTCTTCTTGATTTCTGAATTCCTTTCTCACCGGTTTCCGTTCCTATTCTTACACCGCCGTATGCTACGGCGGGTGTCAGCTAGTGTATTAATTAATAAGGATGTATTAAGCTAACTGAACAAACGTATCATAATACAGACACCAAGCTGTAAGAGTGTATTCTTGTAAGAACTAACTTTTAAGGTAGCTTTTGATATTGTATAACCAATTATTACTGTATGTGTGATGATCACTATGTGTGAAATGTAATCTATAATAAGAATGTGCATTAACCGACAGTATAACATTAATCCTTTTATAAGCTAAAATAAGATTCTTAAATTGTAACTGCCACATAGCCATTAAAGTGTTGTAACCTTGATGGTGCAGAAGAATAGGAAAGTACGTTTTACAAAGTGCTGTCTCTGTAACTGTCTTGCAAAACTAGCCATTAATAGTACCGTGTACTTCTGCACGTAATGACTAAAGTGTCATCTTCCGCTACTTGAAAACTCTGCCTGACCTCAAATTGAATTGCCATACTTTAGTAAACACACTGGTATAAAACTGAGCTAACTCCCTCCTTTGGACACGCTGCCTGATCTGATTGTCAGTGAAAGGCTTGCTGCCTGTAGCAAATTGAGCTGGCAGGTGGAGGCAGCCTCTCTGCTCACCAAGACTAAAGTAATTGATTTTTATTTTATGTTGGTGTGCGCTTCCTTGTCGTTCCCAACTTTCAGCGTCCACAGTTCCAACCAGATTCATAATCAGTGACAACACCTGATAACATGTCAAGTTCAAGTAAAGTTGGGGACCATGCACCGGTACAGTGCGTTGCTGCACCCATTACTGGTTGGAAACCCCCCAGGCAGACACTCGGTTCAGTCCCACCCTCCAGAAATGAATCTCTATCTGCCGCAGCCAGGTGTTACGTGGGCGACCCCGTGGCCTGGATTCAGCCACTCGGGTCACGAACAATGAGGATCTTACACGCTGGATCACTCTCGGGTAATCGCGCCACATGGCCATAGTGCCATAACTGACGCTCTCTCACTATGCAGATCATGTGCCTCATTCGGGACTCCATGAGCAACACAATGTCAAACCAATAGTACCCAAGGATTTTCCGGAGAGACACAGTACCAAAGGAGTCCAGTCTTTGTCTCAGGTCACTGGATAGCATCCATGTCCCACAAACAGGAAGCACCAGGACTCTAAACACTTGGACCTTCGTCCTTTTGCAGAGATATCGGGAGCAGCACACACCGCTTTCCATCGACCTCGTGACCCCCCATGCTCTCCCAGTCCATCTACTGACTTCATAGAAAGAGACACCAGAGACATGAATGTCACTGCCCAGGTAAGTAAACCCCTTGATGAGGTTGACACTCTCTCCACAGACAGACGCACTGCTGATGGTGTCCAAGAGGTCATTAAAGGCCTGGATCTTTGGTTTTTATCAGGATCTTCTCAAGCCCAGACAGTCAGACCCCTCGCTCAGTCTCTCGAGCGTCACGATCAGAGCCTACATTGACTCCACGAAGATCACAGCATCGTCAGAAAAGTCAAGATCAGTGAATCTCTCTTCACCAAGAGATGCCACACAGCCGCTGGACCCCACAACCCTTCCCAACTCCCAGTCCATACAAGCATTGAACAGAGTACAATAACATGGATATCAATTAATTACAGTAGCTGGCATTAAGAAAGCACAGAGGCATGGTTTTTACATTAATTATAATAGATGTAATACATCACGTAATAAGACATTTAGGAATATTTCTGCTTTTACTATAGATTTAACTCTTCTAGGGCTATTGTCGACTGTTGTCAAAAGGAGGATGATGGTCATCAATGGTAAACTGTGCCAAAACAAACCGTTATGTTTTAGTTGGATTCTTGTTGCTGGAAGAAAAGTTGGATAACGTTCTGCCTATTATCTCTGAACTGGACTATGACTTGCTGGACTCTTATTTTGACACAAGTGATCGAAAACAAATGTGAGGTCAGCTTCAGCTGACTGGTCCCCAGTTAATCGTGGTGCTGACACACCTATGGCAACATTTGCCAGGAGGACTTCCACTTAGAAATGGTAAGAGGTAGAAACCAGATTGAAATGCACTGTGATCGTGACCGCTGCTGTGGCTACCACCCCAGCCACGTGAAGACAGCCTGGCAGCAAGTCTGCCGCACATTCTTGGCAAACTGGCAGCCGCAGCATGCAGCAACAGACGTTTTATATTGATTTCTGTGTGAAACCATTGCTTTTCAGAAACTATGTTTTTTAAAAAAAATATTCAGCCCTTAAAGAGTCAAACGCTTAACTCTCTTTTCTTGATTTCATTCTATTTTGCTCTTTCGCTGTGCACTTTTCCCCCTTTGTTGTATCTTATTAATGACAATTAAAAATGAGCATAGCAGACAGCCAGGCAAACGACACTGAATGGCGAAAGGCTGAAACTACTTTAGTGTCAGAGCCGCTAATTAGTAAATAATGGATTCATTAAACAATTACAACAAGATGAAAATACTGTTAAAAAGAAAAAAAAATACATTATTCCCATATAACTGCTTAGTACATTTTAATATTTTTGCTTGTTTACCAAAATTAGTTTTCCAATTTCTATATTCTTCCCAAAACACCACACTTGGGAAATAACAGTCCACTTAATTACCCCGAAGTCCAATTAAAAACAGAAGTTGGTTTTGGAGGAAGGTTCACCTTCGAGTAGGACAATGAATGACCCTAAACATCCTGCTAAAGCGACACTGGAGTGGCTTAAAGGGAAACCCTGAAAGGTTCTGGAATGACCTCGTCAAAGCTCAGATCTCAATCCAATGGAGAACCGGTGGCCTGACTTGAATGAAGATGGCTGTACACCAACGGAAGCCATTGAACTTGAAGGAGTTGGTGCAGTTTTGCCTTGAGGAATGGGTAGTGAGATGAGTTAAGCCAGCATTTCTGAACCTTTAAGTATTTGTGACCCGAGTTTTCATAACAGTTTTAATCGCGCCACCCCCCTAACGTTTTTTTGAAAGTAGTCCACTAATACCAATTTGTTCTTTTTTAATTAACGATATATCATAGATGCATATTTTATTATACCTACTTAACTTTTATCGACATTTATCTAACTCTATATTTATTTTTCTAGTATCAGAATGTACTTTAAGTTTTGGCTTCAATAGATGTATTTTTCATATTTTTAATTTTTGTTTTCTTTTCTTTTCACATCTTCGCACCCCCTTTTTTGTTACTTCGCGCCCCTCAGATTGAGAACCACTGAGTTAAGCTAAGGAAGACATCCCCCAAGAGACGTGCAGCTGGAATTGCAGTAAAAAGGGGGTTGTACAAAGTATTGACTTGGGGGGTGAATACTTATTCACACCCACGATTTCTAGTTATTTTTTGTTTCATTGTTTGTGTCACAATAAAAAAAAAAAAAATGTGCCTTTAAGGTGGTAGGCATGTTGTTTAAATCATATGGAGCTAACCCCCCAAAAATGCATTCTGACTCCAGGCTGTAATGCAACAAAATAGGACAAATATAGAATTTGAATAACTATACTGCTCAAAAGAATTAAAGGAACACTTTTTAATGAGAGTCTAGCATAAAGTCAATGAAACTTATGGGATATTAATCTGGTCACTTAAGTAGCAGAGGGGGTTGTTAATCAGTTTCAGCTGCTGTGGCGTTAATGAAATTAACAACAGATGCACTAGAGGGGCAACAATGAGATGACCCCCAAAACAGGAATGGTTTAACAGGTAGAGGCCACTGACATTTTTCCCTCCTCATCTTTTCTGACTGTTTCTTCACTAGTTTTGCATTTGGCTACAGTCAGTGTCACTACTGGTAGCATGAGGCGATACCTGGACCCTACAGAGGTTGCACAGGTAGTCCAACTTCTCCAGGATGGCACATCAATACGTGTCATTGCCAGAAGGTTTGCTGTGTCTCCCTGCACAGTCTCAAGGGCATGGAGGAGATTCTAGGAGACAAGCAGTTACTCTAGGAGAGCTGGAGAGGGCCATAGAAGGTCCATAACCCATCAGCAGGACCAGTATCTGCTCCTTTGGGCAAGGAGGAACAGGATGAGCACTGCCAGAGCCCTACAAAATGACCTCCAGCAGGCCACTGGTGTGAATGTCTCTGACAAGACAACCAGAAAGACTTCATGAGGGTGACCCAAGGGCCCCATGTCCTCTAATGGGCCCTGAGCTCACTGCCCAGCAGCATGCAGCTCGATTGGCATTCGCCATAGAATACCAGAATTGGCAGATGCACCACTGGTGCCCTGTGCTTTTACAGATGAGAGCAGGTTCACCCTGAGCACGTGACAGAAGTGAAAGGGTCTGGAGAAGCCATGGAGAACATTATGCTGCCTGTAACATCATTCAGCATGAGCAGTTTGGTGGTGGGTTAATGATTGTCTGGGGAGGCATATCCATGGAGGGTCACACAGACCGCTACAGGCTTGACAAAGGCACCTTGGCTGCCATTAGGTATCAGGATGAAATCCTTGGACCCATTGTCAGACCCTATGCTGGTACAGTGGCTCCTGGTGCACGACAATTCCTGGCCTCATGTGGTGAGAGTATGCAGGCAGTTCCTGGAGGATGAAGGAATTGATACCATTGACTGGCCACCACACTTTCCTGACCTAAATCCAATAGAACACCTCTGGGACATTATGTTTTGGTCCATCCAATGCCACCAGGTTGCACCTCAGACTGTCCAGGAGCTCAGTGATGCCCTGGTCCAGATCTGGGAGGAGATCCCCCACAACACCATCTGTCATCTCATTAGAAGCATGCACCAATGTTGTCAGGCATGTATACAAGAACACAGGGGCCATACAAAGTGCTGCGTACAATTTGGAGTTGCTCCCATTAAATTTTGGCAAAATGGACTAGCCTGCCACATCATTTTTTCCCTCTGATTTTTGGGGCGTCTTTGAATTCAGGGCTCTGTAGGTTGATCATTTTCATTTCCATCAAACGATGTGGCATCCTTTCGTTCCTAACACATTACCCAGTCTATATCAGTATAGATATCCAGGAGGATTTTTTTTTCCCATTGAGATCTGATGTGTTTTCAAAGTGTTCCTTTAATTTTTTTGAGCAGTTTATTTTTAATCAATGCATGATATAATTTTACAATTTAATACAAGTATATACTTATGTGAAGTTATAACAATGAATTATTAAAGAATAAGGATAAGAACTGAACGTAACTAAAGGGTGGGCATTAGAAGACAGCGCCAACATCTGGTGCGGAGGGTAATTACAATCAAATGAGCCCCTAGGTTGTCTCCCAATTGCATGTGTGTGACTCACTTTAACATTAAAGATCCTCTTTATTTGCTGCAGAACAAAGCCAAATTAAATCTGCTGTAATTCAATGCTGCATAAAAATAAAATTTGAAAACCTCCAAGGAGGTAAGCCCTGTATGCTTCTGTACCCTGAGCTGCCCACTCCGTCTGGAATGTAAAACGATGACGATACAAATTCCAGTACGATGTGCTTACTGAATGGCAGTTTTACTGACAGAACATCTTAACAGGCTTGCATTACCCTTAACTGGGGGGTCTCCAGTGCTGTCTCATCTCTCCTGGAAGACTCAGCCGCTCTTGCACTTGCTCATTATTTATTCCATTGTACACAAAACCAAATAGCTGACTGGCTCGGAAACCTAATTGGGTTTCTAATTTAAAAAACGACTGCCACCCCTTGAAGAACAATTCTGCAGATCACACAACTTGATTAAAGGGTTTTTATTAGCGACTTGACGTTTCAGATAAGCTTTCCTGCAACAATATGTCGTAAAGTATGCTGTAACTTTGAAGAAAATGTAACCATTTTTCAGTCTTTATGTGATTTGTCAGTGTATCTGTAACAGTTCGGCCGTTTACCCTGCAGCGGCTGATTGCTTTAGAGTAATGTAGCGGTGACCTTAATTACTGTACATGTCTCAAAATGTTTCATGCAAAATTGTGATAACAATTCTGCATTTTTTATAAGCTACACATTTAGACTTCACCCCCTCGCTGACCTTGACGTGTCGTATGGCCTTGTGTGCCTCAATGATCCATAGAGGTGTGATGTCTGAAGATCTGTGCCCCTAACACGGTGACCCCCAGAAGAACAAACCCTAAGTGAGCCTTATGTTCTAATTAAATCAAAGAGGGCCTCGCCTGGAATAGGGATAGTGGGACCTGCTCCTTGAGTTCACCAGTAAGCATTGTGGTCATCTGAGGGAATGACAGACTGATACTGTAGCAAATTTTTGGGGTGCCAACCCAGCTGTCCTGGTTTACTTGTAAAATGCAACAAAAAAATTATGCTTGATCGCGTTCAAAAAGGAAAGTAACACTCAGGGCAGTTCAGTCTACTAGATTAAAGCAATGGTAATCAAGCTGTGGAACTCTTCTTCTTCAGTCACTTGAACCGGAAGTGACACCTCCTTCTGGTGGCCTCACTTTTATAACAACAACAACAATATTTATTTGTAGAGCACATTTTCATACAAATGATGGAGCTCAAAGTGCTTTACATGATGAAGAAAAAAGAAAAAAGACAAAATAAATAAGAATTAAAATTAGGGAACCCTAATTAACATAGAATAAAAGTAAGGTCTGATGGCCGGGGAGGACAGAAAAAACAAAAAACAAAAACTCCAGACAGCTGGAGGAAAAAAATAAAATCTGCAGGGGTTCCAAGGCCACGAGACCACCTGGCTAGCCACCTCTAGGCATTCTACCTAACATCAATGACCGCAATCAGTCCTCATGGTATTCGGGGTTCACATGGAAGAACTTGACGATGACGGTCATGTGGACTTCTGGCCTTTAATCCATCAATGTAGGGACATCACGGGGCTTTGATTAGGTGGTGGTGGCGCAGATCACCGCCACAGAAAACTGGAAAAAGAACAGAAGAGAAAGTAGGGGTTAGGATGGATTTTGGAGCCACCATGAATAATAATGATAATTAATTGAATATACAGAGGATAACGCCCATCTCTTTCAGCTCCCAGCACTGCTATTCTAGTTTATGATCTGGTACATCTCGTATTTACTATTGTAGTTCTATCCTTTCTGGTCTTCCTCACAAACTCCTTTACCAACTTCAATTGGTTCAGAATGCTGCAGCTTGTATTATTAACAGAACTCCTTCCACAGAACACATTACTTAGTCCTTCAGTTGCTTCACTTGTCTCCCTTTTAAATATCGCATTGATTTTAAGATTTGACTTATTACTTACACGATCCTCCATAATCTGGCACCTCTTTGTCTTTCTGATCTTCTTCACATCTCCATTCCTTCTCGTATCCTTAGATCTTCTTTCTCTATCAATCTTATTATAGCTCCTGCTTGCTTGACTACTAACATTTACCTGAGAGAGGTTGAGTAGCATGCGCTGATACTGAGCATTTCTGCACCCACCACACAACGAACCACCTCAGGATCCCAGATTAGAACCCCATTGCAGTCATGCAACTGGTGCCACCTCAGTACCACACTAGTTTGAATGGAGGGGAACAATGTGAGGCTTCTTTTACGTTGGCTGGAAGTACCAATCCTGCAACTGACCCCAAAGGTTTCTCTGCAAGTTGGAAGACCTGCTTGCAGGGCTGGATACAGATTAACGTCATACAATACAATTACAACACAATATAATTTATTTGTATATATCTTAAAATCACACAAGGAGTGGCTAAATGGGATTTAACGGGCCCTGTCTTTTGACAGCCCCCCTCAGCCTTGACTCAATAAAAAGACAAAACCAAAAAAAGATATCTATCTATCTATCTATCTATCTATCTATCTATCTATCTATCTATCTATCTATCTATCTATCTATCTATCTATCTATCTATCTATCTATCTATATATATATATATATATATATATATATATATATATACAGTGGAACCTCGGTTTACGAGTAACTTGGTTTACAAGTGTTTTGCAAGATGAGCAAAAATTTTTAATAAATTTTGACTTGATAAACGAGCGATGTCTTGCAATACAAGCAGTATGGATACACTTTGTCTGCTGAGCGTCATGTGATCACAACTGAGCTGATGGTTCTTCTCTCTCTCTCTCCTTATCTCGCTCGGCCAGCGCGTCTCTCTGTTTACTACAGCATTGTGACTGTGTGTGTGTGTGTGTGTGCTGTGAAGTGCGAGTCCCCATCTTGCTCCCCAAACCACGAAGCTGAGTCTCAGTACTTTAACACCAGCTTTATTAAGCTTGAAACAGCAACAGCGCTGTTATTTATTGCAGCGGGATCTTTATAATGTTCCTTGTATGACCCATTGACGACAGGCGCGTATAGCATGTCTGCGATCTTTTTGGATGTGCTTATACGATGAACTGCTACAGCGCTGGGAGACTGCGATTGCTTTGGGACGCTCTTCCGCATGTCGTCCTGTTGGGTGGAATCCCACATGAGTTTAGAAACTCACACCAGCCATGATTCTTTTTAAAGGTAAAGTGCAGGTTAATTTGTATTATGTATTTTACTTTATATTTTGTATTAATCATTTTTATATGAATAGTTTTGGGTTGTGGAACGAATCATCTGAGTTTCTATTATTTCTTATGTGGAAATTCGCTTTGATATACGAGTGTTTTGGATTTCGAGCACGTTTCTGGAACGAATTATGCTCGCAAACCGAGGTTCCACTGTATATATATATATATATATATATTATATATATATCTTATCCTGCCTACTACACTAAACTAAATTAAAAATCTATCTATCTATCTATCTATCTATCTATCTATCTATCTATCTATCTATCTATCTATCTATCTATCTATCTATTATATAGATCTTTTTTTTCCTTGGTAGGCTGCGTGTGTAGTGGGTTGTCAAAAAAAAGGGGTAAATACAAAACAATACACAGAACAGGACACAAGTCATCCTTAAAACAATACAATAGTACAATAGTAATAGTACAAGTACAGAGCAAAATACCCAGGATGGAGCAGTTGCAGGGTAAGGGTCTTGCTCAAGTGTCCAGCAGAGTAGAGTCACTTCTGGAATCGAACCGGCAACATTCTGAATGGCAGCACAGATCCCCAGCCTCAGCACCACACCATACCTAAGAGGTGTGAAGGAAAAGAAAAGGAAAAGAAAGAAATGAAACTAAGAGACTGTGTAGCATTAAGAGCCTGTGTAAAGGTATTCTGTTAATAAAATTTCTCTTACTTCTTCATGGATCAGTTGTTACAGTAATTGTGTCTGAGGTTTGGGACTCGGTGTTGCCCCCCAGTGGCCACACAGCTTTTTTTCATCTTCTATGGCCTTCACATCAAAAGAAAACAAAATGTAAACAATTTTACAATGGAAAATGCATAATCCTTTATTTTATTTTAACAATGAAATGCGACTTTCAGACATTCTTTGATTTTTCCAGCATTTTCCACTTTCTTTGACATGCAAAAAGTCTATTCTGAAGTGATTTCTTTGCAAAAAAATACTCTGCTCAGTCATCCTGCCATTGAAGTGGTGGTATAAATTATGTCATTCATGTGAAAAAGCACAAGTTGCCACCAGCCTGAAATTGTTTAATTAGGCAAACAAGCAAACTGCACACGGTAATCGCAGATCCACTGTACACGATGTATTAAAGCTGTCGCTCACAAAGGCACACTTCATTGCTTCTCGTGTTCCCGGTGGGCTTGCTGTTGCTGAGAGATCTGTTTTCCATATGATTTGTCCTTAATTTCAGAATGGTGCAATTTTCAGGAACAATGATCACTTAAAAATGTGTCAGTTTAGCTATAAATACAATTAATGGCACACCTTACAAAATACCTCATTCATTTACTTCACTTATTTAAGTTGTTCGCTAGGAAGCTCGGTTGAGAAGGGAGGTGATGATTAGTGAGCAGCAGTGTGGTTTCATGCCAAGAAAGAGCACCACAGATGTGATGTTTGCTCTGAGGGTGTTGATGGAGAAGTTTAGAGAAGGCCAGAAGGAGTTGCATTGCGTCTTTGTGAACCTGGAGAAAGCAGATGACAGGGTGACTGAGAGGAGTTGTGGTATTGTATGAGGAAATCGGGAGTGGCAGAGAAGTACATAAGAGTTATACAGGATATGTATGAGAAAGGTGTGAATGTGATGAGGTCTGCGGTAGGAGTGCATTCAAGGTTACATCAGGGATCGGCTCTGAGCCCTTTCTTATTTGCAATGGTGACAGTGACAGACAAGATTAGACAGGAGTCCCCATGGACTGTGATCTTTGCGGATAACATTGTGATCTGTAGCGAGAGTAGGGAGCAGGTCGAGGAGACCCTGGAGAGGTGGAGATCTGCTCTGGAGAGGAGAGGAATGAAGGTCAGTAGGACCACCAAGACAGAATACATGTGTGTGTATGAGAGGGAGGTCAGTGGAATGGTGAGGATGGTGAGGGAGTAGAGTTGGTAAAGGTGGAGGAGTTTAAACACTTGGGATCAACAGTTCAGAGTAATGGAGAGTGTGGAAGAGAGGTGAAGAAGAGAGTGCAGGCAGGGTGGAGGGGGTGGAGAAGAGTGTCTGGAGTGATTTGTGACAGACGGGTATCAGCAAGAGTGAAAGGGAAGGTCTACAGGACGGTAGGGAGACCAGCTGTGTTATATGGGATGGAGACGGTGGCACTGACCAGAAAGCAGGAGACAGAGCTAGAGGTGGCAGAGTTAAAGATGCTAAGATTTGCATTGGGTGTGACGAGGATGGACAGGATTAGAAATGAAAACATTAGAGTGTCAACTCAAGTTGGACGGTTTGGAGACAAAGTCAGAGAGGCGAGATTGCGCTGGTTTGGACATGTGCAGAGGAGAGATGCTGGGTATATTGGGAGAAGGATACTAAGGATCGAGCTGCCAGGCAAGAGGAAGAGGAAGGCCTAAGCAAAGGTTTATGGATGTGGTGAGAGAGGACATGCAGGTGATGGGGGTGACAGAGCAAGATGACGAGGACAGAAAGATATGGAACAGGATGATCCGCTGTAGTGACCCCAAACGAGAGCAGCCGAAAGAAAAAGAAGAAGATTGAAGTTGTTCACGTGCAGTGAACAGAGGAAGGAAGAAATTAGTCATCCATTATTTCTGTTTCATACAAGTGATGGTTTCAAAACAGAAAACTTAAATGTGAGTTGAAATCAAATGCACTTCATGCAGAATTGATATTATCACCATACAAGCATTCTTATATTGCCTAGCAAGCTAAATTTACAGCAGGGAGGGATTTCTACAACACCAACATTTATTTCTATAGCCCATTTTCATTAACAGGTTGTAGCTCACAGTGCTTTAGGTAGGTCTCATAGTCTGAAGGTCCTGAGTTTGATCCTCATAGCGGGCAACTCTGTGCTTCTGGGACAGCTTTGCTGTTAGTTAAACATACGGGCCTGTTGGACTGAATGGTCTCTTGTTGTTTGTCAGACTTCTTATGTTCTTATGTAACACTTTTTCCCAAACAATCCCCAGCCTGAAGTTTATTCGATTTTGATAATCTTTTTTGTAAGTCACTTTGGATAAAAGTACATGTGCATTTGGATTCATATTGTAGTGATGGACGGCACTGATGTCCCAGAAGGCACTGCAGCACTGCACCTTAAATTTGTCTGTTAATTTTAATTTCTTTCATGTCAGGTTTCAAACAGTTGTGTTTAATGTTTGGATCGGGACTAAAGAATGAAAGATTTTTATTTCAACCCGGTCCATCCTGTACAATCTCCACCAACATCGGCTAGCCATGAAGGACAGAGTGTCAGAAGTGACGTTGAGACCTTGCGAGTGTTTGTCTTTGCGATGGCAGAGACTAAAGTTTTTTTTTTTTATTGAGATGTTAGCATAAGAGGTCACAGAATTCGAGGGAATGACTAGCGAGAAAAAAAAGGTTTTGCATGTTGCCAATTTTATGGCATGTACTGCATATTATGGGTTATTTCAAGGTTACTGTTTTATGAAATGTGCTTATTATCAGACATGTTTTGTTATAAAGGATTCTATGCAGAAAAGAGTATTTTGAGCAATCTCTAGTGAAAGATTACAGTTTTTGGTGGTCGTGGGAACCTAACCCCCTATTTCCTGTTGGTTGAATGTTCACTTTGTTATCACTGCTAATGAGAGTCGTTTCTTACATGACGTCATTATGAAGATACAAGAAGATGTGTCTACACCCTTGCCCATGTAACGTTTGAGTCTCATGTTTACGCAAGACATGTCTATACCACTGCCCAAGTAACGCTGGACATTAATGCTGTTGGCACTTTTACAGCCTGAGTAAACGTCAGGTCTTATGGGAGATGCATCTATAACATTGCCCAAGTGCCACTCGGAATTGACATTTTTACAGCCCGAGTAATTCTCTGGTCTAACATGAGACACATCTATACCATTGTCCAAGTGACAGTCGGAACTAATGCTGTTGGCACTTTTACAGCCCGAATAAACCTCAGGTCTTATGGGAGATGCATCTAATACACTGCCCAAGTGACTCTTGGAACTAATGCTGTTGGCACTTTTACAGCCTGCGTAATCCTCGGGTCTAACATGAGACATGCCTATACCATTGCCCAAATGACACTCGGAACTAATGCCATTGACACTTTTACAGCCCGAGTAAACCTCAGGTCTTACGGGAGATGCATCTATAACATTGCCCAAGTGCCACTCGGAACTAACTCCGTAAGCACTTTTACAGCCCGATTAATACTTGGTTCTAACATGAGACACGTCTATACCATTGCCCAAGTGACACTCGGAAGTAATGGCCTTGGTACTTTTACAGCCCGACTAAACCTCAGGTTTTACGGGAGATGCACCTATACCATTGCCCGAGTGGCACTCAGAATTGACATTTTTACAGCCCAAGTAATCCTCGGGTGTAACATGAGACACGTCTATACCATTGCCCAAGTGACACTCGAAACTAATGCCATTGACACTTTTACAGCCGGAGTAAACCTCAGGTCTTACGGGAGATGCATCTATAACATTGCCCAAGTGCCACTCGGAACTAACTCCGTTAGCACTTTTACAGCCCGAGTAATACTTGGTTCTAACATGAGACACGTCTATACCATTGCCCAAGTGACACTTGGAAGTAATGGCCTTGGTACTTTTACAGCCCGAGTAAACCTTAGGTCTTACGGGAGATGCATCTGTTACACTGCCCAAGTGACTCTTGCAACTAATGCTGTTGGCACTTTTATAGCCCGAGTAATCCTCGGGTCTAACATGAGACATGTCTATACCATTGCCCAAGTGACACTCGGAACTAATGTTCAGCTCTGTTTTTACAGGCTGAGCGTCGCTCGGGTCTAACGCTAAGGACATTAATCCAGATCAGTGTAATGGGAAGCGGAGCCTATCTCAGCTGGCATAATAATAATTCTTTGCATTTATGAAGTGCTTTTCTCACTACTCAAAGTGCTCAGCAATTGCAGGTTAATGGCCTTGCTAAAGTAAGATGCTGCAGATGTTCTACCAGACGGTTGTGGCGAGTGCCCTCTTCTACGCGGTGGTGTGCTGGGGTGGCAGCATAAAGATGAAAGACGCCTCACGCCTGGACAAACTTGTTAAGAAGGCAGGCTCCATTGTAGGATTAAAGTTGGACAGTTTAACATCTGTGGCAGAGCGACGGGCACTAAGCAAACTCCTGTCAATCATGGAGAATCCACTGCACCCACTGAACAGTGTCATCTCCAGACAGAGGAGTAGCTTCAGTGACAGACTTTTGTCACGGTCCTGCTCCACTGACAGACTGAGGAGACCCCACACTATGCGACTCTTCAATTCCACCCGGGGGAGTAAATGCGAACATTATATTTAACATTTTATTTAATTTTTTTTCATTTTTATTACTATTTAATTTAATATTGTTTCTTTGTATCAGTATACTGCTGCTGGATTATGTGAATTTCCCCTTGGGATTAATAAAGTATCTATCTATCTATCTATCTATCTATCTATCTATCTATCTATCTATCTATCTATCTATCTATCTATCTATCTATCTGTCATATAGTGCCTTTCATGTCTATCTATCTATCTATCTATCTATCTATCTATCTATCTATCTATCTATCTATCTATCTAAAGGGCCCAACAGAGCAGAGTCCCTTTTGCCATTTTACGGGATTCGAACTGGCAACTTTCCGATTGCCAGTGCAGATCCCTAGCCTCAGAGCCATCACTCCGCCTGGAGCAAAGCAGGATCAAACCCTGGACAAGGTGCCAGGCCATCACCAAAACATACACACACTCCACAGGCCAATTTAGGGTCACCATTACACTCAATCTGCGTGTGTTTGGACAGTGGGAGGAAGCCCAAGCAGTCACAGATAAAGTATGCAAACTCCATGGAGGGAAGACCCGGGATGGAAACACCTTACTGTGTGAGTCAGCAGTGCTGCCACTGTGCCACCATGCCACCTCGATTTAGTGTTGTACAACATCAAAATGTGAACACTTCCAAGTGAATATTTTTACAGGCACTGTAGATAGTTAGATATGGAAGGCACTACATATCAGATAGATAGATGGCTGAAATGTGTGCCTATGAGTGCGTGTGTCTGTTGTGTTGTATCGACATACAAATGCTTCTCTTCCAACTCCGTTGCTTTTTACTTTGTTTTAACTTCATATTGCCCAAATTTATATGCAGGAAAGCACCTGATTCTGCCGAGAGATTTAATTGAAGTAAAGAACACTATTAGCTTTGTAATCCCAGTTGCCTCAATAACAATATGCATTCAGATGTTTGCTGGTTTCTGTTTAGCAAGCACTTTTGCTAATGAATTAGGCATTAAAAAAATAAATAAATAAATAAATAAACTATCAAGATTTCAGTTGCCACAATGTAATTTTACACAGTAAAATGACACAGCTTTTTTTTGTCATATTATTTTCTCAAATCAATTTTCCACAGTCAGCCTTTTGTTTAGTGAACTCCATCAGTTTTTTTTTTACAATTTTTAAAGCGGAATGCAATCAAATACACTCAATTCTAGTGGCGCCTGCAGCACATTTTTTGTTATTTTATACACGCCAACCAATCTAATGCCCTATTGGGAGAGAGCTGAGGGCAGCATGGTGCCACAGAAATCAGATCTTTGCCCGCTGTGTAGTTTCCCTGTTGCCCCATGTGTGTGTGTGTGTGTGTCTGTGTGATTTGTCTCCAGATATTTTGGTTTCTTCCAACATCCCAAATGCTGAAGGTTAAATAAAGATGCTAAACTGGTGTGAGTGCGTGTGTCACCCTACAGAAATAAACTGCAATAAGAAATGAGAAAATTAGAAATACCTAAACTAAAATAATATTCTTAATAGCAGCCACCATGGGATTATGGGAAGAAGTCAGACAAGCAGGTGTTCTCCTCATCCCACCTCTAACACCAGTGCAGCACTGGTGGTGAATGCCAGTATATCCTCTTTTACCTTAACAAGACTGCTCACTGTTGCCATACTAGACTGACTTCATTTGTAGCTTTGTATGGTTGCCATTTTTCTAGGCTTCCCTGCAGCTGGCTCTGAAGCTGCTCATTTACACGATGGAATGCCAGCCCAATGCAACTTGTCAGCGCTGTTACATTGCCCTCCTTTCAGTCAGTGCCCCGTAGGAACCATTTTTAACTCCTTGAAACGGAGCACAAACTCTTTTAAACTGTCAAGGTAGTCTTCCTCTCCATTGAGCGGCCGGTGACAAAGGCACATTAACAGGGGTCTTCACTGCTTCGTTGTCAGGTGACACAGCAGGAATGTTGAATGCTGCATTGTCATGCAGTTAGTGACGTGCGGTGAGGCCCTGACTCCTTCAGAGCCCGATTTACAAATATATGAGCCCAAAAGAGCAGCTTATTCACTATTCAACTGGAAGCTTGCACATCGACTACTGGTTATGTTTCATATCTCATCAGCTGTCTTTAACACACACATATCTGGCTAAGAAAGAACGTTACATTTCTAGCGGCGAGAGAGAGCGGAGAGAGCGCATTTGCTCCTCACCCTCCATGTGTTCTAAATTTGCCGTTGCAATTCCACAATTCATACTCATAAAATACAAATGAAATTATAGAGTGGTGTACAAAAAAAAAAAAACGGATTTCAACTTTGACCTCAACTTTTTGACCTTGTTTTTAAAAGCTTTTAATTCTGATGCTTTAAACAATTTTAACACAGACTGTTCAACAAAAGGATAACAAGAAAAACAAAATAATATTTTATGTAAGGTCAAAATGTAGTTTATAAATATTAGATTGTTTTTTTCTTAGTCTGATCCCATTTTTTTTTTTTATAAAATTGAAAACCGTTTATGGTCTTATACCTTTATTTGTAAATGAAGTCCATGCGCCTATCCTTCTCCACAAAAATCTTCGTCACTTTCTTGTAAAAGTCCTACTTATTTTCCTTTAGTTTTAAAAAATCTTAAATCTTCCATTTTGGCAGTCAGTCGGAATAATAAATAAATAAATTAACGGACCGCTGCAGTGCACTTGACTACCTGATGTTGCTAACTTACTGGTGCCTCTGCCTAGGAGAACAGCAGCAATAAGCACCTGTTGGGCTCACAGGGCGGCACGGTACTGTCTGCCTCACCTTGTACCTTTTCACTACAGCTTTATGTCTGATCAGCAAGACTAAATATGTCACACATGTTCATTAAAGATATTAGCCAGACTGTGGATAGTCAGAGTGTATAGTAAAGGTGTCTGCAAACCTTATATTAGCGACAAGCAGAGAGAGCGACAGGCATGTGCCAATTTCATGCATCAACTCCGTGTGCGAGGGAGAGCGCAGTCCAAGGGGAGGTGAGGCTCATTGTTTCCGCATCTCGTGTTTCTCCCCCATTTTCAACAGGAAATGCACCAGTTCAGCAATTTTAACTATAAAGATGATAACAATTATTGAAATCATACAGAAAACATATTAACAACACAGACCAATGGACACATTTATTTTATGTTATCATTATTAGTTTTTTTTACTTTCCATGCCTCACCTGCCTCCCCTGACCGCACGTCCCTGCATGCAGTACAGCAAGGATGTTTAATGCTGCACTTCACTGTGGTGATCTGGTGATTACATTTGGGAAAGCGAATCTCCTCGTGATGAGATGAAGATGTCGTGGTATCTCACCTGTCTTTCTTCACTGGCTGCAAACATCATTTTGAGTCTGACCTTCAGCTGTGATACGCTCCCTCAGTGGCTGGTGTGTCTTTTGCAGATTCCCAGATCTCAGCCTCAGGACTTTTTAGTAAATCCTCTGAAAAGCCCCATAAGTCTGTTTTCAGGTCTCAGCAATTCCTGGCCAACCAGGCCCACCCAAAAAGACCGGTCTGTCTTATAATATCTTAAAATGAAAAAAATAAATCTCTAATTGCAAGGAAAGGTTCGAGATATTGACAAGAATGAAGTAATGCTACTCGAAAACAAGCATGCTGGGTAATGGCAGTGTGAACCAGAGCGAAGCAGCAAGAATCATTGGGGTACCAACTCAGCAGACCTGTTTCATTATTTCAAAACATAAAAAAGAGCGGAAGAACAAGTTCAAAAATCAGCCCTCACCGAGTCCTCTACTTTGATTGTTGGGTTTTGAAATCTTGCACTGGAGCTCATTTGCTCTTGAAATCAGGTCTTGAATGAAACCCCAGTTTTCAGGGCTGACCGGGGTGGGGCCTGTTCTGGGTGTCATGGTCAGGGTTGGGTGCCCTCACTGGGCATCATCTTGGAGAGGAGGGGGAAAGAGAAGATACTTCCAGTGACAGTACACCCTTATGCCCCAGAGTGGCAATGCCTACTTCAGTCGAGACAAGTGTGAACATGAGTGACACAGAGCAAGAAGAACAACATCAGAGTGGAAATTCATGCCATGTAGTTCCCAGAATCTGAGGTGAGGATTTGATGGATTTGGTTTTTGGAACACACCTGTCTACACTACTGCATTGATTATAACTTTGACCAAACTGTGTGTTTGTTTTACAGCTTTTCTTACCTTTTCTCAAGGTCCTTGCATAAGGTAGAGGCAGCCGAGTGGATTGGGGTGGGGGTTCTTTGATAGGTAATCCCTTGTAGATCCCTTGCAACATGCCTTGGTCCGGTGCACACCCTGATTTTGCTGTCGAAGTGTTCTTCAAAAAAAAACAACTCCATCATCACTACGCAACGCGCCTTCCGAACACACTTCAGAATTCCTCCTAATGGTGACGTCCCAATTCTTTAGTGGGTGGCTAAATTTAGACAGACAAGTACACCATTGAACAAAAAATCTCCAGGCCGTCCTCGAACTGTACGAATGCCTGAAAACATCCAAGCTATAAGGGCATCAATTCTGCAGTCTCTTCTTCGTTCAGTCCACAAACCTGCTTCTGCCTTTAGCATTTCTTTGATTTTTCATGAGGACCTTAATTTCCATCCATCAAAATGATTGCAAAGCAGGAACTACTGAGAGAGACTGGGAGAGCCGTAGAGAGTTGTGTGCCGACATTCTGCAAACCGTTCATCGAGATGCCATCGTCATGTGCAGCGATGAGGCACATTTCCATTTGAATGGTTGTGTACATAAGCAAAACATTCGCTATTGGGCTGAATCCAACCCTCGTCAACTTCATCAGAGACCCCTGCAAAGTCAGCGGGTTACAGTTTGGTGCGTCACTGCAGAATTTGTCATTGTAGTTGCTTAATTTTTTGAGAAAAGGGGAGCAACGGTCACCGTCACTTCAGAACATTACATTGAAATACTAGAGAACTTTTTGCGGCCCCAACTGGAAGAAATGGATGATCTGGTTTGAACAGGATGGAGTGACAGCTCATACAGTGTGGAGATCCATGCAAGTTTTGTGGGAGATGTTTCCAGGGAAGCTGATCTCCCTGTGTGGCGAAGTCGGGTGGACTTCATGTTTGCCTGTGCGCTCCGTGAGATTTCTGCTTGTGGGGCCATCTCAAGTCAAAGGGAACACAACGACCTCAAAACCCTGAAGCCCTCAAGGACGCTATTTGTCTTGAAGAGTGTATCGCTAATGATGGCAGACACCTTGAAGACATCATTTTTAAAACATGGTGAACAAAATCTATTTCTATACCCTTTCTTGTATTGTAATGAATTTATTTTATCTTTTAGTGTTTTTGTAGAATAAATGTTTGAAATGTGGTACTTTAGGCCTAAAAAAACAAAATTGCAGAAATCTAATTTTAAGTAGAAATCAATAAAGAATAAATTAAAAAGAAGATTATCACTTGTATGTATGACCCTTAATAGATTTGCTTGTTTTAATTTCCTGCTTAAGAAGTGTGTAGTTACATTAATTGGCTTACAAAGAATCGTGTCCTTGCACATTTTTAGCTTTTTAAATCTCGCAATAATTTAAAACATACAATGTTTAACAAAGTAAGTGGGCCCTGTTATGTTCTGGCAATGTATCTGGGGTGGGTTCCTGCCTTGTACCTAGTATTGCTGGGAGAGGTATATACCGTATCTATTATATAGTGCCTTTCATATCTATCTATCTATCTATCTATCTATCTATCTATCTATCTATCTATCTATCTATCTATCTATCTATCTATCTATTTTATAATGCCTTTCATATCTATCTATCTATCTATCTATCTATCTATCTATCTATCTATCTATCTATCTATTTTATAATGCCTTTCATATTATATAATGCCTTTCATATCTATCTATCTATCTATCTATCTATCTATCTATCTATCTATCTATCTATCTATCTATCTGTAATATAGTGCCTTTCATGTCTGTCTATCTATCTATCTATCTATCTATCTATCTATCTATCTATCTATCTATTTATCTATCTATCTATCTATCTATCACTTAACTCTTACCTATTTCTTTACTCTGTCTATTTGCCGGAGGTTTACAGATGTGGACAGGAAGAGGGGAGGAAGTGCTAAAGTACCAGAGTCACAGAATTTTAAGTATATTGGATTTTAGACATTTTATTAAAGTCTACACAATAAAGAGTATCAAAATGAAAACAGGGTCACCGTTGAACCTCAGACGATGAAACAGCTGCACTTTTTATTCTTTTTGTTTTTAATAAATTATTATAATTCTGATTTTAAAGTCTTGCTTGTCTGCCTCATGACTATCAATGCCCAGGATTAAGGAAGGTGATTGTGGTTGCAGTTCCAAGGCATCCCAACTTGTAAATACTGTAGTTATTATTATTATAATTACTATTATTAAACTGTTTTCATTGTTCACATTAATTACTTCATTGTGTCATTTTTGGATTGAGCATGTCACTGAATTTGCATGACGCTGACCTTTCGATCATTTTTTTTTCGCTGCAGTAAAGGGACAGCTTTTGGCTGCACCTCAGAACATGTCTGTGTGTGTCTCGCTTGCTCCTCGCTTCCTGGTCAGTACATGAACTACTAGACGCTCAGGGACTGAGGTTGTGCGAGGGTTCAAGGAGCATAGGGCAGCATCACAATGGGTTATCAGCACACACCACAGCACCAATGTGTTGCCCAGTAAGAAGATATGTCATCATTATAAATCCCTCCTTTTTAGGGCTGTGGGGAGCTGAAATCTGTCCTGTCAGCATTAGGAACAAAACCACAACCAACAGCAGATGGGGTGCCAGTGTGTCGTGGTGGACACTCACAAACACAGCTACACTTAATCATGGCGGGTCAGTTTAGAGTCCACATAACCTACTAAACACACTGACCTTTAGAATATGGCAGGAAAAAAATCATTTTAATTTGAGGGATTTATTTGTACAGTCCAATAAGATAGACTTTATTTATTGATGCAGAGAAGAATGTAAAACAAGATGTTAACAGATAAAAAACTTTATCCGTTTGATACTGTGCTAGCATAATAATTTTGGAATGAAAAATAAAAGGATAACAATTTGTTCGTATGCATCTCTTGAGTCTTAATTAATTGCGCACGCTGTGCCTCTCTGCGTCTTCTTAATTCTGTTCATCTTTTTATTTTCTTTTGCGATCAGACACTGTTATTGTAATATTCTTTTATTCTGCATTGCCGTTACAACTGAAATCCAAAGCTGGCAGTGGGCTGCAGGTACAAAACAAAAGGGTACAAACTGCTGGTTACTCGGCTTCACCCCTTATTCTTAGTCTGTCCCTCAGAGTAGTCATGTTGTCCATTTCTTTTTACTCTACCTTGACTAGTCTCCCACTCCCTGCTGCTGTAAAACATCCCCACAGCCTGATGCTGCCACCATTACGCTTCACCGTTGGAGTGGCATTGCACAGGTGACAAGTGGGGCCTATTTCATTAAAGAATATGAAGTTTAGAATTGAAGACAAACACGTCAATCTTGGTTCATCAGACTGGAAATTCTTGTTTCTCATAGCCTGAGAGTTCTTATTTTTGAAAACGCCAAGCGAGCTTTCATGTGTCATCTGACCACTCTTCCATAAAACAAATATTCCAGGAGTGTCACAGTGGTGGTCGTCCTTCTGGACGTTTCTACCTTCTCCTCACAGGTTCTCTGTAGCTCAGCGATAGTGATCATTGGGTTCTTACTCAGCTTGGTCAGACTGTCAACTCTAGGACGAGTCCTCTTCCCATTTCACAATTATTGAGGCCACACTGAAAGCTTCAGAAATGGTTTCTTACCTTTGCCCTTGATCCATGCCTCATCACAATTTCATCGTGGAGGTCTATAGGGAGATCTTTTGACTTCATATCAGGGTCCTTTCATCAGATTGGCTGTCCCAGCGCTGACTCAGGTTGGAATGGCCAATAGGGGGAGGCAGCTTGATGGCCGAGGTCTCCAGGACTCTAAACTAATCCATATCATATTATAGGATATCATCTACTGTTGAATTCTGCTCTGTATTTGTAATATTTCTATTGCATTATTATATTGTATCAAGGATTACTTGTGATCTGCTCTGTGTATTATATGAGGGACATTCAAAAAGTTTCCGCATTTTCGTATTTTTATTGGAAATGGTGAAGGCGGGAGGAGTAGTGATTGGGCATTAAGAAGTTGGTACAATGCTGGGAAAATTGCATCGCAAATGAAGGTGACTATGTAGAAAGGTGATATAATTTGTTTTTGAAATTCTTAATAAATAGAGTTAAAAAAAGTGCGAAAAGAGTTGTTTTCATATATATAGGTACAGCATTTGTTATTATTGCCGTTCAATGGAGGCCTTGCTTAGTGACTCAATGTTTTCTCCGTTCTAAGCTTTTCTGGAACCCATCTTTTAGAAAGCATCGTATATGCCTACATATTAGCAATGTCTGAAAATCGGTGGCCATTCAAGGCTGTCAAAGAGTTACCTCTGGCTAAAACACAATTTTATTTTCCTTATGATGGTTTTTACTTTCTCATATATGAAGTATAGGGAAATTATTGTACTCGTCCAAAGATTTGATGTTGAGATTTTGGTGAATCTCGATGTTTTAGACCTCCCTCACTTTCTCGTATACCAAGTATAGGGAAAGTATTGGAATCCTCCAAAAATTACATTTTAAGATTTTGATGAATCTCAACGTTTTAGATCTCCCTGACTATCTCGTTTACGAAGTTTAGAGAAAGTATTGGAATCCTCCAAAAATTTTGTAATGGTCGACCCCTTACCCAGCCGGTAGCTACACTACCAAGACCTGTGGCCTGGATGAATTACTGAGGCTAACTTACATATACCAAGCTGTACCTCTAACAAATAATAGTTTCCCCTCAATTGACAGTTAAACACAAGCACACAAAAGCAGATATGTAAAATAGGTGTTTAATGAAATGTAATACAATAACAAAAACAATAATGCAAATCTCCCATGTAGAAAATATACAGTGGAACCTCGGTTCACGACCATAATTCGTTCCAAAACTCTGGTCGTAAACCGATTTGGTTGTGAACCGAAGTAATTCCCCCATAGGATTGTATGTAAATACAATTAATCTGTTCCAGACCGTACGAACTGTATGTAAATATATTTTTTTAAAGATTTTTAAGCACAAATATAGTTAATTATACCATAGAATGCACAGTTAATAGTAAACTAAATGTAAAAACATTGAATAACACTGAGAAAACCTTGAACAACAGAGAAAATGAACACTGCAAGAGTTTTCGCTATAGCGCTGTGAACCACTCGCTAAAAACACTTTTTTTTTTAAATGAGTTTTAAGCACAGGGAAAAAAACGAATATTTGAAAAATCTGTAATTTAAGAAACCACCAAGAAAAGTAACACTGCAACAATGCACGCTACGAACGGATCGCTGTAAACAGAAGTGAGGTGGAGGTTAAAATCCAATAGAAAAAAGTCTTGATTAAATACAAGGTTAAAACAATGCTCGAATCAGTCTCTTTAACAAACCCCGCGCATTCTTTAACTGTCTTCTCCGCCTTATGCGTCCTGCCGTCTCGCTGCTTGCTCTTGCGCGCATGTGTGTGTCTCTCTCGCGTGTGTGTGTGTGTGTGTCTCTCTCTCTCTCACTCGCAGTACAGGGAATGCACAGGGAGAGACTGAACACGTGCGGAAATCATTGGCGCGCACAAACTGAAAGGGAAACTGGCTTGTTCGTATACCAAGTATGTGGTTGTTTGGCGAACTTTTTGGTCATAAACCGATTTGTAAGTGTTCCGAGACGTTCGTGAACTGGGGTTCCACTGTGTATATATATATATATATATATATAAACTGCTCAAAAAAATTAAAGACACATCACATCTCAATGGGAAAAAGAAATCCTCCTGGATATCTATACTGATATAGACTGGGTAATGTGTTAGGAACGAAAGGATGCCACATCGTTTGATGGAAATGAAAATGATCAACCTACAGAGCCCTGAATTCAAAGACGCCCCAAAAATCAAAGTGAAAAAATGATGTGGCAGGCTAGTCCATTTTGCCAAAATTTAATTGCAGCAACTCAAATTATGCAGCACTTTGTATGGCCCCTGTGTTCTTGTATACATGCCTGACAACATCGGTGCATGCTTCTAATGAGATGACAGATGGTGTTGTGGGGGATCTCCTCCCAGATCTGGACCAGGGCATCACTGAGCTCCTGGACAGTCTGAGGTGCAACCTGGTGGCATTGGATGGACCAAAACATAATGTCCCAGAGGTGTTCTATTGGATTTAGGTCAGGAAAGTGTGGTGGCCAGTCAATGGTATCAATTCCTTCATCCTCCAGGAACTGCCTGCATACTCTCACCACATGAGGCCAGGAATTGTCGTGCACCAGGAGCCACTGTACCAGCATAGGGTCTGACAATGGGTCCAAGGATTTCATCCTGATACCTAATGGCAGCCAAGGTGCCTTTGTCAAGCCTGTAGCGGTCTGTGTGACCCTCCATGGATATGCCTCCCCAGACAATCATTAACCCACCACCAAACTGCTCATGCTGAATGATGTTACAGGCAGCATAATGTTCTCCATGGCTTCTCCAGACCCTTTCACTTCTGTCACGTGCTCAGGGTGAACCTGCTCTCATCTGTAAAAAGCACAGGGCACCAGTGGTGCATCTGCCAATTCTGGTATTCTATGGCGAATGCCAATCAAGCTGCATGCTGCTGGGCAGTGAGCTCAGGGCCCATTAGAGGACATGGGGCCCTTGGGTCACCCTCATGAAGTCTTTCTGGTTGTTTGGTCAGAGACATTCACACCAGTGGCCTGCTGGAGGTCATTTTGTAGGGCTCTGGCAGTGCTCATCCTGTTCCTCCTTGCCCAAAGGAGCAGATACAGTCCTGCTGATGGGTTATGGACCTTCTATGGCCCTCTCCAGCTCTCTACAGTAACTGCTTGTCTCCTAGAATCTCCTCCATGCCCTTGAGACTGTGCAGGAGACACAGCAAACCTTCTGGCAATGACACGTATTGATGTGCCATCCTGGAGAAGTTGGACTACCTGTGCAACCTCTGTAGGGTCCAGGTATCGACTCATGCTACCAGTAGTGACACTGACTGTAGCCAAATGCAAAACTAGTGAAGAAACAGTCAGAAAAGATGAGGAGGGAAAATGTCAGTGGCCTCCACCTGTTAAACCATTCCTGTTTTGGGGTCATCTCATTGTTGCCCCTCTAGTGCATCTGTTGTTAATTTCATTAACACCACAGCAGCTGAAACTGATTAACAACCCCTCTGCTACTTAACTGACCAGATTAATATCCCATAAGTTTCATTGACTTTATGCTATACTCTGATTAAAAGTGTTCCTTTAATTCTTTTGAGCAGTATATATATATATATATATATATATATATATATATATATATATATATATATATATATATATATATATATATATATATATATATATATATATATATCCCTCCACCAAAGCAGTAACATGAAACACCATATATACAATAACAAACCCTCCCTTGCCCCTGTAACATATAACAAACACTAAACACAAATAACAATAATGAATGAATACTGAAATGACAATGATCGTGAACTTGAGTCCGGGAATATTACTGTCCTGAATATGGATGACTGATCAAGAAAAAATGGATGCGTTTAAATCTCCTGAATAAATGGAACAATCTCACCGTGTTTCCTCGGCGTATGGTGGATAATGAAGTCCAACCCCGGGATTTCCAGTGATGACTGAACTGTCGTGAATCCGGCAGAATGAGAAACAAACTGGGTACAAGGCTTGATGTGAAAAATAGCAGGAAATGATGGTCTGTTGTCATTAAATAAAATCCCTGTCTTTCTTCTTCCTCCTCTCCTTTCCTCTTTCCTTCCTGATTGTTTAAATAGTAAAGAGCCGGATATAACTGAATGTGAACAGGGGCTTTCCATCCTGGGGCTGTGGTCTATGTCCCTCATCCGTCCCCTCTACACTTACGGGGACAACATTCACTGACGTACACATACCGAACAGTAAACGGGACAATGGAAATAACACTCACTCAGCACACACATATTGAATATACTATTACTATGTATGGGTGCATGGGAGTTTGCCCGACCGGTCTACATGTGTTTTGTGGACTTGGAAAAGGCGTTCGATCGTGTCCCTCGGGGAATCCTGTGGGGGGTGCTCCGGGAGTATGGGGTACCGGACCCCCTGATAAGAGCTGTTCGGTCTCTGTACAACCGGTGTCAGAGCTTGGTCCGCATTGCCGGCAGTAAGTCGAGCCCGTTTCCAGTGAGATTTGGACTCCGCCAGGACTGCCCTTTGTCACCGATTCTGTTCATAACTTTTATGGACAGAATTTCTAGGCGCAGCCAGGGTGTTGAAGGGGTCCGGTTTGGTGGACTCAGGATTGGGTCACTGCTTTTTGCAGATGATGTTGTCCTGTTTGCTTCATCAGGCCGTGATCTTCAGCTCTCTCTGGATCGGTTCGTAGCTGAGTGTGAAGCGGCTGGGATGAGAATCAGCACCTCCAAATCCGAGACCATGGTCCTCAGCCAGAACAAGGTGGAGTGCCTTCTCAGGGTTGGGGGAGAGATCCTGCCCCAAGTGGAGGAGTTCAAGTATCTCGGGGTCTTGTTCACGAGTGAGGGAAGAATGGAGCATGAGATCGACAGGCGGATCGGTGCGGCGTCCGCAGTGATGCAGGCTCTGCATCGGTCTGTCGTGGTGAAAAAGGAGCTGAGCCGTAAGGCAAAGCTCTCAATTTACCAGTCGATCTACGTTCCTACCCTCACCTATGGTCATGAGCTATGGGTAGTGACCGAAAGAACGAGATTGCGAATACAAGCGGCTGAAATGAGTTTCCTCCGCAGGGTGTCTGGGCTTTCCCTTAAAGATATGGTGAGACACTCAGTCTTCCGGGAGGGGCTCAGAGTAGAGCCGCTGCTCCTCCGCATCGAGAGGAGTCAGATGAGGTGGCTCGGGCATCTGATCAGGATGCCTCCTGGACGCCTCCCTGGTGAGGTGTTCCGGGCACGTCCAACCGGGAGGAGGCCCGGGAAGACCCAGGACACGCTGGAGGGACTATGTCTCCCGGCTGGCCTGGGAACGCTTGGGATTCTCCCGGAAGAGCTGGAAGAAGTGGCCGGGGAGAGGGAAGTCTGGGCCTCTCTGCTTAAGCTGCTACCCCTGCGATCCGACCTCGGATAAGCGGAAGAGGATGGATGGATGGATGGATGGATATTACTATGTAGCCCCACTACAATTTCATTTCGCGATTTTTATGAATCTTGACGTTTTAAACCTTTAGTCCTAAAATACCATTTTTGGAATTATGTCTGTGTTTGTGTGTGTGTGTAAACACGCTAACTTCATTCACTTAAGGATGGAGAAGAGACCTCACCGGCCACTGTTCATCCGAGGGCTTGAAGTGGAGAGGGTGAGCAGCATTAAATACCTGGGCGCCTACATTAGTGAGGACTTCACTTGGACACATAACACCACACAGCTGGTCAAGAGGACTCAGCAGTGGCTGTACTTTCTGAGGAGACTGAGGAAGTTTGGTATGTCGACTAAGATCCTCAGCAACTGTTACAGCTGCACTGTTGCGAGCATCTTGACCAGCTGCATCACCGTGTGGTACGGTAACACTACGCTATGGACCGCAGACACCTGCAGAGAGTGTTAAAGACTGCTGAGAAGATCACCAGGACCCCACTGCCCTCTCTGAAGAGCATCAACAACTGCAGAGTCCGAAGGAGAACTTCCTCGACTCACCCCAACACGAACTGTTCACACTTCTACCCTCAGGCAGGAGGTACAGACGTATCAAATGCAGGACTTCCACGCTAAAGAACTCTTTCTTTCCCAAGGCCATTAGATTCCTAAATAACTGACTGGAGTTTATAACTGTGGTCCACCTCATTCTATTGACCTCACACAACTGTATTTGACTTGTCCATCACACACCTACCTGCGCACTTTATACTTCTATTCTGTTTTAATACTTTATGCTGCCTCTGTTACTTATTATCTATCTGCTACTTATTATTTATGTTTATCTTTATTCGTTGGTTTTGGCATTTAGTGTGGACAGCAAAGGAAGAATTTCATTGTACAGGGAAACGTGTTTTCTTACTGTGCACATGACAAGAAACTTTGAACTTTACAGTTACTCTTCTGTCACAAATCACTCCTGACACTCTTCTCCACCCAGATCACCCTGCCTGCAGACCCTTCTGCACCTCTCCGCCGCACTCTCCCTTGAACCCAAGTATTTAAATTCATCCATGCAGTCGCACCCTTCCACCACCTTCCCTCTCATTCACGCACATGGACTCCATCTGACTCCTAGCGAGTGTGACAGATTCTAAATACGTAAAAACTTTGCTTGTTTGGTTTCTTTTTGTGCTTTTTTGAGTTCATGGCTCCTCATTTGTTACTTTTGTAAGAACGAGTCTTAGAAAGTTAATGTTTGATATTAAATTCATATTGTGTTTGCTTCATTTCAATAGAACGTTAGTTAGTTATAATATGGTATAGCCTTTCACCCCCTGTGGTTAATGTGAAATAGAACCTTCTTGGCCATATCTGTAATACAGTTTGTTAAGTGACTTAGTGTGTTTGGGGGCTTAGTCTCCTTCCTATCATGGACTGATAGGCCCATTTGCAGTTTGTAAATGGGATACGCATACAGTTTTGTGATCATTTGGAAATGGTTCGACCGTATGAGCATCTTAGAGAAATCCATCCATCCATTATCCAACCCGCTTTATCCCAACTACAGGGTCACGGGGGTCTGCTGGAGCCAATCTCAGCCAACACAGGGCGCAAGGCAGGAAACAAACTCCGGGCAGGGTGCCAGCCCACCGCAAATTAGAGAAATTAAACAAGATAAAAGAAATGGACTGAATTGTCTTTCCTTTCAACAAGGACTTTTCTTTACTTTGCAATACCAGCTTTTTCACTATTTTTGTGTGCACCATCTTACGTTGAATTTTTACTAAAGCTTTTAAAAAACGAAGAAATTTCGTGTCTATGGAATCATTTCAATGCAACACGCTATTGCAAAAAATCCCATGATACAAACTAAAGCTGCAGAACTTTGGTAATTTTGGATAAACGGTGATAGTTCTTGTTTTTGTCTCTCCATCTCTCTCTCTCTCTCTCTCTCAGCCTTCTGGTTATGATCTCTTGCCTGTCTTAAACCAAACGTTTCTGGAACCTTCCATTTAGAAAGTGTCAGGCCTGCCACATTAGCAATGACTGAAAATCGGTGGCACTTCCAAGCTGTCTTGGGAAAAATCAAATAAGTCACCTGTGGCCAAATGTGACAAATAATGGCAGATGATACATTATCAGCTCAACCTTACAGAAAATGTAGGCGTCTGAATACTTTCTGAATCCACTGTAATTTACTTTCTAAAAGACATGAAGATGACAGGACACATTTAGAGTCAAGAGCAGAACAGAATAAACCTAAAGAAAGTATCCATTAAATAAGAATAAGACCTGCTTTTTTACATGCTTATGTAAGTTTGTGTTTATTTATTTTAATTATTATTTTTCGTATTTTTATTTGAATTATTTACCCTCTGTGATTGGAATTTTTTTTTCCCCTAAACTTCTTGTCAAGCACTTTGAGATCCATATCGTGCATATATAACACGGGTAAATAAAAACAAAAAAGTCAAGGTGTCATTTAGTGTACAAAATTTTCTTCAACTTTACAGTCCTATGAAAAAGTTTGGGAAGCCCTCTTAATTCTTTGGATTTTTGTTTCTCATTGGCTGAGCTTTCAAAGTAGCAACTTCCTTTTAATATCTGACATGCCTTATGGACACAGTAGGATTTCAGCAGTGACATTAACTTTATTGAATTAACAGAAAATATGCAATATGCATCATAACAAAATTAGACAGGTGCATAAATGTGGGCACCCAACAGAGATATGACGTCAATACTTAGCTGAGCCTCCTTTTGCTCCTTTGAGCCTCCAGACGCTGTCCTCCTATAGCCTGTGATGAGTGTCTGGATTCTGGATGGAGGTATTTCTGACCATTCTTCATACAAAATCTCTCCAGTTCAGTTCAATTTGATGGACAGCCTGCTTCAAAACATCCCATAGATTTTCGATGATATTCAAGTCAGGGACTGTGACGGCCATTCCAGAACATTGTACTTCTCCCTCTGTATGAATGCCTTTGTAGATTTCGAACTGTGTTTTGGGTCATTGTCTTGTTGGAATATCCAACCCCTGCGTAACTTCAGCTTTGTGACTGATGCTTGAACATTATCCTGAAGAATTTGTTGATATTGGGTTGAATTCATGCAACCCTTGACTTTAACAAGGGCCCCAGTCCCTGAACTAGCCACACAGCCCCACAGCATGATGGGACCTCCACCAAATCTGACAGGAGGTAGCAGGTGTTTTTCTTGGAATGCGGTGTTCTTCCGCCATGCAAAGCACTTTTTGTTCTGACCAAATAACTCCATTTTTGTCTCATCAGTCCAAAGCACTTTGTTTTAAAATGAATCTGGCTTGTCTAAATGAGCATTTGATACAACAAGCGACTCTGTTTGTGGTGTGAGTGCAGAAAGGGCTTCTTTCTCATCACCCTGCCATACTGATGTTCTTTGTGCAAATTGTGCTGAATTGTAGAACGGTGTACAGATACACCATCTGCAGCAGGCTCTATTCAATAAGGACGTGCACAAAAAGGCAAGCTTCAAAAGGGCGACCTCAATTGGGCGCAGCGAATAAAGGCAAACGCAACAAAATTATTACAGACAATTTATTAGATAAAGGCAATGATTGAACGTATAAAAAGGCAAAAGCAAGAATATTAAAACATTCAATTAATTAATGCATGAACTTCTAAAAAACTATTTCTAAAGCTCTCTATATTTCGTTGTTTTCTGCTCTTACTCATTGTTGTGCTACACTTGAAGCTGTAGATTATGTGCAATGCCACGTAGATATTCGAGATGCGGTCTATTAGCATAATCAAGGACAATTGATTTAATTCACTCTAAAGTGTCTCTGTGCATTTCCAGATGTGTTTCCCGTTGATAGTTTTCTCCTTTCTGAATGTGTAGCCTTGGACTACGAGTAGATCTGCACCTTTGTTGCTCTTCACATATTCCTGAGCCATTTGAACTAAATTATCTACGAACGCCTTTATTCGCTGCGACCAATTGAGGTCACCCTTTTGAAGCTCGCCTTTTTGTGCGCGCCCTTATTGAAGGATCCCTTTGCAGCGAGATGTTCTTGCAGGTCTTTGGAGGTGATCTGTGGGTTGTCTGTCACCATTCTCACAATCCTGCACATACGCCACTCCTGTATTTTTCTTGGCCTGCCAGACCTGCTGAGTTGGTTTAACAGCAACTGTGCCTGTGGCCTTCCATTTCCTGATTCCATTCCTTACAGTTGAAACTGACACTTTAAACCTCTGAGATGGCTTTTTGTAGCCTTCCCCTAAACCAGGAGACTAAACAATCTTTGTTTTCAGATCTTTTGAGAGTTGCTTTGAGGATCCCATGCTGTCTGTCACTCTTCAGAGGAGAGTCAAAGGGAAGGAAGCACAACTTGCAATTGACCACCTTAAATACCTTTGACCACTCATGATTGGACACTCCTGCCTATGAAGTTCAAGGCTTGACGAGCTCATCCAACCAAGTAATCAGCATTGAGCAGTGACAGACATTCAAATCAGCACAATGACAAGGGGACCCACATTTGTGCACAGCCAGTTTTTCACATTTGATTTAATTTCATACAACTAAATACTGCGTCACTAAAAATCTTTGTTCGGAAAACGCTCAGATGTTCCTAGGAAATGAAAGACACTGTTATCTTTTTTGTTGAAAGTACAGTCAATTATTAAGCAGGCTGAGAGGGGTTCCCAGACTTTTTCATATGACTGTACTTGTTCCATCTTGTCATATTCCAACCTGGACTAAAAATACATTTTGAAGGTTTAGCACCACTTGAATTACACAACATGCCTACCACTTTGAAGGTGCAAACAATAATTAAGATCAAAAAACAGAAATCATGAGTGTCCATAAGTGCCCCCCAAAGTCAATACGTTGTAGAGCCACCATTTTGCTGCAGGTCTCTTAGGCAAAGTCTCCATCAGCTTAGCACATTAAGCCACTAGGATTTTCGCCTGTTCCTAAAGGCAAAATTGTGCCAACCCCTTCAAGTTAGATGGCTTGTGTTGGTGTGCAGCCATCTTCAAGTCACACCACCGGCTCTCCAGTGCATTGAGGTCTGAACGTTGACTTGGCCATTCCCAGATATTTCATTGTTTCCCTTTAAAACACTCCAGTGTTTTAGCAGTCTGTTTGTTGTCATTCATTGTCCTGCTAGAAGGCGAACCTGCATCCCAGTCTCAAATCTCTTGCAGACTGAAACATGTGGTCCTCAAAAGTTGCTCTTTATTTAGTGGCATCCAGTCACTCAATCAGTTATTATCCAACCCGCTATATCCTAGCTATCCTGGGTCTGCTGGAGCCAATCCCAAGCAACACAGGGTGCAAGGCAGGAAAGAAACCTCGGGCAGGGCGCCAGCCCACCGCAGAGCACACACACTCACACACACCCACACACCAAGAACAATTTAGAATCGCCAGTGGCATCCATCTTCCCTTCAATCCTGACCAGTTTTTCCTCTCCCTGACACAGCATGTTGATGCCACTACCAAGCTTCGCTGTCAGAATGGTGTTCTCGGGGTTAGGGGAAGTGTTTGGATTGTCCCATATGTGGCATTTCCCATGTTGACCACAAAGTTCAGTTTTCCTCTCATTTGACCAGATAACCTTCTTCCATGTGTTTAAGAAGTCCGTCACATGCTGCTGGGCAAAATCCAAACGTCTTTTTTTATTTATTTCGTTACGCAATGGCTCTTTCCTGGCTGCTCTTCCATAAAGCCTGACTTTGTGGCGTGTACGACTTAAAGTGGTTCCATGGACAGATACCCCCATCTCCGTGGTGGATCTTTGCAGCTCCTGCAGTGTGACCATTGGTGTCTTTTTTGCTTCTCTAATGAATGTCCTTCTTGCCCAGTCTGTGAGTTTTGGTGGTCGGCCTTCTCTTGTCAGGTTTGTAGTGTTGCCGTAATTTTTTCATTTTATTATAATGGACTTAATGGTTGCTCTATGAGTTATTCGAAGATTTAGATTTTTTTTATAACCATACGCTGATCTCTGCTTCTGTACAACTTAATCTCGGACCTGTTTACAGTGCTCCTTGGTCTTCATGTTGCTTGCCTGGTGGTGTTGCAGAGTCAGGGGTCCTTTCAAAACAGGTGTCTTTATACAGACATCATGTGACAGATCATGTGACACTTTGATTGCACACAGGTGGGCCCATCTAATCATGTGACTTCTGCAGTCAATTGGATGGACCAGATCTTATTTAGGGGTTTCATAGCAAAGGCGGGTGAGCGTCACGGTGGCGCAGTGGTAGTGCTGCTGCCTCTCAGTTAGGAGACCTGTGGGTTCACTTCCTGGTTCCTCCCTGTGTGGAGTTTGCATGTTCTCCCTGTGTCTGTGTGGGTTTCCTCCCACAGTCCAAAGACATGCAGGTTAGGCGCATCGGCGATCCTAAATTGTCACTAGTGTGTGCTTGGTGTGTGGGTGTGCCCTGCGGTGGCCCGGGGTTTTTTTTCCTGCCTTGTGCTCTCTGTTGGCTGGGATTGGCTCCAGCAGACCCCCATGACCATGTAGTTAGGATATAGCAGGTTAGATAATGGATGAATGGCCGGCATTTCAGTATGGCTGGGATGTCCCTCAACAGAAAACAGGAAGAAAAGTAGCCTTTTCAGGGCACTACATCCCCCAGGACGCTAGATGGCAGCTCCCCTGGATGAAAATGGTTCCCCAGATTACCTCAGGGCATTATGGGACATGGAGTCCGTTTCTTCAGCCTTGTTGGATGCCGTGGGTGCTGCCAAGGGGAGCTCACCAAGAACCTGAGGACTATTCCTTTTACACTATCCCGGAAGTACTTCAGAATCATGAGGATGGAAGCCCACAGTACTTCCGGGATACTTAAGGAAGGAGGATGTGGCATTTGACCTGGAGAAGGAATACTTCCGGGTCATGGACTATAAAAGGACTCTGGGAAAACTAGCAGGCTGAGCCAGAGTTGGGAGGGAGTGTAACGGAGCTGCTGGGAGTGGAGAATTGTCTTTATTATTGTGATTATTGATTATTGGAAGAATTATGGAGTGTGCAGTGCTTTGTGCACTTTATTTAAGAATATTATTAAAGAAATTATTCTTGGTGTTTTAAACGTGTGTCTTGGATGTCTGTCTGGTGGGTTTCATGGGGCAACAGCGCCTTTAGCATCCACAATAGCACAAGGGGATGAATACGTATGCACTCACAGCTTTTCAGTTTTAACTTATTTTTTATTTATTTATATATAATTATTTTATGTATTTATATATAAGGTATTTGATTTTCATTCCACTTCAACAATTTGGACTTTATTGTTAAGTCCATTACATAAAATCCAAGTGAAAATCCATTTTATTTCCAGATTGTAATTTGACAAAGCAGGACAAATGCCGAGGGGGATGAATACTTTCTCAAGGCACTGTAACTAGATTTTATGACGGATTAAAATGCAAGAAATGCTGGTAAAGATTCACGAAAAAGTTCTGTCTTTGGAAAATTCAGAGTCAAGGAATTAAGGTATTTTAAATTGAGCCGACATATACAATTAATATAAAGTCTCCTTGGGAATAATATAAGTCGCTGGAAAGGCAAATAGATGCTGATGCTACAGTTTAATGATAATTTGATGAGATTTTACATATTGATGATCCATTTTACAAAGGGCTTTTTAATAGACAATAGATTGATGTAAAAATGATAATGTTCCACAATGCCAAGATTTAAATTAATTAACAAATGAATGCCGATGGATATTGGAAAAACCCAACTTTGAGCTACATTATGCAACATAGTAATGTGTGACTAGCTATAAAACATTACATTTTTTTTTAGGGATTACTGAAACTTTTAATTAAAACTTATCTTTTTAATTAAAACTTATCTTTTTAGAAAGGCATTTTGTTAAATCATGTCTATAGATTATCTTGTTTGTTAATTTATTCTTATTTTGTAGCACTTTGAGATTGTTAAATATAAAGCGCAATATAAATAAAATGTGTTATTATTATTATTTATTATTATTATAATTAAAGAATAACTACATTTTAATTAATTTCGTTTCTTTTATGGGAAGTTTGGTATAAAAACTAAGTCCCAAAATTGTAATTTTGGATGGCCTTGCAAATCATCTCAACTCAGATTGCCTGGTTTTGGAGAAAAATCCATCCATCTTCTAAACCCACTTCTCCAGTGTGCGATCATGGGAGAGGTGGGGCCTTTTCGAGGGTACATGGTGCCCCTAGGCAGTATTGGGTGCACGCACCTGTCATTCATAAATGACATTGAAGACGGAGTCCCACTTGGAGATTGTCCTGTTCTTGAATGTAATTTCAATAAATGAGGGAGTGGAAGTGCAGGTGGGTAGACAGAGCTTGGATGGGTTTTCATGCCCTGATCCCCCAAATCATAGCACCCATGGACCTGTGCCTACTCAGCCTATGCCAAGAGCCTGCCCTGCCAGATGTTTTTAGGCACAAGGCAGGATCAACATTTGGACAAGGGGGCCTGCCCATTATTGAGATTTGAAGAAACACTGCACTTTTAATGTACTTGAACTGTAAACGTCTTAGGATTCACCATCCATCAATCCAGGTGCATAAAATGTGGTCAAACTCATGGGGCCTGAAGTCAACTAGCTGCACTAACTCCTAGGATAAGCCAACTCCCTACGTCATATCGATCCAATTCAGCCATAACTCAATCCAACAGTCCTGTCCCCTTTCCAGTCCTGGCTTTCCTCCTTGGCGTGTCATAAGTTTTACTTATAACCTCCATTACAGGTTACACCCGCCACTTCAAGGCCTTTTATCTCAACCCAACTGTATTCCCTCAGGCTAGTTGATCAGTCATTTTCTGAGATTTTATCATTACTACATTTAATATCTGTAATAAAGTAAAGTACTGAAGTTCCCTATTTACCTGACAAAGTAAGAAGGTCGTATTGTGGCAGCAGAGCCGGCGCTAAGATAAAAGCCAAGTGTCTAGCGAGAAAGTGGCGCTATAAACCTTCGGTGCCTTCTGTGATCCTGGGAAATGTTAACTCACTACCAAATGAGATCGACAAACTGGCTGCGCTGGTGAAAAATGTCAGGACCTACAGAGAGTGCAGTTTGTTGTGTTTTAGTGAAATGTGGCTAACAACTACCATCCCAGATGGTAACGTGGAGCTACCCGGGTTTAGCACAGTTAGAGCGGACAGAGACACCTGCGGGAAGCGGAAAGGAGGAGGACTCGCTCTACAAGGTGGTGCAACTCTGGAAATATAAACGTTAAAATCTCCACTTGCTGCAGGGACATCGAACTGTTGGCCGTAAGTTTGCGTCCCTATTACTTGCCCAGAGAGTTTGGACACGTCATTGTTGTTATTGTTTACATCCCTCCTTGGGTGGACGTGGAGATAGCGGGTGACATCATCCATTCTGCTGTTGCTAAACTACAAACACAGCACCCCGAAGCGCTTGTGCTAATCGCTGGAGACTTTAACCATGTGACGCTGGACAAAACATTACCTGCCTTCTCCCAGTATGTGGATTGTAACACCCGGGGAAATAGGAATATCAACCTACTGTATGAAAACGTTAAAGACGCATACAGCGCCAGCCCGCAGCCTGCGCTTGGGAAAGCAGATCATAACCTGGCTCTGCTTCAGCCTCACTACAAACCAAGAGTGAGGGAACTTCCTACAACTACACGCTCATTCACCTCTTCTACGCGGTGGTGTGCTGGGGAGGCAACATAAAGAAGAGGGACGCCTCACGCCTGGACAAACTGGTGAGGAAGGCAGGCTCTATTGTAGGAATGAAGCTGGACAGTTTGACATCTGTTTCAGAGCGACGGGCGCTGAGCAGACTCCTGTCACTCATGAAGAATCCACTGCATCCACTGAACAGGATCATCTCCAGACAGAGGAGCAGCTTCAGCCACAGACTGCTGTCACCGTCCTGCTCCACTGACAGACTGAGGAGACCCCACACTATGCGACTCTTCAATTCCACCCGGGGGGTAAACGTTAACATTATTATTCAATGATCTATCTATCTATCTATCTATCTATCTATCTATCTATCTATCTATCTATCTATCTATCTATCTATCTATTTTTTATCAAAATATTATTACACTGTCTTCATGACAGCAACACACAGAAATAAACTGTTAACCTTGGAGTTCAAATGCTTAGCCCATTATGCCAACTGCAGCTATTTAAAGGGAAGATGCTTCTTGTTTGAAGTGGAAATTTAAAAAAAAGGAAGAAAAGATTCACCTTTTCAAGGATAAAAACTATCATTATTTTTCAAAAGTCCTCTTTCCCCACCTCTGTCTGTATCATCTCGACTCTTGTCTTGCCTTTTAAAGAAACTTTGTCAACCCAGCCTGTTAGAATCTCTTATTTCTAGTTTAGCGTATTTAAGATAACACTTTATTAATCCCCAAAGGGAAATTTAGGTGATCCAGCAGCTCACGATTAAAACAAGTATATGTATATTACTAAATATTACTAAAACACCTAAAAAAATACATAATTTGAAACGAATATAATAAATACAAAACATAAAATATTAAAAAATATTGATGTATTACCAATCCTCAGTTATAAATAGAGTGCAGTGTCACAGTATTATAATACAGGGAGATTCACATAAAAGAGGCCCTCAATATTCTGTTGTAACTCACGTTAGGATGAAACAATCTGAACCACAAAAAATACCTTGACATACCGTATATACTCACGTATAAGTTGGGTCTTGAAAACTGAAAAATCGATCAAAAATCATACTTACATTTTTATTTTTTACATCTTCTTGCCTCCTCCAATCTCGCATCAGTTTTTTGTTGCAGCAGCACAGTTACCAATTTCTTTCACTACTTCAATGACATTTAATTTCAAACCAGCTTCATATCCTCTTTTGATCGAACCATGCATCGTAGATAAGGGATGCTCTTACGATAAAGGTGTATGAAGGTGTGAGATACAAAAAACACAAAACAGTGCAAACGTCGCTTCAGAATAGTTCGGGTATTACCGGGTGGTCACGTAGGCACAATAGAGAGAGAGAAGTTAGGAGCACACGCTGATACAGCGCATTGCTGCACCCACATAGAAATAAAAGGCAATGTGCTCCGTGGTTACTCTCTCAGGTGGGCATTAGCATATCATAATCTCTTGGACCAATAGCGCGAGTTTTCCGCATTCGACTTATATGACCGACATTATAAAATACCAGAAATTTTACGATAAAATCAAGTCCCGACGTACCCATGGGAGAACTTAGACGTGAGTATATACAGTATGTGTAATCGATTGCATTACATGCCATGCTGGAAGTGGTTTCCATTTTCTGCCAGACTCATTTCAACGCAGTGCTCCATGTTCCTGAACGTATCGGCAAACATCTCGGGGGAATAGCTGGTGGTATCAGATCCGGCCATCGTAGTGGCCAAAGCCCCTTTGAAATGACCCTGTTGCTAAAAGATGCACTCAGTTTCTGTCATGTTCCTTTCCGACGTGTGACACGTTGCTCCATCTTGTTGGTTGTAACCTTCTGTTAACTCACGATCATCCAGTTGGTTCTGACATTGCATAAATGAATTGGCGACCCAATAGGTTCAATGCTCAATACTGCACACCACCATCCTGATGAGAAGTCGAGTGACTGAGTGAAGGGGTACCCAGAAGTTGCAAACGGAGGTTAAACGTCACAATGGCTGTCTGGCGGCTACCTCATCGCTCCTAAACAGGGGAATCCCGGCTTGTTTGAAGCTCCGTATACTGAGGGGCACATTGCACGTTGTTTCGTTCAGATTGCTTCGTCCTAGCGAGATTTATTAAAGAATCCAAGACCAGTCCAACCTGACTGATGTGGACCCCAAGTACTTACAGGAGTGCACCACCTCAATGTCCGCTCTCTGAGTAGTGACAGGACATAGAGGCTCTTTGGTGCAGCGATACTTGAAATAAAGTAATTATTCACGCACAAAAGGCAAAGGATAACTGTTCAAGTTACTTAAATTATTATTAGTAGTATTATTTGCTTAGGCTGCATGTCGATTCTAAGCAGAAATTTGCAGAACTCAAAAGCATCTCAGGAATTCTCTGCACACTTCCAACTTAAGGCTCCGCGGCACACATCATTGGTATGCAAATCTAAATTTAATTCTCTCCTAATATCTCAAATGGATGGTGTACCATAAAAGTTGTAAGGATGTTAACTCCTGCTACCCTGATGCTTTCAGATTCGATTACTCCGCACATTTATTTAGGTTTATGATTTTGTTTAATTTCGACACCCCAAAGGCGTTGAATATTGTAATGATTAATCAGTCCTTAAATGAGGCTTGCCTTCGTCCAGGTGTTACAATTCACATTCAAGCGTACCGAGGACTTGGGAAGGCCCACATAATAAACAGATGAGGTCCCTGACGGTCCGCCAGTGATTTAGTGATTTTCCCGTGGAACCCTCTCATTTTCCAAAGGCTTTAGGTGCCCAGAATATCTAGTGCTGGCTATCGGCAGGGGATGAAGTGAGATAAGTTCTTTCAATATTGAACTTGGAATAGGCAGTGAGCAATTTCAGCTTTCATTCCATCTGGCCACATCATTATTACAGGGAGGTTATAGAAGTCTCTCTAATCTTTGTTCATCCACCAAATCTGTCAGTAACACTCTATTAAGAATCTCATTTATTACTCTGTTTACCCTTCTCTGGCAGTAAAATCCAATTATAATTCACTAGAACCTTTAATCTGACATTCTTTTGTTCGTTTAATAACATTAGAAAACATCTGATTGTTGTTGCAACAAACTCAATTGTCGCCTAACAAAGTAACACACGGGTCTGAAGAAAGGATTTGCTTTGTACACGGGGGTCACCCACTAAGTGATTCACCTGAACATGTAGATATGCCACTGCCAATCTGTCGCTTTATTCTGTTATTTAGTGTAATTTTGTTTGAATCATTGAGATAATATGTTATTATTTCAAAATGAAAAAGTATGGCCATTAAAATAAATATATATATATATATATATATATATATATATATATATATATATATATATATATATATATATTATAGGAATGAGAGAGATAGAGAGAGAGAGAGAGAGTCCATTTGTATTTTCTGAAGCCGATTATTCTTGTTATCGGTTGTGAGGAGGTAGAATCTATCATAGCAACATCAACATCGGAGGCACTGCAGGAATTAACCCTGGATGGGATGCCAGTCCTCTGTAAAAACAATGTTAATGTGTGTGTTGCTGTACCATCTGTTAGAATGACATTTGTAATGCATATGTCTCTGTTATATGCCATTTGGTATAGAATTTGTAAAAGTGGCTAATGTTTGTGATGTACATCTGCATGAATTACAAATGCAATGTAAATGCTTATTTGCCATTTGGTATGGCATTCGTAAAACAATTGTTAATGTTTGTGATGTGCCATCTGTTGAAATGACAAGTGCAATGCATTTTAAGACTTAAAATGTTTCTGCTGCACCATCCATTAAAATGACAAATGCAAGGCTTTTGTCTCTGTTGTATGCCATTTGATATGGTATTCATTAAAGCAGTGTTAATGTTTGTGATGTGACATCTGTTGGAATGACAAATACAATGTATTTTTTTATGAAAAATGTTTGTGATGCACCATCTGTTGGAATGACAAATGCAATGGATATGTCTCTGTTAAATGCCATTTGGTCTGAGTTGTAAAAGTAGCATTAATGTTCGTACTGCACCATCTGTTAGAATGACAAATGCAATGCATATCTCTCTGTTAAATGGCATTTAGTATGGGATTTATAAAATCAGTGTTAATGTTTGTGATGCACCATCTGTTGGAATGACAAATCCAATCCATTTGTCTCTGTTAAATGCCATTTGGTCTGAATTGTAAAAGCTGTGTTAATGTTTGTAATGGGCCATCTTTTGGAATGACACTGCAATGCATTTTATTACTACTAATGGTTGTCATGCACCATGTGTTGGAATGACAGAGACATAAGTACTGTATGTACTCACAGATACACAGACTCATATCCTTTTCTTAAGGTGAATGTTCATTTATTTATTTGCCTTAATTCTAGTTGTTTTGAGCAAATTTACAGTGGGCCACCAGAACATGCTTGAATGGAGGTGTTACTTCGCTCGCTACATACTACTGTCTCTTTCACTCTCATCTCAGTCAATAAATATATAACATCAAAAATATTTTTCTGTAAATGTGGACTCTTTAAAGTCTATTGAATCTCGATAGCCCGCTGACCCCTGGGCTGTTGAGCAGTCTATAAGAGAGTCTGGCATTACGGCCTGACCTATGAAATTCTTATATTAATTGCCATTTAAGTTGAAAATGCACCTTATTATCTACTTAGAGTTTTTCGATTAGGATCAATTTGAGCTCTGCTGAACTACTTGTGGACTTATTGGTTGAATTAATGAGTGGAAGTGACATTAAATTTATAAAGGGTGAAAAAACTTCCACAGAGTTATAATTTTTTTAATTTTTTTTACCAAAATGTCAATATCTATTATTTTTTCAACATTTAGCTGATAGGAGCCCAGAAAGAGTTCTTTTAATAATCATAGTTTTTGATTGGAATTCAAAATGACATGATATATTACATAGCTTGTCATCTTCGCTGACATTAATTTGTACATTTGATTTGTAGGATCTTACAGTTAAATATGCTGTATGCCTTTTTAGTAGTTGTTGGTCATAATGTATTTATATTTATGCCAAGAATCTGTTAAAGGTGTGAGTGATAGGGGGCGCTCTTGTACCAGCCACAAACTGGAAACAGAGGACGCCATCATCTGTATGCTACACCGATCCCTTTCCCACTTGGACAGAGGCAGTGGTGCTGTAAGAATTGTGTTTCTGGATTTCTCTAACACCTTCAACACCATCCAGCCTCTGCTCCTTAGGGACAAGCTGACAGAGATGGTTGTAGATTCATACCTGGTGCCATGGATCATGGACTATCTTACAGACAGACCTCAATATGTGCGTCTCGGGAACTGCAGGTCTGACATTGTGGTCAGCAACACAGGAGCACCGCAGGGGACTGGACTTTCTCCGGTCCTGTTCAGCCAACATACATCAGACTTCCAATACAACTCGGAGTCCTGCCACGTGCAAAGGTTCGCCGATGACACTGCTATGGTGGGTTGCATCAGGAGTGGGCAGGAGGAGGAGTATAGGAACCTAATCAAAGACTTTGTTAAATGGTGCGACTCAAACCACCTACAACTGAACACCAGCAAGACCAAGGAGCTGGTGGTGGATTTTAGGAGGCCCAGGCCCCTCCTGGACCCCGTGATCATCAGAGGTGACTGTGCAGAGGGTGCAGACCTATAAATACCTGGGAGTGCAGCTGGATGATAAACTGGACTGGACTGCCAATACTGATGCTCTGTGTAAGAGAGGACAGAGCCGACTATACTTACTTAGAAGGCTGGCGCCCTTCAACATCTGCAATAAGATGCTGCAGATGTTCTATCAGACGGTTGTGGCGAGCGCCCTCTTCTACGCGGTGGTGTGCTGGGGAGGCAGCATAAAGAAGAGGGACACCTCACACCTGGACAAACTGGTGAGGAAGGCAGGCTCTTTTGTAGGCACGGAGCTGGACAGTTTGACATCTGTGGTGGAGCGATGGGTGCTGAGCAGACACCTGTCAATCATGGAGAATCCACTGCATCCACTGAACAGGATCATCTCCAGACAGAGGAGCAGCTTCAGCGACAGACTGCGGTCACCGTCCTGCTGCACTGACAGACTGAGGAGACCCCACACCATGCGACTCTTTAATTTCACCCGGGGGGGTAAACGTTAACATAATACAAAGTTATTGTGTGTTATACCTGCATTGTTATCACTCTTTAATTTAATATTGTTCTTTATCAGTATGCTGCTGCTGAAGTATGTGAATTTCCTCTTGGGATTAATAAAGTATCTATCTATCTATCTATCTATCTGACATATAGTGCTTTTCACCTCTGTGTGTCTTTCTCACTGTTATATAGTGCCTATAGTACCTTTCATATCTATCTATCTATCTATCTATCTATCTATCTATCTATCTATCTATCTATCTATCTATCTATCTATCTATCAAACCCTGAATAATGCCAAGGGTGCTAAAGTATAATAGAGTGGTGCAGTTATCTGCAGTGGAGGGTATAAACAACAAAACAACAATGCTATTATTATGATCTCCAGTGTTTATCATGTTTGTGCCCATTCCAGCTTCAAAAGAAGTGAACTAGCAGCAAAAACAGGGTCACTAATTAAGAAAAAAGCGTTTGAATGAAAGCCTGCAGCCACTGGTGCTCTCCAGGATCAGAGTTGGCTACCCCTGACATAGACACTGAGTAGAAGCTCAGACCTGATCAGTCAGATTAACTGCACAAGTTTAGGTGACGAGATGTTTGAGCTTTCACTTCACAAAGACTTTTGCTGGAGGAGGGAGGTCTTTACAACAGGAGATGTCCTGGGTGATCTTTGCAGCCCTCTTCGTTACCCTGGCCTCATACAGGACCTCAATGTGAGGTAAGTTACAGACTATGATCGTCTCACAGGCTCTGATGATGCATCCACAGATTGGCCTTTGCCTGAACAAAGGCAGCCACCAAACCAGACCGCTATAGACGAGGTCAGAATGGCTGTGCAGAATTGGACCAACATTACTTGAGGGAGATTGAATTTCCTCAGCTTGACACAAAAAGTACATTCTCTCATGAGCTTTCTTAATAATGCTTGTGATGTTACTGTCCCACTTAAAGGTTTTGTGACAGCACAGTGTCCAGAAGCTAAAAGGATTCTGTCATCTCAATGGCTGATCCATTTATAGCAAGAGATAGGTGAACAGGTGACAGTTTCCTGAAATCTATGATCATCTCCGCTTTTTGAAAGTTAAGGTCCAAATTATTTATAGCTGCACCTTAACATCAGATGTTCTGCCTCTTGTCTGTATAGGGACTCATCATCATTTGAAATGAGGCCTACTAGTTTGAATTGATCTGACATACAAATCCCCAGAGGTCCAGTCATTTGAATAAAGTGAGAAGAGTAGTGGGGAAAGGACAGAACCCTGCAGTGCACCCGGACTGAGGGTTACTGGGTCAGGTGTGTGTGTGTGTGTGTGCGCCCAACCACACCTGCATTGTTTCCTGTCTGTAAGAAAGTCTCTGATCCAATGGCAGGTTGATCTGGGTGAGTTTCTTATCTAAGAGATCTGGGATGACTGGACTGAGAGCAGAGTTAGAGTCCACAAACAGGACCCTAACATGTTCCCCTGGCTTATCAAGATGTTGCTAGATGAAACTCAAAACTCAATTCACTGCATCACCGGTATACCGTATATATATATATATATATATATATATATATATATATATATATATATATATATATATATATATACACTCACCTAAAGGATTATTAGGAACATCTGTTCAATTTCTCATTAATGCAATTATCTAATCCACCAATCACATGGCAGTTGCTTCAATGCATTTAGGGGTGTGGTCCTGGTCAAGACAATCTCCTGAACTCCAAACTGAATGTCAGAATGGCAAAGAAAGGTGATTTAAGCAATTTGGAGCGTGGCATGGTTGTTGGTGCCAGACGGGCGGTCTGAGTATTTCACAATCTGCTCAGTTACTGGGATTTTCACGCACAACCATTTCTAGGGTTTACAAAGAATGGTGTGAAAAGGGAAAAACATCCAGTATGCGGCAGTCCTGTGGGCGAAAATGCCTTGTTGATGCTAGAGGTCAGAGGAGAATGGGCCGACTGATTCAAGCTGATAGAAGAGCAACTTTGACTGAAATAACCACTCGTTACAACCGAGGTATGCAGCAAAGCATTTGTGAAGCCACAACACGCACAACCTTGAGGCGGATGGGCTACAACAGCAGAAGACCCCACCGGGTACCACTCATCTCCACTACAAATAGGAAAAAGAGGCTACAATTTGCACGAGCTCACCAAAATTGGACAGTTGAAGACTGGAAAAATGTTGCCTGGTCTGATGAGTCTCGATTTCTGTTGAGACATTCAAATGGTAGAGTAAACAGATCGAGAACATGGATCCATCCTTGTTACCACTGTGCAGGCTGGTGGTGGGGGTGTAATGGTGTGGGGGATGTTTTCTTGGCACACTTTAGGCCCCTTAGTGCCAATTGGGCATCTTTTAAATGCCACGGTCTACCTGAGCATTGTTTCTGACCATGTCCATCCCTTCATGACCACCATGTACCCATCCTCTGATGGCTACTTCCAGCAGGATAATGCACCATGTCACAAAGCTCGAATCATTTCAAATTGGTTTCTTTGAACATGACAATGAGTTCACTGTACTAAAATGGCCCCCACAGTCACCAGATCTCAACCCAATAGAGCATCTTTGGGATGTGGTGGAACGGAAGCTTCGTGCCCTGGATGTGCATCCCACAAATCTCCATCAACTGCAAGATGCTATCCTATCAATATGGGCCAACATTTCTAAAGAATGCTTTCAGCACCTTGTTGAATCAATGCCACGTAGAATTAAGGCAGTTCTGAAGGCAAAAGGGGGGGTCAAACACCGTATTAGTATGGTGGTCCTAATAATCCTTTAGGTGAGTGTATATGTTGTCACACATGTGCGAGGAGGAGGCAGCTAAAAGGGCTTACATAATTGTAATAAAACATTCGACCAGGGGACGGCAGGGTGCACTGACTGTATTTCTCAGTTCCCTGCAGACCTTTCCTGGGAAATCCTGCAAGATTCCAGCACCTCCAAAGATGTCACTTTCAGTTCCCTGCCCCTTTGATGATGTCACCTCCTATACGGACTTTTAAAGCCGCCATCTTTGCCACAATTTGACTCAATTATTGTCACAATGTATATATAAAAAATATTGTTGGCGCGCTTAGTTGGAGCTCATATGCAGTACACAACTCCACAGGTACTTACGGTGTCCTTCCAGAACTTTCGCTGCACTTCACATTTACCTCCGTGGTGAAACACAGGAATCTCACAGCTCCACCTGGGAAGACACCAGTAGCTTCGTCTTGATGAGGGATTTATTTGCGTTCCCTTTTTCGTATTTCCTTTAGACAGCAAATTTCTGCAAAAGTTGGCGTCCGACTCTTCTGTTGTCCATCTCATTTTTCATCCGCGTTCCAATGACCCAAACCCGCTCAATGCCTCTCTTGTTTAATGCTGACACACCAAAAAAACTTTTCTTCTTAGTACCAGCTTTCTCTTTTCTTTTTCTCTCTTTTTTCCTTTCTTACACACTCGTTCAACACTCTCTCCCACCTCACTCTGTCTTCACACACTCTTCCTCTTACCTCACCAAGAAAAACAAAAATCATTGGAGTACTAACGGCGCGCTCTATTTTGATTGGTAGTAAAGAGCACCAATCACATCGCACTCTGTTCCTGCTTTCCCCAAAGCAAAGAAATGAAAGAACAAAGAACAAAACTACTAAGTTTACTATTACAGCCAACTAGGAGGGAGCTACATAAATACAGTATCTTGCAATATCCAACAGGTGATTGGACGGATGTTACCACATGACAACCTCAGCAAAGCAATTAAAAAAGGAGAAAGGGCAGAATACAACAAGGAATGAAAAGGGAAATACAGACACACATCTATTTAGGCAAGTAATAAAGAGCAAGGTTTGGTTTACCTAATCATTTGAGAGTTTATTATAAGGCCTGTTTTTTCAAATTGGGAGTTGCATGTTCCAAGATTTAGGAATCTGCTTCCAATTAAAATGCTAAAATGATTAATAAATCAGTCGCATGACCTAGCATGACAAATAGCCAGCTGTGTGTAAAAATAAAAAAGGCGTTGGCATACAAGTGTTTACTCGATCCATCTGCTCTCCTCCCGGCTTCAATCATTAAGCTCTGTCTGACGCACCTGGCTATGGTGGGCTCCGGTGACGTTTTACATCGAATTACACATTCATTATATTTATTTAAGAAAACAAGCACTATGCTCTGCAAGATCTGTACTATTTATATTGCCGGCTTAGAGGAGAGTGTCTTGAACTCCATTCCATCAATGGTCACTTTTGTTCTTGGGTTCTTTACTGTTTTGTTACGGGCATTGCAGCTGCCCTCAGAACCTGAGGGTTTGCGGGATCCCCTCGAGGTTGCTGGATATCATGGCCGGCCTGTACACTGGCACTGTGAGTGCTGTGCAGAGTGGAGACACACCCTCTGTGTTTATCCCAGTTGATTCTGGGGATCGTCAGCGGTGTGTTCGGCTCCTACTCTGTTCAATGCTTGTATGGACTGGGAGTTAGATAGATAGATAGATAGATAGATAGATAGATAGATAGATAGATAGATAGATAGATAGATAGATAGATAGATACTTTATTGAGTTGGGCAAGGTCGTGGGGTCCAGCGGCTGTGGGGCATCTGTTGGTGAAGAAAGATTCATGGAGTCAATGGAGGCTCTGATCAGGGTGCTCGAGAGACTGAGTGAGGAGTCTGAGTGTCTGGGCTTGTGAGGGTCCTGATAAACACCAAGAGCCAGGCCTTTAATGACCTCTTGGACATGGCCATCAGCAGTGTGTCTGTCTGCGGAGAGAGTGTCGACCTCATCAAGAGGTTTACTTACCTCGGCAGTGACATTCATGTGACTCCGGCGACTCTTCCTATAAAGTCAGTAGACGGATTGGGAGAGCATGAGGGGTCATGAGGTCACTGGAAAGGGGTGTGTGGCGTTCCCGATATCTATGCAAAAGGACGAAGGTCCAAGTCTTTAGAGTCCTGGTGCTTCCTGTCTTGCTATATGGTTGCGAGACATGGACGCAATTCAGTGACCCGAGACAAAGGCTGGACTCCTTTGGTGCTGTGTCTCTCTAGAAAATCCTTGGGTACCATTGGTTTAAATTTGTGTCGAATGAGCAGTTGCTCATAGAGTCCCGAATGAGGCACATTACCTGCATTGTGAGGGAGTGCCAGTTACGGCACGACAGCTATGTGACGCGTTTCCCCCAGGGTGATCCAGCTCGTAAGATCCTCATTATTGGGGACCCGAGAGGCTGGACCAGGCCAAGGGATCACCCATGCAACACCTGGCTGCGGCAGATAGAGGGTCATTTCCAGAGGGTGGGACTGGACCGTGTGTCTGCCTAGGGGGGTTGCCAACCGGGATCCTGAGTTGTTTCATCGTGTAGTGGATGCAGCAACGCGCTGTACCAGTGCATGCTCCCCAACTTGACCTGACTTGATTGCAGCCACTTCTTGATGAAAGGGTTTGCCACCCTTCCTGTTTTCTCAGCAAGAATATGCAATCAATGTATAGTATTTCTTATTCCTCTCCTACACAGCCATGTTTTTTGTTAGCTGGAACTGCCACTCTCATGTGTTTTTTGCACCTAATACAACTGGGGACCAACTGACCTCTTAGAGATTAAAAGAAGAAATGTTAAAACCAGTTACACACACCGTACATTTGTAATTTTTGATACATTTTATTAAACCTCAAAGGGAGATTGCCTTTTCACATGATCTTCGGGGGTCAGAGTGCAGGGCCACCCCCAGAGTAACTGTCAAGTTAAAGGTCTTGCTCAAGGGCCCAACAGAGTAGGATCCCTTTTGGCAGTAACAGGATCGGAACCTGCAACCTTCCAGATACCAGCGCAGATCCTTAACCTCAGAGCCAGCATTCCACCATATGGGTTCTTTAACACTTGAATTCCTGAAGCCTGTGAAAAAATTTGTAATCCCAGCCCACCTTAAATCCCTTCGCACCTTTCCTCATCAGCATCTTTTGTGTTGTAAATGTGTCGATCAGCACAAGCAGCAGGCAGCCTGCTGTCCCATCACCACCGGAGCTCATCTCAGGCAAAAGGTTCTCCCAGTTCAAGCTAAGGTTCCTTATCCACGTGTGAGGTGATGTGAATTGTATCGGATAAATAATATATTGTTATTTGGAACACATGCATTTCATGTGTGTTGTGTGTCTACAAAGATCCGATGACAGGAAATGTGAGAAATACAAGAAATGTTAAACAAATACCTACAATAGAACCTTTTTCCATGTTTTAATACCAACAACAAAATTTTGACATGATGTATATAATGTGTGAAGACTGAAGTCCAAATATCAAATAAACACTTTCACAAAAGGTACATGTATAACAAATCAAGGCGCTTTTACTCAAGACTATAACCGGAGAAAAAGAAATCAGGTTAGGGTACAATGTGGATACGACATCTTGAGTGGCGCAACGATAAGAACTGCTAACTCATAATCATGAGGTCGCGGGTTCTATCCTAGCCGCTTCCCAGAATTACTATTTTGAGTAGTGAGCTGCTGTTATTTTTACTATTATAGAATAAAGACATGCATTTGATTTGAGTCTGAAACAGCTGGTGTAAATGTATGGTACTTGTAAAGGTTGGAGTTTTATATTCTCAATTTTATTCTTTTTCTTCAGTTATATTCTTGAATAAAAGAGCACTTGTTATGTTATACGTGTACCTTTTGTGAAAGTGTTTATTTGATATTTGGACTTCAGACTTCACACATATACTCTCCATGTCAAAATGTTGTCATTAGTACTATAACATGAAAAAAAAAAATTCTATTTTAGGTGACTGTTCGACATTTCTTGCATTTCCTGTCATTCTACATTTACACAGATCGTTGTAGAAACGGAACAAACATGAAATGTATGTGTTTCAAATAACGATATATTATTTACCCGATACAACTCCAGGCAACAGACATGCAGATAAAGAGACAGGAGCTGAGAGATCTTGGTGTGCGACAAGCAGCGTTGGTGGGGGTGATGGGATAGCAGGTTGCCTGCTGCTCGTGCTGATCAACACATTTACAAAACAAAAGACGCTGATGATGAAAGGTGTGAAGGGATTTAAGGTGGCCTGGGATTATGAGTTTTTTCGTAGGCTTAAGGGATTCAAGTGTTAAAGTCTGCTCTGGCCTTTCTTCTTCAGATAGATAGATATCTGTCCTGTCTTCTTCCTTTTTCACAACAGTGCAGAAAAATCACTGGTGAGAGCAACTGACTCTGCCTCTTCCTTTCCCTGGGCCTTCTAAGATCTAAGAAGCTGAGTTGTTAGTTGATTTAGTCGTGTTGACTGAGCTAACCCAACTGTTACAGAGGCAGCATTGTTGTCATATTTTTGTCATATATTTGTCATTGTTGTTATATTTTTCAGCGCCATCGCATGTTGTTTTTTGTTGAATTTTGCAAGTCAACAGGGACCCCAGACCTTTGTCACGGTATCAGCCTGTCCTTCCCTCAGATGACCACAGTCTTTATAATGATTACGTGGCTTAGTTTATTGACATTTCTTCTTCATTATAATAAGTTTGCCTTCTTTACGAAAAATTTAGGGCGGCACGGTGGCACAGTTGCCACTGCTGTCTCGCAGTTAGAAGACCCAGGTTTGCTTCCTGGGTCCTCCCTGTGTGGAGTTTGCATGTTTTCCCCGTGTCTGCATGGGTTTCCTCTGGTACTCCGGTTTCTTCCCACAGTCCAAAGACACGTAGGTTAGGTGGATTGGCAATTCTAAATTGTCCCTAGTGTGTGCTTGCTGTGTGGGTGTGTGTGTGCGCCCTGTGGTGGGCTGGCGCCCTGCCCAGGGTTTGTTTCCTGCCTTGCGCCCAGTGTTGGCTGGGATTGGCTCCAGCAGACCCCCGTGACCCTGTGGTTAGGATATAGTGGGTTGGATAATGAATGGATGGATGGATGAAAAGTAAAACAGGTGACGTTCTGAAATTTTATAGTAACATATTAGCTCGAAGGTGAGTAATTATGCATTCTAACATTAAGTACGTCTTATTAAAACTAAGCAAATTCCAATTTGTATTTAGCAGAACTGTTAACTTATTAAGGATAGCTTTTACAGCTATAAATCAGAATTAGCCATAATGTTTGTATTTTTTTAAGACATTGCAAAAAAAAAGTATTTGTCATGAAATATTAACTAGCCAATTTTTCTCTCATGTGTTTTTTCATCATATCTAAAGTCAAGCTTCTCTTTAATACGTGTCATTAATAGACATTCAATCTGAGGAGTGTAGACATTAATGAGACATACTTTAAAACGTCGAGAAAATGGTTAGCTGCTGCGCCCCGGGAAGTCCTTAAGAATGCAGTTTCTCATTTTACAAAACTCTGCATGCATTTTTAATTCCATGCATATATCTTTACATTCCAAAGCTTTTCAATAAGCTCTTTGGCATACTTCTCTTCCATGTTTTTAATCTACATTTCATCCTTAAAACACAAAGTGCTTGATTTTCAAATGTTGCTGAAGAGCCGGCAGATGCATTAGCATTTTGAACATATTCGGTACAAAGCGTCCATATCACCTGTTAGCTAAGTCAGCTGCTGCTGAGGTTAGCATTACTTTTCAAAGCTGGAAGGGATATTTTTCTTAAAAATAAAATTAGTGTGTTTAGAAATATTCAGTATTTAGACCACTTTACTCCCTGCATATTTTTTGTTTTGTGAATTGAATTTTAAATACGATACGTTTGTCATACTTGCCTATGTATTTTCTTTTATTAGCTCATAATGATAAAATAAAAAGGCTTTCAAATTTATTAAAAACTAGCAAAATACCCGCGCTTCGCAGTGGAGAAGTAGTGTGTTAAAGAAGTTATGGAAAAGAAAACATTTTAAAAATATCATAACCAGCGGTAAAGCAAGGAAGACTCCGTAATAAGGACGGTTGGGTGCACGTAGAAGGGGTGCCTGCTAACCTAAAAGGGATATTCGGAGCTCACGGCTTTACTTGTCTGTTGTGGAGCGGGCGTCAGCCATGGAGGGACGCTAACGCCAAGTCACCTGGGTGACTTCAATAGAGGGACTGTCGCCGAGCCGGTGAGATCGCTTCTTTACATGTAAATTAAGTAAACGCGTCCGCGGAGCACATCGGGATTGGTCCCCAGATTCACTGCAGACTTCCCAGGCCGTGTGATTATAAACTTTTAAAAGAAAGTTTAGATAAAGGACTGGGGAACGTGTGGGGATTGTGTGCGTCTGGGTGTCTAATTTATATGTGTATATAGTTGTAATATAGGTTAAGTACATGTGAATATATTTTGCGTCGTTTATAAATAAGATATTCTTTCCGTTTCTTTACCTCGCTTTCTTTCTTTCCTGCTTTCTTGCATTCTTTTGTTTTCGGCAGTGTCTCTATGAAGTTGTGGATTTTCCTGCGAGTGTAATAAAGGAACTGTCGCCGAGCCGGTGAGATCGCGTCTTTACATGTAAATTAAGTAAACACGTCTGCAGCACACATCAGGATTGGTCCCCAGATTCACTGCAGACTTCCCAGGCCTTGTGATTATAAAATTTTAAAAGAAAGTTCAGATAAATGACTGGGGAACGTGTGGGGATTGTGTGCGTCTGGGTGTCTAATTTATATGTGTATATAGTTGTAATATAGGTTAAGTACATGTGAATATATTTTGCGCGGTTTATAAATAAGATATTGTTTCCGTTTCTTTACCACGCTTTCTTTCTTTTCTGTTTTCTTGCATTGTTTCATTTTCAGCAGCGTCTCTATTAACTTGTAGATTTTTCTGCGAGTATTTGGCGGCAGCGTCACGAAGTTGTTTCCGTCTAGCTGCATCAGAAAATGTACCCCGAAGTCTGACACGCCTCCTTTTTACTTACGTTTCTTTACCTTGATTTTTTTCTTTCCTGCTTTCTTGCATTGTTTCGTTTTCGGCAGCGTCTCTATGAAGTTGTGGATTTGCCTGCGAGTATTTAGTGACAGCGTGTCTATTAACTTGTGGATTTTTCTGCAGTATTTGGCAGCGCACGAAGTTGTTTCCGTCTAGCTGCATCAGAAAATGTACCCCGAAGTCTGACACGCCTCCTTTTTACTTACGTTTCTTTACCTTGATTTTTTTCTTTCCTGCTTTCTTGCATTGTTTCGTTTTCGGCAGCGTCTCTATGAAGTTGTGGATTTGCCTGCGAGTATTTAGTGACAGCGTGTCTATTAACTTGTGGATTTTTCTGCGAGTATTTGGCGGCAGCGTCACGAAGTTGTTTCCGTCTAGCTGCATCAGAAAATGTAGCACGCCGTGTGACACGCCTCCTTTTTACTGTTTCCTCACAGCTTGGATTGCCGCTGACGGATGGCCTTATATGGGCAGGTAGTCAAGTACGTGGGAGGCGTGGGGATGGAGGACGCAACTCCGCCTCACACGGCAACCGAGCTGCAGGCTATGGCCGTATATATGTACATTAGTAGGATTCAGTTATGACCATTTCGCATAGAATTTTGAAATGAAACCTGCTTAACTTTTGTAAGTAACTTGTAAGGAATGAGCCTGCCAAATTTCAGCCTTCTACCTACACGGGAAGTTGGAGAATTAGTGACGAGTCAGTCAGTCAGTCAGTCAGTCAGTGACGGCTTTGCCTTTTATTAGTATAGATCAAAAACTGAAAATTCTCCTTCATAAAAGTATTCATTCAGCACAGACTGAACTGTAGACTCCCCTGTGGCAGTTTTTCCAGCTTTGAGTCTGCTTCATAGCTCTACAAGCATTGCACACCTGAATTTGGGCAGTTTATCCTGTTCTCTGCCACAAATCTGCCCAAGTCTGTAAAAAAATTGTGTCAGACGAAATTTAATGTCAGAAAATGTAAAGTAAAAATGTTAGGTTTGAATACAAAATGGGCAGTCGGAAAATCGAGAGTCCACCTTATGAGAAGGATTTAGGAGTCATAGTGGACTCTGAGCTATCGATTTCCAGTCAGTGTTCAGAAGCCATTAAGAAGGCTAACAGAATGTCAGGTTATATAGCGCCTTGATGTGTAGAGTACAAGTCACAGGAGGTTCTGCTCAAGCTTTATAACACACTGGTGAGGCCTCATCTGGAGTACTGGGTGAAGTTTGGGTCTCCAGGCTACAAAAAGGACATAACAGCACAAGAAAAGGTCCAGAGAAGAGCAACTAGGCTGAGTCCAGGGCTACAGGGGATGAATTATGAGGATATGAGTATTTTGCTTTGCACAATTGTGCGTAGTGTGTGCTTGGTGTGTGAGTGTGGGTGTGTGTGTCCTGCGGTGGGTTGGCGACCTGCCCGGGATTGGTTCCTGCCTTGCGCCCTGTGATGGCTGGGATTTTAGTCTCCCCAGATGTCGATGCCATTTTAGAGGCTGTTTGCTCTTCACTACTCCTGCATGTCAAATCAACCAAGCTAACTTTCCTTCAACCAAAGAGAGTCGAACTTAAATGTAACGGCGAGTTTTGTCACAGTTTATAGCCCATTACTACCCTCTACCCCTGAATTTTGACAAAAGTCAACATCAGCCCTGAAAGAGTTGAAAGAGCTGAGCCTTTACAGTTTAAGCAAAAGAAGATGAAGAGGAGACCTGACTGAAGTGTTTAAAATGATGAAGGGAATTAGTCCAGTGGATCGAGACGGTGACTTGAAAACGAGTTCATCAAGAACACGAGGACACAGTTGGAAACTTGTTAAGGGGAAATTTTGCACAAACATTAGGAAGTTTTTCTTTACACAAAGAACCACAGATACTTGGAGTAAGTGACCAAGTAGTGTGGTAGACAGTAAGACTTTAGGGATTTTTAAAACTCGACTTGATGTTTTTTTTTTTGAAAATGTAACTAGATAGGACTGACAAGCTTTGCTGGGCTGAATGATCTGCTCTCATCTAGATTGTTCTAATGCTCTTCCACACCGATCCCCTCAGCCTCTGATAGATTGGATGAGAAGGGTCTGTAAACTGCCATCCTCAGGTCTCTCCACACATGAGCTATGGAGGGTCCAGGTGGACAGACACCGGACGTGATGTCAGTAGTGTTATAGCTGTCAATCATCTGGTCAGAGGGAGAGGGAGAAAGAGAGGAAGATGTTATGGCACAGTGCCAACACCTGGTGTGGCGGTGGAATTACAGCCATTAGAGCCCTTCAGCTGTACTCTATGCGCACCGTATGACAGTATGCGGATATGTCTATATACATATATATTTGTAAATATAGACATATTCAAAATAATTTATGATTTTTTTTGCACATAATCTTTAACATTTACACTTTTTTATGTTTTTACAAAAATATAATTTCTGCTCAGATATTTCCAATGTGTTCATGTAATTATTTCCCCAAACTCATATTCCATACACATTAATGAAGCGTGTAATTAAAAATTCATTAATATACTTAATGTTAATTCTTTTTTTACCCAGAAAAGGGATCTTGTGATATTGAAATATTCTAAAAAGCTGCCAATCCTCTGGACTCACATTCTTTACCTAACATCTGACGGAGCAGCTGGGACATTCTCTAAGCTAACCCTTAAGGTTTAGTAAAAAAAAATGATTATAAAGCATAAATTGGACTTTTATTTAGTTAATGTGTGCAAATGATATGCCTAGACTTTTCTGTGCACATTATAAAGAAATATCATTTATTTTTTATTAGCCATAGAGACGGATGGTCTTCGATATTAGTCGTTTACAGCACATCAAAGCTGGTTAAATGAATGTGCAGAATGTAATATTTCCTTTAACACAGAATTAGCTACAGTTAAATAAAGAAACTGTAAGAGGTGATGTTTCCACTGAGACATAAAATAATAATGTAATGTGCACAGCAAGTGTATACTTCAAGTAGAGAATATATTTTGTTTGCTTACTGTTTGAGTATTTATTGATTTAATATTGGATGTTTTTCCTTCTCCTGCTGTGGGCTGGCACCCTGCCCGGGGTTTGTTTCCTGCCTTGTGCCCTGTGTTGGCTGGGATTGGCTCCAGCACACCCCTGTGACCGTGTACTTCGGATATAGCGGGTTGGATAATGGATGGATGGATGTTTTTCCTTCTCTCTATTCATCCCCTAAACCCGATTAAACCAACCCAGAGTCATGGGGGCGGAGCCATCAGCATAGGGAGGAGTCAATTTTACAAAAAGCACTTCTGCTTCCCCAATTTAAATCACTTTGTTAAAACAACACTCACATTCTGGAAGGAGGAAATACACAGTCCTGCGTAATATCACATAAACCGTACCCCAAAAGTAGGGTTTTGCAGCGTTGTGTCGCGCAGAATGTTCTGTTTGCTGCAATCTGTCACTGACGCATGCATTAGCTGTGAACTGACAATATTTGTTTTTCAATTATTAATTAGTAATTATGTACCAGCCCTCCCATGAATATCCAGTATAGCTCTTGTCCCGATTCACAGTTATTTACAAATTTTCATAACCACTGGAAGAAATATTAAAGATATCAAAGTTGCTTTTTCTGCACTTTAGTTTTACTTTATTAATTAATTTAGTCATATCAAAGCAATTCAAATGCTGATACTGTTATGAACTAAAGTACAATAATCTGAAAAAATCTCACTAGAGGGAGAAAATTGTCAAACTCAGGTGAGTTACAACAAGGACAAGCACTGAATCTTTATAAATAAAAACATTTATTTTTTATAAAAACACAGCCCAAAGAGGTCAAAAAACAGAAAACTAGTCAAAAATCCAGGTAACACACAAAAGCACAATAATAATAATAATTCTTTACTAATAATAAAAGTAATAATAATAATTCTTTATATAAATGTAAAGAATTCATTTTATTTATTGTGCTTCTGTGTATTTCCTGGATGTTTCACTATTGCTCACCAACTCACCAAGCGTATGCAATGAGCTACAGGGGTCTGTGTGTGCTTTCATAGGAGGCCCTTGCTGGGATAGGCCGGTGGTCCCCCCTCTTGAAGAACCACCCACAAATCACACAGTCCATAAAGGAAGATGCTCTGATGTAAAGAAACTACACGAACAACAACAATGGTACTTTTGAGCTCCAGCTGGGGAACCTGGACTGAAACACAATAGATCCATCCATCCATCCATTATCCAACCCGCTGTATCCTAACTACAGGGTCACGGGGGTCTGCTGGAGCCAATCCCAGCCAACACAGGGCACAAGGCATGGAACAAATCCCAGGCAGGGTGCCAGCCCACCTCAGGACACACACCATGGACAATTTAGGATCTCCAATTCACCTAACCTGCATGTCTTTGGACTGTGGGAGGAATCCCACGCAGACACAGGGAGAACATGCAAACTCCACACAGGTAGGACCCGGGAAGCGAACCCGGGTCTCCTAATTGTGAGGCAGCAGCGCTACCACTGCGCCAACGTGCCGCCCCCAAAATAACATCCCAGATTTTTTTTTTTTTTTTACCAATTTGTCATGGATTAAATGAGAATTCATAATGATATTATAAATGAGAATTGATTGTGTCAGTGATTTCTGGATCTGTTCCTGGTTTGTGTCGATATCTCCTTGTGGCAATATACTGACATGTGTAGGTCTGTAAAAAATATTCTGTAATGGCTCTGACAAGTTCCACCAGCCTGAGATGAGTCACCCATAATATGAGTTGGCATTCCATCACCAGCAGCAAGGGTGCCGTTAAAAACAGCAAGCCTGCAAAGTCGCAAGCAGAATTCTATTTTGTACAGTAACGGCCACAAGTCCTTTTAAGGATCACAAACTACATTAAACAGCCATTTAAAATGCAAACAAATTCATATCTGACTTGGTGCCAGTGCTATATTGGTGTCAGAAGTGGGATGAGGATAAGACCTACTGTCGAATTTAGAAAATAGCAGAGTACCACGGGGATCTAATGGACCCGCTTGGCTCTTCTGAGAAGCAGATAGGGTGCCGCTTGTAGCGTCAGTAAGGGAAGGATGGGAGGAAGTGACCGCTGATGTGTGTGTGGGGTAGGTCGTGTTCAATGTGATGGGCTGGCAGGTATCCAGGGGTGGTCCCAGCTTTTTGTGTGAGAATGTCAGACTGGGATCTGGCCTCACAAAACCCTAAAAACTTGATAATCATTCAATTAAAAGAATCAAAAACTGCAGAAGGTGCCCAAGAGGGTACTCTGTGGTTAGAAATGTTTAGTGATTAACCAACACCATATATGGAAATACATAATACTGCCATTACAAAGCTACACATATAATAAAGATACAGACTGTCAATTTTTTTTTATATCCAGTTCTTATTATTTTAGGAAAAAAAAAAACAAAGACCTCCAAGACAAGAGATTGTGTAGCAGTGCAGTAGAAAAAAAAGGAAAAGATTCAGTTTTATTTCCCCCGTGGTTTTTTGAATGCATGTATTTGAACTAGAATTTCTGACAAGTCTTATCAAAGGAAAGAAAAAAAAAACTCAGCAGGTCAGCAAAAAGTGTAATTAAATCGAGAAGTTTCACATCCAGTTCCAGAGAGTGGCAAAGGATGTTGTCATTCCCTGAAGTTTAGGCACCCATGGAGAGCACAATAACAGATTTGCCATTGCTTTAATGATTACTGCCGTTTCCCTCAATACGGATGGCAAAGGATTGTCTCCTACCGCTGAGCTCCTGCATTCTAACGACATCAGCCTAACAATTAGGAGAGGCCGCTGTTCCTGCGGATAGGACATGCCAATCATAGGCTGTTTGCTAAAAAAAAAAATATATATATATATATATATATATATATATATATATATATATATATATATATATATATATATTCTAAAACAAACATTACTAAAAATGTAATATGATTATAAGAAAAATAAAATGATTTTATGAAATCAGAACACATTTTTCATTATTCCTCATCTTTCAGTCAAATGAAACTTTCTGATTTAGACAATAACATGAATTACATGACAGTAAACATTACCTTATAATTAATTACACTCTTAAATAATTGGTTTACCAATGTTTTCATTAACTAATTAATTTGTGCCAAAGCATAAGATTTTAACCACCCTGGATATAAATTTCCGTCACCTGTGCACCCTAGCAAATGATATAAGGGTGGTTGTGATGCCCCAGTTGCCCACCGTCTTGGCATCCTTATGTTTTCTAGTACATTGTGTAGGTACCAGGGTGGAAGGCCAGGCATCCTGATTGGGATAAAGAATGGATTCATACCCGCATAGGAAGCCATAATGGATGGACAGAATTAATGAGCATGTCGGGAGAAGTTAATTCCCCCTAAACAATAGATGTCAGTGTTCCTCAGGGCTAAAACAGATTAAGACACCCGCAGGGTGGCATGGGAGTTGGAATCTGGAAATGCAGCCCAGTTGGGGTCCTTGGGTGCCGCCAAAGGGCAATATTGGGGTGGAGTGGATGTGTCACTGCCATGGTTTCCACAAAACCCCAAAAATGTTCCGGACAACTTGGGCATGACATTGGAAGTAGTTTCCAAGTCGAATTTAAAAGAGAGCCCACGGCCTCATTTAATAGAGTCAGAGTCAGGAGGCAGTCGGCAGCGCTCTTTTAGAGGAGAATGGAAAATTGGGTATTAGTGTATTTTACTAGTACTCTGGAATGATAAATAATTTATTTGAAACTGGAATTGTGTTAGGCATTAATGTGTCTGTGGTTTGGGGCACATGAACGGAGTTGGACTAGGACAAGGAAGACACAACCAACAAGTTACTGGTGCAAAAAGTGCAAACTACACTTATTAGATAGCAACTGTGATGGTGCGGGTCGGGACAACGCTAATGATTGCATCCTACATGTGAGAGTGGGGTCCATCTTGATTGCTTCATCGGCTTCCTGCAGTGTGCGTTGGAAATGCTGCGCTGATGGAGGCATGTAAGGAAGAGCTGGAATGAGAAATGGAAAGGAAGAAAATAGACTGGCCAGCGAGTGGAGAAGGAAAGGATGGAGGCTAAAAGGAATGAAAATAAAAAAATGTGAAGAGAGGCAGGAGAGAGTCAGAGAGCCCATGTGGGATTGAAGGGAGGCAGTTACCTCACAAACCTCCTGCAGCTGCATGAGCATGCACACCCACAGAGATCGAGGAGGAGGAGCAGGTTGGGAGCATGCGCTGACAGCACAAGCTGAACCACCTGGATTGGGACCCGAGTGCAGTGGGTGACGCCTCACCACCACACTGAAGAGTGTGAGTTTTTTCTTATGGTGGCTGGAGTGCCAATCCTGCCACCAGCCTCCCACGTTTTCCCTGCAGGTTGGAGGACCCTCTTGTAGGGATGGATGCAGATTAATGTCATACCCAGGATGGGTGGCACTGAGGCTAGGGATCTGCACTGATATTCAGAAAGGTTGCCGATTCAAATCCCGTAAACGCCAAATGCAAAAAAAAAAAGTCACAGGAACTCACTAAAAACTCCCAAGCGCATTTGGTGAACCGCCAGGGTTTGTGGATTGCTCCCGCCTTTCTAGGGTTGAATGGCAGGCGGCCCCACCTCTTGGGGGACCACCCACAGAACATAGGAAACATAGCACAGGCGTAGAGAATTGGGTTTAATCAGCGAATTTCGCCAAATAGTTGTTCACAGTGAATTTGCTGCATTTGAGTTCGCCCTTGTTCGTCAAATTATTTACTGATAATCCGGCCGGTTTAGAAGAACGTTTTTCCCCAGTGCCCCATAATGCTTTGCGAGAGCTATAACAGCCAACATTGGATGAGACTGCCCCCTAGGTATATAACGGTGATTATTTGTGTTACAGACCTTGCGGAAATTAGTCAGTGGTAGAACATATACTGTAAGTAAATAATGCAGGTGCTCAAAATTGTATTTACAGCATAAATAACAAATTGTCTCTGCTTCTCACCAAATGTGATGGTCGATCTTCGACTTCCATATCAGCATAACAGAAGGAAGCTTGTGCCCTGTGCATGCAAAGTTAGCCACGTGGGGATAAAAAACAAACCTTGAAGGAGCCAGATGCACAAATGCAGGAGACTCTGTGAAATAATAATAACGTGTGACATTAATCTGCATCTAGCCCTGCATGTAGGCCCTCTAACCTGCAGGCAGAATTGGCACTCCAGCTACCATAAAAAACCTCACACTATTCCACTCCATCTGAACTAGTGAGGTGCTGAAGTGTCACCCGCCACATGGCTACACTCGGGTCCTAATCTGGGATCCTGTGTTGGTTCGACATGCGGTGGATGTGGCAATATGCTGTATCAGCGCCTGCTCCTAACCTCTCTCTCTCTCTCTCAGGATGGAGCAATTGCAGGTTGAGGGCCTTGCTTAAGGACCCAACAGAGTAGAGTCACTTCTGGTGTTTACAGGATTCTAACCGGATAGAAATTCATTAAAGCGGGCTCCTGATTGTTAAGCCGTCAACATGCTATACCACACCAACATCAAAACAAAGTATGGTACACTTCAAAGGTCTTCAATAAATATTTCAATAAAAATATGGTGAGGAAGGTAAAATCTAAAAAAAATAATGTCAGTAGATAATCCAGTAACACTAAGGACAGATTTGGCCTTTCATCTTCTCTTCTCTCCTACGCCTCACCACGCTCATCCATTCCCAGGTATACTCAGCAGGTCTAAGACACTGGAGAATGTGGTCTCCCCATCCCAGCCACCTTCGGTCCGCATCCTCCAGAACACATTGAGCTCATCTCCCTCAACCTGATGTCCACAGGTTCCATGGAGCAGTCGATCGCTCCTGCTTCTACTTTCAACATGAGTAGTCTGGTCTGCCCCGCTCCTCCACGGTATTTCCACTACTGACAAAACAAAAACTTCCAAACTAAACTCGATCGTGCTACAATGATAGCCTACTTGCCTTCTAAATCTCTCTCGTGGCATTCTCAAAGACTCTCTGTCCAGCGAGGTCAGGTCCAAATGAGACACCACCTTCCATTTGAACTGACTTCCTTTTGATTCTGGTCCCTTTTCACCGCTCTTTTTTCTTCAATTTCTTTCTCTTCTCAATCCATTTTTCTTTTTTTCTCCCATATGGTGATAATACATTTAGACGGACTAGGAGGAGATTGATTATTGAGGAAATTTTACTCCACCCCAGGATTAATGGTGGCAGTGCTACTCTAGTACAGTCCCAGTTTGGACTCCCACAGGTTTCTATGGGACCTATGGTTAGGAAACACATGAAATGCTTGTGTTCCAAATAACGATCTATTATTTTCACTCTAAAACTCCAGCACTTCACTCCCAGATTATCAAACAAGGCATGAGCTGGGAGAACTTTGTACACGTTCTGCGACGGTGGGGGATGAAATAGCAGGCTGCTTGCTGCTTGTCTTAATCGGCACATTTACAGGACAAAAGACGCTGACGGAGAGGTGCGAACAGATTTAAGGTGGGCTGGATTTATGAGTTTCTCGAAGGCTCTGGTAATTCTAGTGTTAAACAACTCCTTTTTACCTTTTGTGCTCCGACGGAGCTTCCTTCTTGTTGTGTGTGAAAATAAACCACATTTTATTTTATAAAGATCCTGTGTTTGCAAGGCCCTTAACCTGAAAAAAAGTTGCTCTAGATGCAGTTTATAATGGCTGACCCTGCGCTCTAACCTCCAAAGGTTATGTGATAAAACAATTTCCCAACAGGGATTATCTCTTTAAGGGCTGAATATTTTTTCCAATAAACTCAGTTTTCTGAAAAGCACACAAAGCAATGCTTCCACACATAAATCCACACAAAATGTCTGTTGCTAACGCTGCTGTTGGTGCACATTTGGCATCTCTGATAGCAGTGTCTGCACAGGGGCACCTCGATGGTCAGCAGGAATGCACGGTGGGCCAGCTGTCTGGCTGTCATCGCAAAGAAGATGGGTGGCAGTTGCAGTGTGGCGCAATATGGTTTGTACCTCCTGTCATCATAAGTGGTGGTCCTCCCAGGCGAACATTGCTGTAGGTGCACCGGCTACACAAAAACATTCAGCACAACAATCAGCTGGGGACCGATCATATGACACCAGTAGGCCTACCTAACTTTCGTTTTCTGATATCTATCACTTGCATCAAACTCGGAGTCTGACAAGTCAGAGTCCTATTCCACGAAATTACGTAAACCGTCCATGCTTTGCACATTCGCTTTGGTCTCTCGTCAGATGTCGGTGCCATTTTAGAGGTTGTTTGCTCTTCGCTACTCATGCACGTGTTTGGAATCGAGGTCAAATCGACAAAGCTATGTAACTTTCCTTCGAACTAAAACGTTAAGGGCGAGTTCTGTTGCAGTTTACAGCTGAACCCTCAACCCATGAATTTTGACAAAAGTCAACATCAGCCCTGAAAGAGTTAATAAAGTATATCAAATCAAACAAAAAATAAATAACGATACCTGGGCTGTGTTTGATGGTAAATACCCATCTAGTGGGCATTTTGGAGAATTGTGGGAGTCTCTTTGTGCTTTGGAACTCCAAGTTCATAATAAGACCTGCTTATCCAATGTGGTGTACCTCTGTCTGTGTTAATCTCTTTCCCAGTGTGCACTGCAATATGTTAATCCCGGGAGATGAATATTAAAATACACGTATGCAAATTAAAATAAAGCTAACCTCCAAAATGGGGTACACCAATGAGTAAATTGAGTGGGCCCAAAATGGGTGTCCGATCCACAGCCGGTTCTGCCATTGTCACCGAAGCAGCCTACGTATTCCTTGTAAACCAGAGATTAAAAAATAAATGCAGAAATGAGGTGCACGGTTAAAACAGAAATGATCAAAGCCTTTAAAGAGAAGACCACTTCATTTTGGTTTCTTTTTTAATTTAATAAAAGTCATATTTGAGGTGATTTGGCTGTCTTGATGGATATGAATCAACGTTTTCAAAGCCATCCGCCAAATATGAGAAACAAAACAAAATCTTCTTATGTTATCCTATCGATTTTTTGAGGTGGCCAAGTTAACCTGGATTATGAAATGTTCGTTTTTACAATAAGTTTTAGAATAACTTGAATATTTCAGCAAATTTTCATAAACAAAGTAGAAGCAGTCAATTGTATGCAATCTGACAGTTACTTTTGTACATCCAGTATCCAGTTACTAAGTAAAGTGGCACAAAGAAAACATATCAGACTGTCACCCATTTTTCTTTTGGCCCCCTGTAATATGGCAAATACATTTATTTGCAGCATCAAAAGTCTTCCCTGAGGTGATTATAGCTGAAACATTTGTTGTACCTGAGTTCTGAACATTATAAAAAATTCAGGAGAATAAAATAGAAATGTGCATGTCTAAGATTCAGGCCACTTACTCCCAGTGGTATTGTTTATGGCCGTACATTCTGCAGAAAATGATTGTTTGGTACGAGAAGTCTAGTGCTATTACAGTGCTGCTCACTTTCGTGGTCTTAGAAAATCCTCTTTAACCATTGAAGCGCGACTCAAAACCGTACACCAGGACTGTTCATCTTCCTAGAGGACAACTTGTCGATATTAAGTAATCTGATTGTGAGACCTGTTCATTTTTTTAAGGGACATGGTGGGAAATTTAACAACCAAAAGAGCTGTGACTTATGGGGTGTTACTCTGGCTTATCTCATAATAGTTTTATGACACTATGTGGTGCTTAATGTTTGAATTTTATGAGTCTTAACAAATCTGCATAACTAACATTGTTATGGCAATGAAGTAAAGTAATACAGTTGGCCCACCATATCCGTAGGTTTGGCAGAAACTGTTTTGGTTCGAAAATATTAAGAAAAAATCCAGAATATCCACGAAAAATAGAGCATGCGAAATTCCCGTATGAAGCACAAGAAACAAAATGAGTTGACTGATGCTGCAGAGTCCTGGCGCACCTTAAGCTCAGTCAACCCTCCGTCCTGCAGTATCAGCCCCATGTGTTCACTTTGTGTGCTGTGACATGGGATACAAAATAAATTCTGGAGTCGCTCCGTTTAATGACGTGAGTACTTGTTATGGAATCTGGGCGGGCCAGGCCTCAGTGAATTCATTTTTCCTGGTCAAGTTCCTACAGTCTGCAAACATTTTTTACCGTTCTAAGATTTAATTCTATTATTCATTTCTAATCCTGTCCATCCTTGTCACACCCAATGCAAATCTAACTCTGCCACCTCCAGCTCTGTGTCCTGTGCCACTGTCTCCATCCCATATAACATAGCTGGTCTCACTACCATCCTGCAGACCTTCCCTTTCACTCTTGCTCATACCCGTCTGTCACAAATCACTCCTGACACTCTTCTCCACCTACTCCACTCTGCCTGCACTCTCTTTTTCACTTCTCTTCCACAATCCCCATTACTCTGTACTGTTGATCCCAAGTATTTAAACTCCTCCATCTTCGCCAACTCTGCTCCCTCACCATCCTCACCATTCCACTGACCTCCCTCTCATTCACACACATGTATTCTATCTTGGTGGTCCTACTGACCTTCATTCTTCACTACTCTAGATCATATCTGCACCTCTCCAGGGTCTCCTCAACCTGCTCCCTACAATCGCTACAGATCACAATGTCATCAGCAAACATCACAGTCCACGGGGACTACTGTCTAATCTCGTCTGTCAATCTGTCCATCTCCATGGCAAATAAGAAAGGGCTCAGAGCCGATTCCTGATGTAATCCCACCTCCATCATTCCTATCGCAGACCTCACCACTGCCACACTTCCCTCGTGGATATCCTGTACAACTCTTACATACTTCCTCATACAATACCACAACTACTCTCAAGGCACCCTGTCATATGCTTTCTCCAGATCCTTAACAATGCAATGCAACTGAGATGCTGGGTATATTGGGAAAAATATGCTAAAGATAGAGCTGCCAGGTCAGAGGAAAAGAGGAAGGTCTAAGAGATGGTTTATGGATGTGGTGAGAGAGGACATGCAGATAATGGGGGTGATAGAGCAAGATGCAGAGGACAAGAAAAGATGGAAACCGATGATCCGCTGTGGCAACCCCTAATGGGAGCAGCCGAAAGAAGAATTGCTTTAGAGAGGCACAGGGGAACAGCGGGTAGTATGGCTGCCTCACAGCTCAGGTCACTATTTGGCCACAATAATCGGGCCAGCATATTTGGTAGACACTTCCCTAAGTCTCAGGGACACTTAACCTCCCTTGCATTAGACACAAGTGTCACTCAGGCTATAAAAACAGCACTAAAAGCGTTAGTCCCAAGTTACACTCAGGCACATCTCTCATAAGCATTAGACCTGAGGATTCCTCGGACTGTAAGTGTCCTAACAACATTAGTCCTGAGCGTTACTTGTGCAATGATACAGGCGCATCTTGCATAAGCGTTAGGCCCGAGCGTTACCTGAGCAATGGTAATGGAACAAATTACCCACCTGTAGTTGTGACAAGTTATAATGGCATCTCACTAGACACGTTTTTCAGAAGCCCAGGTGTTGCATGCTCTTCACAGTAATACGTTCAGTGGTGTTGAGGAGAAATGATAACGAAGTAAGTCAGTCTTCAACCAGTGAAGTTGAAATGGACAGTGAAACAGAAAGTGATTCTGGTGAATCCAAAAGTGACACTTGTGTCAGTCGTACATATGCAATGTGCTGCTCAGAAGCTGATAAGTCTGGAAAAAAATCTGCAAGGAGTCACACTACTATTGTCCAAACTGTCATGTTGGATTGTGTATTTCACTGTGCTTCAAGATATACCACACAAAAGACATATTTTGACAGTATATATGGTATTAGCATCATCATCATCATCATTATTGTAAGAGTCAATCTTAGAAAGCTAATGTTTAATGTTAAATTCTCATATTTACTAAGGATATAGCATAGTCTTTGACTGTAAGTCAGGGGTGTCCAGTTCCGGTCCTGGTGGGCCGCAGTACCTGCAGGTTTTCGTTTCAACCATCTTCTTAATCAATGAGACGTTTTTGCTACTGATGAACTTGTTTTGCCTTTAGTTTTAATTGACGTGTCTCGGACCCCTTAGTTGTTTCTTTTTCCTTAATGAGCAGCGAAACAATAATGAGACACAAAACAAGCCACCACATGACCAGCTAACCTGAAAAATAAAGAAAGGTGAAGGTCTCAGTCATGTTGGTTTGCTCAGGTCACCAAAACATCTTGACGGTGGTCTTAGAAAAAACAGAATGAGAGCAGCAACAAGTCATGATATTCAATAACGGCTTTAATTAACAGCAAGAATCGGCTTCTCATTAAGGAACCGGTTGGAGTGAAACTGGGTGAAGTTTGATGTTCCAGTTTAGCTTGTCATCTGTTGGCTCGTTTCACATCTCATTTCTGTTTGACTGCCATTTAATGAAGAAACAAATCAATTCAGAGGACTGAATCCTTAAAAACGAGGCTATTGAAATAAATGGAAAAGGAGTTAATTAGCAGCAAAAACTACTCACTGGTTAGAAAAAGGGTTAGAATGAAAATCTGCAGCCACTGTGGCCCACCAGGAGCGGAGTTGGACACCCCTGCTGTAAGTTAACATGAGATAGAACTTTCTTAGCTGTATCTGTAGAACAGAGTGTTAATTAAGGCAGTTAGGAAACAGTCTTACTGCTATCATGGACTGTTAGATATGTTGGCAAATAGCAGATGGCATACAGTTTTCTAACGTGCCTGAAGTACGACCAGACTTAGAGAAATGAAACAAGATTTATAAGCCTTAAACAGAACTTTTCTTTTCTTTGCTATATCAGTTTACTAGCAAAATACCCGCGCTTCGCAGTGGCGAAGTACTGCCTTCAAATTTTTATTAAGAAGAAAATTAAGCCTCTTTTAAACTGAGGGAAAATATACCAATAATTATTTGTTAAGGATCTCTTTGTATACCACATTGTAAGTTCGGTCCTCCGGTTGTAATATGACCAAGCTGTGTGCTGAGCTTACTCTTGAGCATGTAACGTACAGTTGGCCATGTGAACAGTAATCTTGTCTCAAATCTCACAGCTTGGATTGCTGCTGTCATAATCGGTTTGAGTTTCATGGTTTGTTTCAATTACAACAGTATTTGCAGGACTTGTTGTGTTGAAGTGACATTCGACATCTGCCAAGCGTTGTAAGCACACAACTGGTTTCATCGATAACTTCACATCCAGCTTTTGAGAGTTTAAACATTCATAAACATCAAAGTGTCCACTACTGAAATCGTCACCTGTGAATCTAAGATGTTTAAGAGGCACTGGCGGTTGTCGAAAGGTGTAAAATATTTGGCCATTTCAGTACACTTGAAAGCGACAACCGAACAATTCAGCGTCAGCCATCAACTCACATGCAGATCCATAGGTGAAGGGCTTAAGCATTTCACTCTTCTAGTGCTCCAGTGTAGTATAATTATCTCCTGTACGTCATCAGTCCACACCTTGAACCTGTCCAGTCATTCAATACATAAGACACAATGGATATCAAGAGTGAGCCTGATATGGCCATGCAATATGTAACAAAGAGAATGGAAAAGGCAGGTGCCATCTCCGGGCATGGAAACCACTCGGTAAGTGACAGTTCTTTGATCGATGGTGATCACCTCGATAGACATGTTAATGGGGGTACGGTTGGAATGATAAAAGAAATGGGTACCTGAACAATGTAAAGTAAGTCTAAAATATCTACACAATAACTTTAATCGTAATAAACGAACAATAAAACAGCAGAGAAGCCGTGGATTAAATAAAAAGGCTGTAGTTATCAGCAGGGAGACGTGAATCCCGTGGCGAAGCAAGGAAGGGAATGTAGAGACCGGAGCGACGGACGGCCTTATATAGGCAGGCAGCCAACAACTTGGGAGGAGTTGGGGTGGGGGATCCAACGCTGCCTCACACAGTGACTGAGCTGCAGGCTATGGACGTATATATGTACGTAAGTAGGATTCAGTTAGCGTTGGGAACCTGCGTACCAAATTTCTTGAAGATGGGCCCATAAGTAACAAAGACCATTGAAAAGTTCAATATGGCGGCCGGCAGCGGCATCATACCATCAAAATAAGTACGTACATCGGTTTCGGTTAGCGAAGAGAAGCCGCCTACCAAATTTCTTGAAGATGGGGCCATAAATAGGAAAGTTGAACATGGTGGACCTTGTCGACCGTTATGACCGTTACGCGTAGAATTTCGAAATGAAACCTGCTTAACTTTTGTAAGTAAGCTGTAATGAATGAGCCTGCCAAAGTTCATCCTTCTACCTACACGGGAAGTTGGAGAATTAGTGACATTGGAAAGTTCAATATGGAGGCCGACAGTGGCGTCATACCACCGAAATAAGTACGTACATTGGTTCGGTTAGCGCAGGGAAGCCGCCTACCAAATTTCATGAAGATGGGGCCATAAATAAGAAAGTTCAACATGGCGGACGTTGTCGACCGTTATGACCGTTACGTGTAGAATTTCGAAATGAAAGCTGGCTAACGTTTGTAAGTAAGCTGTAAGGCCTGCCAAATTTCAGCCTTCTACCTACACGACAAGTTGGAGAATTAGTGATGAGTCAGTCAGTCAGTCAGTGAGTGAGGGCTTTGCCTTTTATTAGTATAGATTCTCTATTTTTGTGTGAACATTTTTGCCTTGAAATTTTACTCAAACTTTTAAAACGAAGATATCTGTATGCAGAATTACGCACTACACAGGTGCTTGACTCATCCTATGAAGCAAACTAAAAGCTGCAGAACTTTGGAAACTTTGGATAAATGCAGCTACAATTATTATTATTAGTAGTAGTTATCATTATTATACTTTTGAAATTTGTACTTTTAGCATTTTGCATGTTTTACAGTAGAAAGAAGAGATTTAATAAAAAATGTAATTTTTCAAGCCAACAAGACAAACACTTTTTACACTAAGCAGGTGAAAAGACCACTGCACCATTGTAATCCACCCACATCTAGTCCAGTTTCTCCATTCCCATTGACGCCAATGCATTTTGTCAAGTTCGCCGAAATTTCTGAACATTTCTGCATTTTTCGCCGACCTCAAGGCAAAGCCGACTCGGCGGGGTTTGCTTATCCCGACTGAGCAGGTGCCGTAAGATGATGTTAAGCAGACAGTGAGGACGAACTCCACTATGCAGCTGAAGGAGCTGACATGGCTAGAAGTTAAGGCGTCTCTTGTTCTGTTGGGATAATCTTAATTAAAACGCTTCAAGTCTGTCTGTTTGTTGTTGTTGTTAAGTATATTTCTGTTGTAGTGGAGTAAGCAAAAGTGTATTTACAATACTTGATTATTATCTTCCTATATAATGCGCTACCGTGGCTGTTCGTTTGTCTGTCCAGGATTTTAAATCACCTGTAGCTCGCAAACCATATGACCTATTGACCTGAAATTTTATTACACATATATTACGTGACGTCTACTATCCGCTTTCGGGGTGATGATTTTTATTACTCGTTTTATTTTAATTTTATGTTTATTGTAGAATCAACTCTCGGCAGCACGCAGCAGGGCGGCCGTGCAGCACATGCGTATGGGCGCATTTCTCATTCCCTACCACCTTCGCTAATCATTCTTGAGGCAGATTGAAGACTTAAGTACCAATTTAAGTGAAAAATTAAAGAAAAGTTATTGCAACACAAAAACTAACTTAATCAGTTTAACGTGAAAAGATGCTGACGAAAGAAGAGAAGCAGCGGGCCGCTAGGGTGAAGAAAAGAAGATCTGCTCAGGAAGCAGCAAGCAAATCAACCTCTGAGCAAACAGAGACAGAGAAAGAGGATGAAAACTAGGAATGCTCTCGTCAAGTGTATTCACTGCACGTTATCGTGCAGTACGCCGTTACTGGTCATTTATCATACATGTGCACCACAGCCCACCTAAGGTACCTGGTGCCACCCCATAATGAAAGAGGGCCGTCATGATTTGGTGTGATGTTTTTTATGAAGCTGAGACGAAGCAAATTCAGCCATTCTCAGAACTGCTGCTCACTGGATGCCTTTTGTTTTTCACGCCATTCTTGGTAAACTCTAGAGGGGTTCAGCAGGTACAGAAATACTCAGACCAGGCCGTCTGGCACCAACAGTCACACCACAGTCAAAATCACTGAGATCACATTTTTTTCCCCCATTCTGTTAATGTTTGATGCGATCATGAACTGAATTCCCTGGCCTGTACTGCACGGCTGCCAAATGGTTGGCCGATTGGATGATTGCAACGGATCAACAGGTCCACAGGTTCCTACTAATTTGCTCAGTGAGTGTAGTTATCCAAAATAAAAAAAAGCAACTATTCATAAACGGACTGAGGCTTGTGAAGCTATTTTTATTAAGTTATGCATGTTACATCAAAAGCGTACATACCGTATAATGTGCTTGTGCTTCTCAGACCCAAGGGACCTTTTGAGTCTTTCTCTTTGTTAATGTCATCTTTTTTAAATATAACCTACTTTTTAGAAGTGCTTCAAAACTGCCAAAAAGATAAGTGGGTTGGATGTAACGGATCAATGTAAGGATTTAGGATCTCTATCGGAAAATGGAGTTAAATTTGATTTTAGTGAAATGACAGGCGTATCCCTCACTGTTTTGTATCACTGAATGAGAATCTGTCTGTACCCTTGAACACAAAATGTCGCCATTAAGTGCATTGCCATTAGTCCCTGTAGACCCTTAAACATCTCATAAATATCTAGACATGTTTCCTTGTGCTGACCTCAGTGGAGAACTATTCTTCTTTCTGCCTTTAAATAAAAAGCAATTAGCCTTCTGTAAGATGGGGAACAGCTGGCACACTATAAATATAATTTATTCCTATTCAGTCATCTGCTACAACTCTCATTTTAATTGTTTTCATTATAACTTGTTACATTTTCAGATTAGAGTTGGGAATAATAATGATTTCATAGAAAAAAAAAGGTTTTTTACATGATTTTAAAGATGACACAAAAGACAACAAACTGTGTGTTTTGTTTAAAAGAAGACTGATTGATTTAAAATGTGTACATTTGGAGTGCCGACCAGGCAAAACCCTGTTTAATATTAACAAAAGAAAAACTTCCAGAGAAAACAGACACTCGATGTAGGGTTGCCAGACGTCTCTTATATACGAGACATGTCTCATATTCTGCGGTGGGTTGGCACCCTGCCCAGGATTGGTTCCTGCCTGGTGCCCTGTGTTGACTGGGATTGGCTCCAACAGACCCCCGTGACCCTGTGTTCGGATTCAGCGGGTTGGAAAATGGATAGATGGATGTCCCATATTTGATCATTTTGTCCCCTGTCCCGTACTGACCTTTCAGGGACACCCAAATGTCCTGTATTGAGTTCATTTTCAAATTTTGTAATAAAAATATCTTTTACTACCATCTTATAGTACTTAGTTGTAACTTTATAAGTAATTATACTTTCTTTTCTCAGATTCTCTTGATGAAAATAACCCAAATGCAACAAGGAAACGAGTGTTTGCTGCCTGTTTGCAACTCGTTCAGTTGCTGTGGTTGGCTCAGGACTGCAACTCTCTTACTTACCGTTTTGCTCTCCAGCCGCGCTGCTGTGCAGTTCTGGATCAGCATTGCAACATGCAGTGTTGTTACTACTTGCCATGGCCTACTTTTTTTTTCTGCCTGCCTGTATTAAATAATAACTAGGCTGACCCACCTTTTAAGGCGACTGACTTTTAAGTTGACCACTTTTTAAGGCAATTCAATATGTAGATCAATTAGATTTTTTATACAAACTCATTAATTTGGTTATATTGCATTTGAGCGGTATTACTTTAATACTCGTAGTTTCTGTTATTTTTTGTGATGAAATTTAAACTTTTTTTCTATATTGAGGTCGCCTATTTGAACCCCCCTGATATTTACTACGCGGTGAGGCATTTGTACTCCATCAACATTAATTAATTCCAGAGACATAATTTTGTCTATTTTTCCAGCGCATCGCGCACAAAAGCAAGGGAACGATGGGAGCACCAGAACTCTGCTCACATCGCGTCGCTTCGTACCGCAAGCTGCAAGTAGTAAGTCTGTGATAAGCGGAATACCGCTACGCTCTCCACTCGCGGGACGGAAGGACAATCCCGACCGCTTTTATATAGTAAGAAAGAAGAAGAAGATATCGCACAGTCTGGAGTAGAAAATCATCTTTTACCTGGAAAAACGAAACTACAAATCCCATCGTGCATTGCAAAATGAACGGGGCGTGTGTGAAACTCCGCGCCTGCGTAGCACTCACGGGACGGAAGGACAATCCCGACCGCTTTTATATAGAAGGATATTTCTCTGTTGTCTGTATTAAATAAATATTTTCAAATGATTTCACTTTTACAAAAAAATTTTTTAGCTTGTATTAAATAATTTTCAAATGATTTAACTTTTGTTTTCCTCATAACCCATTAAAATCCTTGCTTTATGTTTTTCAACTTATGTCTCTACTTTTATATAATACTAGCTGTGTAAGCCTGTGCTGTAAAAAGCCCAGGCACCTAGAAACTATTGAAATCGTCAGAAAAAAAATTGAAATAGGGAGTCAGCGGTTTCATTTTACAGAAGCGCTCGCCTCCATTGTCTATCAGCGGGTTTGTGAGTTTGCGTTCCAACTCGTTAACTTGGGGCTGCTTTGCTGGCTCTTTGAGCTTCATTGCTGTAGCCTCGCACTTCCGGGCCGAACAGACAGACAGACAGACAGACACACACAGACCCCAAAAGCGGAGAGTAGACATCACGTAGTATATGTGTATCAAATTTCAGGTCAATCAGTCAAACGGTTTGGAGCTACAGGTGATTTAAAGTTCTGGACAGACAAACGGACAGCCACAGTAACGTATTATATAAGAAGATATTGGTCTGGGTGTGTAGGGGGCATGTATATATTTATATATACAAGGTGCGATCCAAAAGTTCCAGGAATGCATTTATTTTAAAGCACACACACCAAATAACAATTAATGGTGAACAGTTCCTTCAAAATAGTCACCCGCTGAGTTGATACACCAATCGCACCGAGATTTTAACCTTTCGAAGCACCTCTGGAAGTCGTTTTTTGTCAGTGTGTTCAAGACGTCGGTTGTTACCGATTGGATCTCCTCCACCGTCTCAAACCTACACCCCTTGAGCCTCAACTTCATCTTAGGAAATAAAAAAAAAATCAGACGTCACTAAATTAATTAATTAATTAAGAGTGGGGATTGGCAGTAAACTTTGTAGAAGCCAAAAATTTAGATCAATCAGGGATGTGTGAGCTGGTGCATTGTCGTGACGATTTCAAATCACTCATTTTTACGAACAACCCTTCACAGACTCAACCAAAGTTTAAACGAGAACTGCGACTTGAAAAACAACTGCGCTGATGTTATAACGCGTGATAACAGCCCTCAAGGACAACTTGAACTGCTGTCTAGCGGCGATTGATATAACCAAACCCTTCTGGCTGCAGAATAAATGCATTCCGGGAACTTTCGGATCGCACCTCGTATAGTAATATAGAGAGAGATTTTAGGAGTGACCCGTATTTCTAATTTTCTAATCTGGCAACTTGGCACTACAGTGATAGCACCGTTGCCTGCTAAATAGCTCTCTTGGCATTCTCAAAGACTCTCTGGCCAGCAAGGTCAGGTCCAAATGAGAAGTCACCTTCCTTTCAGACTGACTTTCTGTTTCTTTTCCCATTTTCAATTTCTTTCTCGTCTCAATCCATTCTTCTTTTATTTTTTTCTCTCTTTTACACTGGATGGACCGTAAAGGGCGGGGCATCTTTGGCTCCGCTGCCCTCGAGGGGCGGTTTCTCGAGGCTCTGAGGGGAAAGGAGATAAGACTATGAGGGACAAACCGTTCTGTCAACAGTTGCGCAGAGCAACAGAGCAAGAATGCATTCGGATTGATATTGAGACCAAATTATAAATCATAAATTAGTCGTTTATCTTCCCAGCCACAAGGGATGCACAAACCAGTGTGTTTCTTTGTCCCGGTCTCAAGCCTGGATAAATGGGGAGGGTAACGTCAGGAAGGGCATCCAGTGTGAAATTTTGCCAAATCAACATGCGGACAACAATACAAAAATGATGATCCGCTGTGGCAACCCCTAACGGGAACAGCCGAAAGGACAAGAAGAAGATCTTCCTAGAAATTATTATTGGTGAAATGTTTATGTTTATTTTTGTAATTGCCTCATAAATTTCAACTGCTATATCTGATGCCGTCACAGAAAGACAGTCTGAAATTTATTTATGGAGCATTTGTGGATAAAAATCTGAGAATTTTACTTTTTTCATTCATGAGTGATATTTTCCCAAACCCTGCTGCTTACACCAGAATTGTACTGAGCCTGTTGGCCAATAATGCTGCCCCCCAGAAATGTGCCGCCCGGGACAGACCACCCCCTCCGCCCACACGTAGCTACACCACTGCTCTGGAGAAACACAGTACTGAACTAGTCCAGTCTTCGTCTCAGGTCACTGGATAGCGTCCACTGAATGAACCGTAAAAGGGCGGGGCATCTTTGGCTCCGCTGCCCTCGAAGGGCGGGTTCTCGAGGCTCTGAAGGGAACGGAGATAAGACTGATAACGACAGCCCCCCGTTCTGTTAGCAGTTGAACTTTTTGAGCAGAAACTGGGAGATGCGCTTAAAAAAAAAAAAATAACATATATAAGGTGAAATGAAACTGAAGCCCAATAATCATGGCTAAGAGAACAAGAGGGTTAAAATCAAAAGTACACCCGAGAAAAGAGTGCAAAGATAAACTTTGAATACTTCATCAATTTGGTATCCAAAGCTGGGATAATGAGTTGCACCCATAGCCGTCCTTTGATCCTGTTGAATCGATTATGGCTGTGTCCTGACCTCTGAGGCCACGCCCCTAGCAACGCGCACCTAATTATAGAAGAAATGCTGGTGGCCTCTGAGGATCTAAAATCATACCAAATCATCGTCGAGGGGTGGTACCACATACTTTAGGTAAGCCCGGAAGGCGATCCTCTGGTGCCCATGCATGACAAATGATAATAATCCATTATTGTAAATATACTCCGGATCACTTGACTACAGCACAAGTATGCTTAGCAACAACAACTAAGCCTTTGTCACAAATTTGCGAATGCTGGGTTACCTAAGTGATTAGCAGTGTTGCTTGATATGTTTCCATGCTTCCCAGTTTCTACGTGAGTCCGGGGTATGATTGTGGTTGTTTCACCAAGGGGGCAGTTTGCATTTGTTGCCAGTGAATCATCAATGACTATAAAAAAGTAAAACAGGAGTGCAGGACCATAACGGTTCAGAAACACTGGTGTAAGGAAGACGATACATGACAAATGCATGTAAATTAGCCACGTGGAGCAGTGCCGATCAATATAAACCTTAAAGCGTCCTTCTAAAGAAAGAAGATATAGGAGACCCTGTGAAGTAATAATAATAATAATAATAATAATAATAATAGTAATGAAAGATTCATTACTGCAGCTGGTTTTTATCAATTTCTACAACATTATTACCCTGTTGTTTTACGGCCATAAGTACAAATCGCCTCAATTTGGTTGATGCAGGACTGTACATACCATGATTGTGAAGAAATTATTTCAACTTGACAATCACCAAACTTCTAATCTTTTAATGCGTCCTGTGAATGCTTTTTCATTTTCACCTGCTGGAAATCTATCACACTTCCTATCTGACCTCTTTGTGGATTATGGCTCTCGGTACTTCTCTGTGTCGTCTCTTTGGAGAAGGATTGGAGATTTTCCTTTTTCTTTTTATCAAAATGGATTAATTTTATTAGACTCCATGGAAGCCAAAATTCTTTCAGTCACAAGATGACAAATTCCCGAGCCTTGTTAAGATTTCATATGGCCATCGGCCGTAAGTACGAATCGCCTCAACTCGGTTGGCGCCCAACTGTGTGATTGTGAAGAAACAACTTCACCTTAAAAAATGCCAGACTTATCTTTTAATATGTCCTTCAAATGCTTTTTTTCATGTTTACCTGCTGGCAATCTATCACACTTCCTATCTGACCTATTTGCAGATTATGGCTCTCCGTACTTCTCTGGGTCGTCTCTTCAGAGAAGACTTGGAATTTTCCTTTTTCTTTTTATCAAAAGGGATTCATTTTATTAAGTTCCATGGCAGCCAAAATTCTTTCAGTCACAAGATGAAAATTCCCAAACCTTGTTAACATGACACAGTAGCACCTCTGACTTTATGATTTAAGTCACTTAGAATGGTCTGCAGGCAGCAAAAATAAATCTTCAATTGCAGAATGGAGGAGGACATCCATGGGCATATGGATGTTAAATGATAATTTTTCATTCAAGTTCATGGTGGGCTGTGTGGACAGAAATGTTTTCCTTTCAGTCATATATCTGTTTTCATGTCTTATTCGGTTTACCTTGCATTGGTAAGGGCAAGTGGGCTGTAATGTTTTTCAGCTAAGGAGGACTGACATTTCAGTTTTATTCACTAATCATCGGACCACCGAGTAGTGACGTGTTGTGCGTTGATTGGCACACACACAACTATAAATTCTACTGTATTCTGCACAGTCGTGGCCAAAAGTTTTGAGAATGACCCAAGTATTGGTTATCGCAAAGTTTGCTGCTTCAAGTCAGTCAAGATGGGGAGCAGGCACTGGTTACAGCATGTTGCTGCACCCTCCACACGACAAAACAGCTCAGGATCCTAGCTGGCAACCCCCCCAGGGCAGACACGCGGTCCAGTCCCACCGTCTGGAAATGAGCTTCATTCTGCAGCAACCAGGTGTTACGTGGGTGACCCCTTGGCCTGGTCCAGCAACTCGGGTCCCCAACGTTTGGGATCCTGCGAGCCAGATCACCCTCAGGGAATCACGCCACATGGCTGCAGTGCCGCAACTGACGCTCCCAACTCACAATGCAAGTAATGTGCCTCATTCGGGACTCCATGAGCAACAAAAAGTCAAACCAGCAGTACCCAAGAGTTAGCATAGCTAGAGTTCGTGTCGCTCAGGACAGAGAGGTGCTTCAATTTGCCACCCTCCAACATATCTGAATATGTTAACCTACTTAAATAGAAACTTAAAATGACGTATAGAGAAAAATGAAGATACATTTTGCATAGATTTATTCACATACAGTGGTGTGAAAAACTATTTGCCCCCTTCCTGATTTCTTATTCTTTTGCATGTTTGTCACACAAAATGTTTCTGATCATCAAACACATTTAACCATTAGTCAAATATAACACAAGTAAACACAAAATGCAGTTTTAAATGATGGTTTTATTATTTAGGAGAAAAAAATCCAAACCTACATGGCCCTGTGTGAAAAAGTAATTGCCCCCTGAACCTAATAACTGGTTGGGCCACCCTTAGCAGCAATAACTGCAACCAAGCGTTTGCGATAACTTGCAATGAGTCTTTACAGCGCTCTGGAGGAATTTTGGCCCACTCATCTTTGCAGAATTGTTGTAATTCAGCTTTATTTGAGGGTTTTCTAGCATGAACCGCCTTTTTAAGGTCATGCCATAGCATCTCAATTGGATTCAGGTCAGGACTTTGACTAGGCCACTCCAAAGTCTTCATTTTGTTTTTCTTCAGCCATTCAGAGGTGAATTTGCTGGTGTGTTTTGGGTCATTGTCCTGTTGCAGCACCCAAGATGGCTTCAGCTTGAGTTGACGAACAGATGGCCGGACATTCTCCTTCAGGATTTTTTGGTAGACAGTAGAATTCATGGTTCCATCTATCACAGCAAGCCTTCCAGGTCCTGAAGCAGCAAAACAACCCCAGACCATCACACTACCACCACCATATTTTACTGTTGGTATGATGTTCTTTTTCTGAAATGCTGTGTTCCTTTTACGCCAGATGTAACGGGACATTTGCCTTCCAAAAGTTCAACTTTTGTCTCATCAGTCCACAAGGTATTTTCCCAAAAGTCTTGGCAATCATTGAGATGTTTCTTAGCAAAATTGAGACGAGCCCTAATGTTCTTTTTGCTTAACAGTGGTTTGCGTCTTGGAAATCTGCCATGCAGGCCGTTTTTGCCCAGTCTCTTTCTTATGGTGGAGTCGTGAACACTGACCTTAATTGAGGCAAGTGAGGCCTGCAGTTCTTTAGACGTTGCCCTGGGGTCTTTTGTGACCTCTCGGATGAGTCGTCTCTGCTCTCTTGGGGTAATTTTGGTCGGCCGCCACTCCTGGGAAGGTTCACCACTGTTCCATGTTTTTGCCATTTGTGGATAATGGCTCTCACTGTGGTTCACTGAAGTCCCAAAGCTTTAGAAATGGCTTTATAACCTTTACCAGACTGATAGATCTCAATTACTTCTGTTCTCATTTGTTCCTGAATTTCTTTGGATCTTGGCATGATGTCTAGCTTTTGAGGTGCTTTTGGTCTACTTCTCTGTGTCAGGCAGCTCCTATTTAAGTGATTTCTTGACTGAAACAGGTGTGGCAGTAATCAGGCCTGGGGGTGGCAACGGAAATTGAACTCAGGTGTGATACTTTTTCACACAGGGCCATGTAGGTTTGGATTTTTTTTCTCCCTAAATAATAAAAACCATCATTTAAAAACTGCATTTTGTGTTTACTTGTGTTATATTTGACTAATGGTTAAATGTGTTTGATGATCAGAAACATTTTGTGTGACAAACATGCAAAAGAATAAGAAATCAAGAAGGGGGCAAATAGTTTTTCACACCACTGTATACAGAAACAGCAATAATTTTTCACATATAATTATTACTAGACAAGAATATAGTATAGACGCACTGATAAGCCGTGTTCTGATTATTAGTTTAAACTGCGAAAACCAGAACCAGTGTAGTGTACAAGTGATAGGTGAGGATGTTTTCTGTGCAGAGCAAGAACGCATTCGGATTGATAACGAAACAATATTCTAAATCATAAATTAGTTGTTTATTTTACTAGAAATTATTATCGGTGTAATGTTTATGTTTATTTTTGTTATTGCCTACCAAATTTCAACTGCTGTATCTGATGCCGTCACAGAAGGACAGTCTGAAGATTGTTTTTGAAGCATTTGTGGATAAAAATCAGAGAATATTACGTTTTTCATTCATGAGTGATATTTTTCCAAACCCTGCTGCTTACACACAAATTGTACTGAGCCTTTTGGGTAATAATGCCACCCCGAAAAAATGTGCCGCCCGGGGCGGACCGCCCACTCCTAGCTACGCCACTGCTCTGGAGAAACACAGTACTGAACTAGTCCAGTCTTCATTTCAGGTCAAAGGAGAACGTCCACTGAATGAACCGTATAGGGCGGGGCATCTTTGGCTCCGCTGCCCTCGAGGGGCGGGTTCTCGAGGCTCTGAAGGGAAAGGAGATAAGACTGATAGCGACAGCCCCCCTCCGCCCACCCCTAGCTACGCCACTGCTCCGGAGTCCAGTCTTCATCTCAGGTCACTGGATAGCGTCCATGTATCAGGAGCGCCACGCACCCCTTTCCAGCGACCTAATGACCCCCCATGCTCCCCCAATTCATCGACTGACTTCATAGGAAGAGTCACCAGAGTCACATGAATGTCACGGCTGAGGTAAATAAACCTCTCAATGCGGTCGACACTCTCTCTGCAGTGCTTCAGTGTTTTTAAATCTTTTCGTCAGATGTTTCTATGGTATACTGAAGTAGAATTGCAAGCATTTTATACGTTTCAAAAGTCAATATTGGCAGTGTTGGCCCTTCTTTCTTTTTCAAGACCTCTGCAATTCACCCTGGCATGCTGGCAATCAACCTCTGGGCCAAATCCTGACTGATGGCAGCCCCATAATCAGTGTTTGGAGTTGGTCAGAAATGGTGGGTTTTTTGTTTGTCCACCCGACTCTTGAGGATTGACCACATGTTCTCAATGGGGAGTTTTCTAGCCATGGATGTTTTGTTCCCCGAGTCACTTAATTATTAAATTTGCTTAATGGCTCGGTGCTCCATCATCGGCATAGCGCCGCCAGCTGCATGCTCTTACACTCTTAACTGTGAACTATCTCTCTATTAAACAGTAAACCTATAGCAAAGAAACACAGCTGCCATTTTGAAACTCCTTCTTAAACTGCATTTCAATGAGAAACAAAGACACTCTTTGCGAAATCAGCAGTGTTTTCACCTCAGGGCTGGGATGGGGCACAGTGCCTTACCTTGACGGGAAGCCAGCTCTTCAGAGGCACAAGAAGGAAAGCGAGGATCGTCCTGCCTCAACTAGTAGATGCCAGTGCAGAACTGGGTTTGCTGGTGTCCCAGCAGGGCTGATCTGAGGAACAATGCCCATCCTGGAGGCCATTGTGATGGAAAGACAGGGGTAGACAAACTGTTTTGACTTCATATTGCCCCGATATGTTAGGTGCCAGCATCACCAGTATGGACACTCACAAGGCATATTGGGAACTCTAGTCCAATGAGACTGCCTTGTTGGGTTCTGTGGGGGGTGCCAGCCGTGTGCTGCAGGGAGCCCTACTTTGTGGGACTTCCACATACAGTAGAACCTCTGGTCTCGAACGTTTATGAACATGTACAAATCGGGTTACGATCAAAAAGTTTGCCAAAATTTTGCATCTGTTCACGACCACACGATCTGGTGGCAAACAAAAACACTGGTGGCCAGTTTCCCTTCCGATTCGTACGCGCCAATGATTTCCCATTTTATTTTGTTTGCGTATACAGGGCCTAACAAAGATGACACACGTCAAAACTGTAACCTCCTCCTCGCTTCCTTCACGCCAGAACTCGACTCATGCAAGGTTAGTTTTCTTGGTTGTTTAGGGTTAGTTTTTGTATAAATTAAGGATTTTTCAAACTTTCATTTTTTTTCCTGTGCTTAAAACTCATAAAAAAAAGTGTTCACAGTGACCGGTTCGTAAGGCTCTTGTACAAACAGTTCATAAGAGTCTAGCGCAAACTTAGTCTAGCATGAACTCTTGCAATGTTAGTTATCTCTGTTGTTCAAAGTTTTCCATCCATCCATTATCCAACTCGCTATATCCTAACTACAGGGTCACGGGGGTCTGCTGGAGCCAATCCCAGCCAACACAGGGCGCAAGGCAGGGAACAAACAACGGGCAGGACGCCAGGCCACCGCAGGGCACGCACACAAGAGCACCCGGAGAAAACCCATGCATGGAGGACCCGGGTAGCGAACCCAGATCTCCTAACTGCGAGGCAGCAGCGCTACCCACTGTGCCACTGTGCCACCTGTTCAAGGTTTTCTCAGTGTTATTCAATGTTTTTACATTTAGTTTACGGTTACACTGTACATTCTATGTGTAGCCGCCGATGTATAAGGCGAAGTCAGGCACGGGTAAGACGCGTGTCAAAGAAATCTCTCAGTCCAAAAGTTCATTTTAAAATATTTAGTGAAAGTTAAAAGCAAATAATCTATACAAGAATAAAAAGAAAAATAGTTACACACATAGAATAAAGGCAAAAAAAAGGACAAAATGTATCTTCTATAAACTTAACTTTTCTTAAGAAGCTTTACTGTAGTTACTTCTATACTTAAAGGTTATTTATTTCTTCTTCTGTATGCTTTAAACATACGGTTCAACACTCTTTTATTTTACGAGTTACTTCACACTCAAAAGGCCCGTAGGCCGTTGGCACACAGACATGCGCCCAGGCACGGTCACATGCGCAAGCACGAACGCGAGCACAAACAAGAACACGGTTAAAAAACCGTATGTCTCTGTACCTTACACAAGGCGAGGCTAAACACTAACTGGAGAACATTGTTTGCTCAAAACTGTTAGAAAATGACAGGAAAATACCAACTCAATTCTATTCACGGGGGTTATAGGAACCTCAAATATTTTATGCATTAACGTCTAGTAAATATTCATACATTTTATAGAACTAGGAAAATGGCTCTTACACTATGGTATAATTAACTATTTTTGTGCTTAAAAATCTTTAAAAAATATATTTACATGCAATCTTATGGGGAAATTACGTTCGAGTTGCGACCAAATCGGGTCACGTCCAGAGTTTTGGAATGAATTATGGTCATGACAACAACAACAACATTTATTTATATAGCACATTTTCATACAAACAGTAGCTCAAAGTGCTTTACATACTAAAAAATATAAAAATGAAAGACACAATTATAAAACAAAATAAATCAACATTAATTAACATCGAATTAGAGTAAGGTTCAATGGCCAGGGGGGACAGAAAAAACAAAAAAACTCCAGACGGCTGGAGAAAAAATAAAATCTGTAGGGATTCCAGACCATGAGACCACCCAGTCCCCTCTGGGCATGACCAGAGATACCACTGTAATTAGAACAATCTGGACAAGAACAGGCCATTCAGCCCAACAGAGCTCGCCAGTCCTATCCAATTAATTCTTCTAAAATAACACCAAGTCAAGTTTTGAAAGTCTCTAAAGTCCTACTGTTAATACACTACTTGGTCGCTTATTCCAAGTGTCTGTGGTTCTCTGTGGGAAGAAAAACTTCTTAATGTTTGTGTAAAATTTACCATTAACAAGTACCCAACAGTGTCCCCGTGTTCTTGATGACCTCATTTTAAAGTCACCAACCTGATCCACTGGACTAATTCCCTTCATAATTTTAAACACTTCAGTCAGGTCTCCTCTTAATCTTTTTCTGCTTAAAATGAACAGCCTTCATCCATCCATCCATCCATTATTCAATGCTTATCCGAGGTTGGGTCGCGGGGGCAGCAGCCTAAGCAGGGAAGCCCAGATCTCCCTCTCCCTGGCCGCCTCCTCCTGCTCCTCCTGGAGGACCCCCAGACGTTCCCAGGCTAGCCGGAATGTATAATCCCTCCAGTGTGTCCTGGGTCTGCCCCGTGGCCTTCTCCCAGTGAGGCATGCCCGGAACACGCCCCCGGGAGGCGTCCAGGGGGCATACTAACCAGATCCCCGAACCACCTCAACTGACTCCTCTCAATGCGGAGGAGCAGCGACTCTATTCCAAGTCTCTCCTGGATAACTGAACTCCTCACCCTATCTCTAAGGGAAAGTCCAGCCACCCTGCGGTGAAAACTCATTTTGGCCGCTTGTATCCGCGATCTTGCTCTTTCGGTCACTACCCAAAGTTTGTGGCCATAGGTGAGGGTAGGAACGTAGATCAACTGGTATATCGACAGCCTCGCCTTTTGGCTCAGCACTCTCTTCACCACGACGGACTGTTGCAGAGCCCGCATTACTCATGAACAAGACCCTGAGATACTTGAACTCCTCCACTTGAGGCAGTACTGTGCTACCAACCTGGAGAGAGCATTCCACTCTTTTCCGGCTGAGAACCATGGCCTCGGATTTAGAGGTGCTGACTCTCATCCCCTCTGCTTCACACTCGGCTGCGAACCGCTCCAGTGAGAGCTGGAGGTCACTGTCCGATGAAGCCAACAGAACCACGTCTTCCGCAAATAGCAGAAACAAGATTCTGAGGTCACCGATCAAGACCCCTTCCCCTCCTTGGCTGGGCCTAGAAATTCTGTCCATATAACTTATGAACGAATAATGAACAGCCTCAACTCATTTAATCTTTCCTCATAACTCATCCCCTGTAGACCTGGAATCAGCCTAGTCGCTCTTCTCTGGACCTTTTCTTGTGCTGTTATGTCCATTATGTAGCCTGGAGACCAAAACTGCACACAGGACTCCAGATGAGGCCTCACCAGTGTGTTATAAAGCTTCAGCATTAGACCAGTCCAGACGAGAGCAGGCCATTCAGCCCAACAAACCTCACCAGTCCTGTCCACTTCATTTTTCCAAAATAAGATTAAGTTGAATTTTGAGGGTCCCTAATGTCTTACTGTCTACCACACTACTTTGGTCACTTACTCTATGTGTCTGTGGTTCTCTGTGAGAAGAAAAAACCTCCTAATGTTTGTGTGAAATTTACCCTTAACAAGTTTCCATCTGTGTCCCTGTATTCTTGATGACCTCATTTTAAAATCACCGTCTCGATCCACTGCACTAACTCCCTTCATAATTTTAAACCTAATTCATTAATCTCCTTTAGCTTAAAAGAAGACCTAAAGTATTTCCTACAGGCCATATACAGGTAGTCCCCAGGTTACGAACATCTGACCTGCGACTTACGAACGGGGCAGCGGCTGAGACGCATGCGCCTCAGTAACTGCCGCTCTTTCATATTCGGCCTGGGGACACTGCAAGCGGTGGCTGGGCGGAGGCTGGAGGGGAGCGATTTCGGTGCTCACACAGTGTAGTGTCCCTCGGGCGGCTCCCGGCGACAAACAGTTTCACTGCCCGCGGTGACCAGGTTGTGGCTGAACGGAGGCCATTGAGGGTGAACGGGGAGGCAGGGGGATAGCATTGTAGTGTCCCTTGGATGGCTGCCTATTGAATGGGGGCGATGGTGGGCGATTCGCTACCCGCCTTTGGCCTCACTGTGTTTGTTCTCGGTGGGTGGACGCTGTAGGCAGCATACTGTATCCAAGTGGAGGTGGCTGTGAGGTGGGCTGGTGATGAACAGCCCCTCGATGCCCCCAGTCATTCTCAATAGCAAACCTGCTTATACTGTTACGCACATAGCAGGCAGTTGTCTCTTGTCAGCATATCAGACGTGTTGATGACGGGTGCCTTCCTGCTGTGATAGTGTGTACAGTGCTGTGCAGAAGAGCTCATCTTAACCTTTTGTCTTCACCCTTCAAGAATGTCTCTGAAACACAAATCTGATGCCAGCACTGGTGATACAGTGAAGAAGAGAAAAACCATCACCATGGAAAATAAAGTAGAAATAATAAAAAGGTCAGAGACAGGTGAAACTCCATCATTCATTGGCAGAGCACTTGGTTAGTCGGTCAACAATAGCATTTATTAAAATAATGGACCTGTTCCGAATTACATACAAATTCATCCTAAGTACAAACCTACAGTCCCTATCTCGTACGTAACCCGGGGAAAGTCTGTATATAAAATATATTGTGCTTCTGCAAACCTTGTTAAGAAGCCTTTGTAAAGGAAATTATTTGGAGTAATTCCTTTTATTTAAAACCAGATCTTTTATCTGTGAGATTGTGTCTGGGGAGTTAGGATGCTGCAACTGCCCCTGGTGGGTCACAATGTGTAATTTCTTTCTTTCTTTCTTTCAGAATTGGACCAATGTGGATATATGGAGGATTGGGCCTCCTCCGGGGCTGTTTAGTGTCCAGTGCTGCCGGAAAGGGCTTTGTCCCCTCATAATTCCGGGGTTGAGAACATCGCTTCTTTATTACCACAGATACGGTACACTTTTGTTTTCCTTCTAGTTACTCTTTTCTCCCTTATGATGTCATGGGAGGGGGTCGATGCCAGTTCCGGCAACATTGCATTCAGATGGTCTTAGACCTCTTAATTTTAAACCACTGCTCAACCTTTTCTTTGGGATTTTTAACTTTTTTTTTCCTAATTAATAATCATGTCTTATTATTTGGACCCTGAACTTTGATAAATATTTTTTTTTCTTACAAGCAGCAGAAAAACAACCCACGTCGGAAACCAAAATTTATACTTAAGAATGCTTTAAAATACAAGGCTTCCTAAATTAGTAATCATTTGAAAACAGCAAAACAATGAGCAATAAGAAAGTCAAGATCTCTTTGGTATAATTAAAGTTAATTACTGTATGCTGACAGATACAGTAATTAAACCGGAAGGCCGTAACAATATAGGTAAGCATACACCTGAAGCCACTTGTTACAATTGCGGGACTGAGCAGACCAAAATAGTAATTAATCTCTCTTCAATGCAAACCTAGTTCTCAGATATTAAAAAAAGTAATAATTTATATATATATAAAAAAAAGGTTTTAATACCTGTCCTCTCTTTAGCGCAAACCAAGCTTAAAAATGTTATAATGAAATTATTCAGAATTGTATTTAAAACCAAGAACAAATACCTTTTAATTACCATTTTCCCCCTCAAAAAAAAAAAAACACAGAATAACTAAACTACAAGAATAAAAACTTAGAAAGCAGCAACTCGTTAAACAAAATGGATTGAAATAAACCCAAGAGCTAAGCCAAAAGTGTACGTGTTCACCATCAACAAAGCAGAAGGATCCCTGACCACAAGTTCTTCAATGTGACAACATTAGAACAACTGTGATGAAGATGAGAACGGCTCATTCCACACAACACATTTGTCTCCAGTAGATTCTTCAAAATAACATCAAGTCAAAATCTGAAGCTCCCTAGAGTCCTGCTCTCCGCCACACTACTCTGTCTGTGGTTCTTTGCGTTAAGAAAAACTTTCCGACCTTTCTGCAAAATCTCTCCTTGAGATAGGCCGAGTTTAATTTGGTTAAACATTCTATCTACTGTGGTCGCCTGTAGAAATGACAAACTTGACAAAAATAAACTTTGGGGCACCAATCCGGCCGTCCCCGTTTACTTTAAAGGAGAACAAAAACAAATACACGGTGACATTAAAACAGAACAGAATAACAGCCTCCAACTCACATATGGAGCTGGCTGATTATAAAAGTTTCACTCAGTTACAGAGGAGCTCCTTCTCAATGGTTGCTTGCTTGTGAAATGACTTTTTCTTCCGGGCGGTGGTGCTTCTATGGCCCATCTTACAGACAGACCTCAGTATGTGCATCTCGGTCAGACATTGTGGTCAGCAACACAGGAGCGCCGCAGGGGACTGTACTTTCTCCGGTCCTGTTCAGCCAACATACATCAGACTTCAAATACAACTCGGAGTCCTGCCATGTGCAAAAGTTCGCTGATGACACTGCTATGGTGGGCTGCATCAGAAGTGGGCAGGAGGAGGAGTATAGGAACCTAATCAAGGACTTTGTTAAATGGTGCGACTCAAACCACCTACAACTGAACACCAGCAAGACCAAGGAACTGGTGGTGGATTTTAGGAGGACCAGGCCCCTCATGGACCCCGTGATCATCAGAGGTGACTGTGCAGAGGGTACAGATCTATAAATAACTGGGAGTGCAGCTGGATGATAAATTGGACAGGACTGCCAATACTCTGTGCAAGAGAGGACAGAGCTGACTATACTTCCTTAGAAAGCTGGCATCCTTCAACATCTGCAATAAGATGCTGCAGATGTTCTATCAGACGGTTGTGGCGAGCGCCCTCTTCTACTCGGTGGTGTGCTGGGGAGGCAGCATAAAGAAGAAGGACACCTCATGCCTGGACAAACTGGTGAGGAAGGCAGGCTCTGTTGTAGGCACGGAGCTGGACAGTTTAACATCCATGGCAGAGCGACGGGCGCTGAGCAGACTCCTGTCAATCATGGAGAATCCACTGCATCCACTGAACAGGATTATCTCCAGACAGAGGAGCAGCTTCAGAGACAGACTGCTGTCACCGTCCTGCTCCACTGACAGACTGAGGAGACCCCACACTATGCGACTCTTTAATTCCACCCGGGGGGGTAAACGTTAACATTATACAAAGTTATTGTCTGTTATACCTGCATTGTTATCACTCTTTAATTTAATATTGTTCTTTATCAGTATGCTGCTGCTGGAGTATGGGAATTTCCCTTTGGGATTAATAAAGTATCTATCTATCTATCTAACTGGAAGGGGTGGAGTCAGTTGCCCTCAATGGGTGGTTTCTCAATACTGTGAAACAAAACGAAGACAACACCAGATGCCCCTTTCAGTCTAGGGTGGAACTACTGTAAGAGTTGAATTTGAACCCTGGTCCAATGTGCACCAAGCACATATCCTAGTCTCATATCCTTCTCAGCTTATGCTTAAAAGCTGATGCTGTTATTTTATTATTCACTATGACAAATGCATTTTTTAGCTATTTTATATAAAGCTTAAGGAAAATGTTATATTTTAAGGTATAATTGTTGTTCTATTGTTATGTGTTAAACGTTTCCTGTTGATGAAAAATTTAGGAAACATGGTTCAGAACACAAAGTGAACATGTTTCCTTTTACATGAACTGTATTATTTCTCTTGGAAAGTCACGCACTCCCAAACCAACCTAGTGGACGGGGTTAATTGTGATTATTCAAAGAATCAACGTTTGTCATGTCCCGTTAGCGACTGGGTGTAACCAATCATGTTAAAAGTTTTCTGATTATGTAATGAATTCCTTTTTGACTAGTGATCTAATCAATGAATTGTATAAATATTGTGCAGAGGACACTCCTTTCTTTGCAACCCTTGCTAAAAAAAAATATTCTATTGCCTCTTTCAAGAATGAGACAAAGAAAAATATTTGATGCTTTGTCCTTCCCGTGTTTCAGTGCTTTAACCGGGGCATTCTAGTGGTGGGTGTTTATTAAAAAAAATTTTCCACACTACATGCCCACCTAATGCCCACCTGAGATCGTAACCACAGAGCACACAGACTTTTTTCTTGTATGTATTATGCCTACGTGACCACACGGTAATACCCGAACTATTCCAAAGCGACGTTTGCACTGTTTTGTGTTTTTTGTGTCATACACCTTTATCGTAAGAGCATCCCTTATCTACGATGGAGCATTCAATCAGAAGAAAATATGAAGCTGGTTTTCAATTAAAAGTCGGTGAAGTAACGAAATAAATTGGTAACTGTGCTGTTGCAACAAAATTCGATGTGTCTGAAAAACTAGTGTGAGATTGGAGGAGGCAAGAAGTAAAATAAATAAATAACTGTCGTATATTTGAACGGGCGAATAAGTCGGGGTCTATGTGTTTGTGGTTCTCTGTGTGAAGAAAAAACTTCCTAATGTTTGTGCGAAATTTACCCTTAAGAAGTTTCCAACTGTGCCCCCGTGTTTTTGATGAACTCATTTTAAAGTCACTGTCTCGATCCACTGGACTAATTCTCTTTATAAACACTTCAATCATGTTTCCACCTAATCTTTTCCTTAAACTGTAAAGGCTCAGCTCTTTTAATCTTTCCTCATAATTCATCCCCTGTAGCCCTGAATCACCCTAGTCGCTCTTCTCTGGACCTTTTCTAGTGCTGTTATGTCTTTTTTGTAGCCTGGAGACCAAAACTGCACACAGGACTCCAGATGAGGCCTCACCAGTGTGTTATAAAGCTTGAGCAGAACCTCCTGTGACTTGTACTCCACAGATCAAGGCGCTATATAATCTGACATTCTGTTAGCCTTCTTAATGACTTCTGAACACTGTCTGGAAGTCCATAGCTTAGAGTCCACTATGACTCCTAAATCCTTCTCATAAGGTGTACTCTCCATTTTCCGACCACCCATAGTGTATTCAAACTATATGTAATTCTTTACATTTACCAGTCAGAAAACTGTTGGGTCCAGTGCATTCATTCACATGGAGAGTACTTTGAAGGAGAGTAAAGTTTAAGTAAGTAAAAATCAAAAAGCAATTTTTTTTTTCAATACCTGACCTGCTTGTATATCATGTGGTGGCATTTATCACATTGATCTGGTAATCATATTCAGTAATCCCTCCTCGATCGCGTGGGTTGCGTTCCAGACCCCGCCACGATAGGTGAAAATCTGCCAAGTAGAAACCATATGTTTGTATGGTTATTTTTATATATTTTAAGCCCTTATAAACTCTCCCACACTGTTAACATTATTAGAGCCCTCTAGACATGAGATAACACCCTTTAGTCAAAAGTTTAAACTGTGCTCCATGACAAGACTGAGATGGCAGTTCTTTCTCACAATTAAAAGAATGCAAACATATCTTCTCTTCAAAGGAGCGCCGTCAGGAGCAGAGAATGTCAGAGAGAGCGCTCGCTAAGAAAAGCAAACAATCAAAAAATCAATGGGTGCTTTTAAGTATGCTGAAGCACCGCGATAAGGCGGCATTTTGTAGAGGAGCGTCCATATCCTCTAAGCAAACAGCCTCTGTGCAAACAGCCCCTCCGTCAGGCAGAGAGAGTGAGAGAGACAGAGAAAAGCAAACAATCGAGCACGGCGCGGGACGCATATCTTATATCATTGAGGAGTTTTAGTTAATATGTAATACATGCTCTGATTGGGTAGCTTCTAAGCCATCCGCCAATAGCGTCCCTTGTATGAAATCAACTGGGCAAACAAACTGAGGAAGCAAGTACTTTAAATTAAAAGACCCATTGTCCAGAAATCCGCGAACCAGCGAAAAATCCGTGATATATATTTAGATGTGCTTACATTTAAAATCCGCGATGGAGTGAAGTCGCGAAAGTCGAAGCGCGATATAGCGAGGGATTACTGTACTGGATTTAACAGTACAGTATATTCAGATACTTACAGCCAGTTTCACTCATCATTTATCAATGGTTAATGTACAGTTCTCTATTTTATTTACTTTAATTTCATCAACTATTTTTCATACATTCATTACTTGGTATTTTTAAGGCACCATAAATAAAGTTTACATGTGTGTCCCTATCTGTAGTCCCAAATAAATGCTCAGAAACAGCAGAATTGCACTAAATTGAAATCAACTTCCTGAAACTCCAAATTCAATTCCAATTCAGTTTCCTGTAGTTGTTGTTGAGTTCCATTTCCAATTTCATTTCCTTGTTTGAATTAAAATTATTGAGCTCATTCCTGAATTGACCCCAACCCTGCCGGAGTCTTAAAGTGTGTGAGGGTTATACAGTACACAGGGCATCACAGCCCTTAACAAGTTTCCATCTGTGTTGCTTTATATACTGAATTCTGGATGTACATTGTCTTGCTTTTCATTTGTGCAAAATATCATCTTTCACAATAGCTGTTCAACAACATAAAACATTACAGCACCATGGGGTCCTCCCATTAGTCTTAATCAGTCATTTTCCAGTTGGCCTACTTCAGTAGTTGTCTCCATAGTCAAGTACAACTCTTTTGGGTGTCTTAGAGTTGTACGACAAAAGGAGCAAGCTGGCCTGATTTTTCCCAATGGCATCTCGGCTTCCTGCTATTGTTAACACTCATTCCACTTTGACCTTCCTGTCATCTGTTCCCAACAGCTCTATTTTAACTCCGCTGTCACTAGAATGGGCTGCTTTCAAATCATAGTCTGTACACACATACAGCATATCTTCCTCTGTTTCAATTTCTATTGTTAGTGGTAATGGTATGTGCTGATGCCTCACAATTTCTTGGACGTTTGTGTGATACCTACTGTTTTATGTGTCATTATTCTTCTGCCTGATATGAATATTAGGGTTTAGGCATGTGCAAAATTCATTTTATTTTAATTAGTTTTGAAAGTCATATTCAATTTCAGTATTATTTTGGTGAAGCCAGTACATTGCAGTTTCATGTTTTGCTAAAATCTTCTCACCCTCGGCCTTTGGTGTTTTCCCCCACTGTGTTCATGTTGGCAATGGGCCTCTGCTTGCTACTGTGTGGTCATGCCTTGTGATGTCATAAAATCACTGCTGTCTAAGATGGCAGGTTTCTAACATTCTTGGCATTAACCCTGACTATCTCTTGGGTTTGGAATTCTATATAAATGTGGTTAAGCCTCAGTAACTCTCGGGTTGTGCTCTATTGTTTGACAGCACTCAACAAATTATTCTACTGCCATCTAGTTGACAAAAAAAGTATGCATTTTGCGACTTTATGGTAACTCATCAATATTCATGAGTGGGGTGGAGCCAACATCCTCCGATTGCTGCTGTGTGGTCACGCCTTGTGATGTCATAAAATCACTGCTGTTTAAGATCGCAGATTTCTAACATGCTTGGCATGCTGACTGTCTCTTGGGTTTGAAATTCTTTGTAAATGTGGTTAAGCCCGAGTGACTCTCAGGTTACGCTTTATTCTTTGCATGTGTAGAGTTAAGCCCATAAAACACAAGAAATTATTCTACTGCCATCTAGTTGATTAAAAAAAAATTACAGTATATATTTTCCAACTCTATAGTAACTCATCAATATTCACTAGATGGGTGGAGCCTATAATCTCTGCTTGCTACTGTGTGGTCATGCCTTGTGATGTCATAAAATCATTGCTGTTTAAGATGGCAGATATCTAGCATGCTTGGCATTAACCCTGACTGTCCCTTGGGTGTGGAATTCTATGTAAATGTGGGTAAGCCTGAGTGACTCTCAGGTTAGGCTTTATTGTTTGCATGTGTAGAGTTAAGCTCAGACAGCACTCAAGAAATTATTCTACTGCCATTTAGTTGATAAAAGAATTATGTTTTTTGCAACTCTATGCTAACTCATCAATATTCATGGGTGGGGTGGACCCTACAACTTCTGTTTGCTACTGTGTGGTCATGCCTTGTGATGTCATAAAACTACAGCTGTTTAAGATGGCAGCTTTCTAACATCCTTGGCATTAACCTTGACTGTCTCTTGGGTTTGGAATTCTATGTAAATGTGGTTAAGCCTGAGTTTCTCTCAGGTTAGGCTTTATTGTTTGCATGTGTAGGGTTAGGCTCAGACAGCACTCAAGAAATTATTCTACTGCCATCTAGTTGATAAAAAAAAATTACAGTATATATTTTCCAACTCTATAGTAACTCATCAATATTCACTAGATGGGTGGAGCCTATAATCTCTGCTTGCTACTGTGTGGTCATGTTATGCATTTTGTGAGTCTATGATAACTCATCAATATTCACGAGAGGGGTGGAGCCTACAACCAAAACACATAATGACGTTTAAATGAAAAAATGTAAAGGCAGTTTTAGAACAAGCTGAAGCTAAACTATTAGTTGATTCAAGTGATTGTGATGACAATGAGAATTGGTTAGCAGACATTGACTCGGATAGTGAAAGTGTTTCATATGACACTGTGCGACTATAATGATGGATCATTGTGACCCTAAAATAGGAGGGAACTTCGGAAGGAACAAACTTCTATAAGCATGTAGCATTTGTGGACACACCAAACTGGACCTGCTTTATCCATATGTTCATTCCTTTAAATGTAAACCTGTGCTGCAACTGGGCAGATCCGACTGAATCTCACGGTCATCTACAAGCCTGTTATCTATTAGTAGGTGATCTCTTATTATTTAAGTCCAAAGATCTTATCTATCTATCTGTCTATCTCGTATATAGTGCTCTTCATATCTATCTAGAGGGGACTGGGCGGTCTCATGGTCTGGAATCCCTACAGATTTTATTTTTTTTCTCCGGCCGTCTGGAGTTTTTTTTTTTTCTGTCCCCCATGGCCATTGGACCTTACTCTTATTCTATGTTAATTAATGTTGACTTATTTTATTTTCTTATTGTGTCTTTTATTTTTCTATTCTTTATTATGTAAAGCACTTTGAGCTACTGTTTGTATGAAAATGTGCTATAGAAATAAATGTTGTTGTTGTATCTATCTATTATCACTAGAATTTGAAAAACTGGAGAAGTAGTGGAAGCAGGTACCATTCCATCATTGGAGAATCATCTAGACAAGTAAGACACAGGGAAGGCTACGCTAATCAGTATACAATCTGGTAAGATGGTCGGATTGATCTCCTCTGCTTTCTTGTGTCCTCTTAATCTAATATTTCAGAAACGTATGGTAAAATGTGTCCATTGGTCAGGGGCTCATAAAATCCAAGTCTTTTTGAAGATAGACAGATCAGCCCTGTGTTTTCAGATTGTGCTCGGTTTCCCTTTGCAGAACAACTCCACAGACTCATCAATTTTATCATCGCTTTTGGCATACATTATTGAATTTTTACCTCTCTATTTTCTCTGACATGCCTGCAAATATAGGTTCTCTTTTACTGCTTTCCTGCGGCTCTTGTTTATCCTGATGGACTTACTGCTCTTCAAAAGCTGGATTTGTATCAAATACAATGACAAATGACAGCAGCTTCCCTGTAGCCTTTAGCTCTCAAATAGAAACTTTGTATTATATATTGTGACACAGTGCCTGGCTGGCAAGGAAGGAATTTCTGGAGTCAAAGAAGCCTGACCTTACCTGACAAGGGACGCAGATAACAGGAGAAACTTACACTAATGACCATAGCACCCATCACAATACCGGTGTAAACAGATATTGACCTGAGCAGATGGGCTTACTTTAGTGTCCCAATAGTGCTTAGTCCAAAGGTATCTTCATGGAGTTTTGAGAGAAATACCTGACCATGGGAACAATTTCAGTAATGGGAGTAGAAATAACTCTCGGGTGAGCTTGAAGTAAGAAAACAGGTAGAAGCAGACACTCATGTAGCTAGAAGAAAGTGAGGCTAAATGATGAGAGAAGGATCAAGAGATCACAAGGTATGTAGGAGAGCCATTCAATGTTTTGTGCAATATTTGGAATTCCTGTACAAAGGACAGTAGCCATGATGATGACGATGACATCCAGCTGCATTTGTTATTTGAAACATAATTAATGAACTTCTTTATTAAAAGTGTGAGTGAGGAGGCCGCGGATGGACCTTAAACCACATCGAAAGACGTTCGCCGGCGGGGAATGGCAGGGTACTAACCTTTCTCCTTTGTTTTCCAGAAGTAAAGACGCTCCGTCATAAGGCACTGTACCACTATACGTCCACTTCCGCCCTTCCTCCACCATCTTCCCTGACGTCAGCAGTCCCAGCATTCCTCCACTTCCGGCTCCTCCCATATAAAATGGCCGCCGACGCCTAGTATGGCGTCGCGCAGATGAATGTTTTGTTCTTTCTGTTTGACCCGTTTTTCTTGACTTGAGCTGTGGATTGTAGACAATATACGGGGCCGGAAAACCCCTAACCTTTTTTTCTGTTTGGCTCTGAATCTGTTACAAGTGGTAACAATGTGTTGTTAAATTAAGAAAGTTAGAAACAAAAGTTCTCTTAGTAGGTAGCAACTCTGTAACTTTAGGTGTATATAAGGTTATATAGGGTCATTATTGTCACCTATGCAGAGTGCAGTGAAATTTGTACTTGAATGTGCTAATCACTACTCCCTGGAGCCATGATTAGTTAACTTGACTGACTACCTTACCTCAACAGTTCGGCCTCCCTTACCTGACAGAAAAACCTTACCTCAAAACGTCTCTATTCCTTATATGAATAATCTTTGAACATATTTGTCATAGCAATACTCTTAACCCAACAGAAACAAGTTTACCTAATTCATCTAGGATTTAGTCGTATTCTTTAAAACGGATTTAACCTTGAATCGTTACATGCCCAACTTAGAAATATTTTTAAATTAAGGTGGTTTCGTAAAACATAGGAATCCTGAAAGTGTCACTTGTTCATTTAATTCAAGCAGAAGTGACTATTAAAATGATTTGTGGTTAGGCTGTTTAAATTGTTCACTTAGTACTTTACAGTTAATTCAAAATACAGCAGCAAGGATCCTAAGTCGAATAAAGAAATATGACCACATAACTCCAGCTCTAAAAACACATCACTTTCTTCCAGTTAATTTTTAAATATTCCCCCCTAAACCCACTATTCAGAAAGTGGTAATGCCATTCTAAGTCAAGAGTTTTAATCTTGGAAGGGGCAGGTTGCTGTTCCTGCCCTATTGCTTAATCCAAATCCAAATTAAAATCCAAAGGATTGTTGGGACTCTAAAAAATACATACAGTGTATATATATATTTGTATTACTATCAAGAGGGAGAACAACAACTGGGCCATCCCATTCAATTATACTAGATTGCACATGATGGTGTCATTTTCTTACTGAGTTTCAAAAAGAAAAGAAAAGAGGCTGAGTAGGCAAATTACAGCCATTCTTATGGTGGGACTTCTTATTCAGACTAGAGCTCCGTCCAGCTCACTCCAATAGATGCCTCAGCTTTATGGTGCTTTGACCAGAAGGGGCGGAGTCAGTTGCCTCCACAGACCATCTTCTAGGAGCTGTGGAGGAATAGAGAGATGAAATGGTTGGTGATGGTGCCCCCTCTTGTCCCAGGGCGGAATGACATACCTCTGATGGGCCTGGAAGGTGCGTCTTAGACGTACATGCTTTACAACAGAATGTGAATATATATATATATATATATATATATATATATATATATATATATATATATATATATATATATATATATATATATATATAGTGTACGGTAGGGGTCGCTGTTGCCCTGTTGAACCCACCAGACAGATGTCCAAGACACACGTGTGAAAGCACAAGAAGATTTTAATTATAATATTCTTCAAATATAGTGCACAAAGCACCGCACACTCCACAATTCTCAATTAATCAATAACAATAGCAATAAGCACACAATCCTCGACTCCTCCCAGCAGCTCTATCCTTTACCACCCAAGTCTGGTTCAATCTGCTGGGGTTTCCCACAATCCTTTATAGTCCATGACCTGGAAGTATTCCATCTCCGGGTCAAGTGCCTTCTTCAGGTGCCTCGGAAGTACTGCGGGTTTCTGTCCTCGTGACTCACACGTACTTCCGGGTTAACGTCATGATAATATCCCCCCGGTTCTTGGTGAGGTCCTCCTGGCGGCACCCACGGCACCCAACAGGGTTGAAGAACCGATTCCATGTCCCATGCTGCCCTGCAGGAATCCGGGGAACCATTTCCATCCAGGGGAGCTGCCATCTAGCATCCCTGGGGATGCAGTGTCCAAAAAAGGCTCTTTTATCCAGTTGAGGGACGTCCCGGCCAGACTGAAATGCCGGCCGTCCATCACAATATATATATATATATATATATATATATATATATAAATATATATATCCATCCATCCATTTTCTAACCCGCTGAATCCGAACACAGGGTCACGGGGTCCGCTGGAGCCAATCCCAGCCAACACAGGGCACAAGGCAGGAGACAATCCTGGGCAGGTGCCAACCCACCACAGTATATATATATATATATATATATATATATATATATATATATATATATATATATATATATATATAATACACAAGGTGGGACCCAAAAATAGCGAGAATTAAAAAAAATATTTCCAAAATGTATTCACCCTCAAAATATTCTCCCTGAGATGCAATACACTCATCCCACCACTTTTTCCATTATTCAAAACTGTTCTGAAACTCTTGCAAAGTGATGGCCTTCAGTGCCTCCGTCGTCTTGACCTCCTCTACATCCTGAAAATTCTTTCCTTTAAGGTCCCTTTTCATTCATGAAAATAAGAAAAACTCACAGGGTACAAGGTCCAGGGAGTGGTGGGGGCCAATGTCATCCCGTTTTTCATGAGAAACTTCTGCACACTTGATGTTGTGTGGTCCAGAGCTTTGTCGTGATGCAGAAGCGACTCACAGGATCGCCACAATTCAGGTTGCTTTCCCTACACAGCATCACACAAGCAATCGCTTGAACACTTCAAGGATGCCACTTGTCCAAATGATGCAGAGGACAGTACACGCACCTAGCGGCAAACATTGGAATTAACGCCCCTTCAGCTGCCAGAAAAAAAAATTTCATTAGTTCTGGGTCCCCCAGTAGGCATTTCTTGTGGTTGGTCTGCAGAGGAAAAAGAGAAAGAATAAGTGCACTCTGTAACCCCTTGGTCCGACAGGGAATTACCCAATAAGCCCTTTAGCTGCCTCACATACGCACGTGTGTGATAATATATGTAAAGAGAATTTGTTTGAATTCACAATAGCATAAGGCAAAAGTGAGAACTAAGTGGCTCGGGGAACAAAACATTGAAATTTGGGGTCCATGGCCAGGAAACTCCCCAGAACTTAATGCCATTGAGAACTTGTGGTCAATCCTCAGGAGGTGCGTGGACAAGCAAAAACCCACCAATTCTGACAAACTCCAAGCATTGATTATGGAAGAATGGGCAGCTCCCATCTGTCAGGATTTGGCCCAGAAGTTGATTGCCAGCATGCCAGAGTGAATTGCAGACGTCTTGAAAAAGAAAGAAGGGTCAACACTGCAAATATTGACTCTTAATGTAACTGTCAATAAAAGCGTTTGTAATTTATGAAATTCTTATAATTCTACTTCAGTATACCATAGAAACATCTGACAGTAACCTCTCTTTTGAGAAACAAGTTAATTCTGTAGTCAAGAGTTGCTTTTTCCAGCTTCGTCTACTAGGTAATATCAAGCCTTTCTTATATTCTAGGGATCTTGAGAAAGCAACTCCTGCTTTTATCTTTTCTCGCCTTGATTACTGCAACTCGCTGTATTCTGGGATTAGAAAATCCCTGATACGCAGGTTACAGTTGGTCCAGAATGCTGCCACTCGCTTTTTGGTTGGGGCAAGAAAGTCTGATTCTGTTTCTCCTATTTTAGCTTCTTTACACTGGCTGCATGTCAGTTTTCAGATTGATTTTAAAATCTTGTTGCTAGTTTTTAAATCTTTACATGGGCTCACTCCTGCCTATTCATCTGAATTGTGTGTTTTACACCAGCCATCCAGAGTGCTTGGATCTTCTGGTCAGTTGTCTCTTGTTGTCCCTCGTACCGAGTGTCAAACTAAGGGGGACAGACAGGACTTGTGCAGCTGCTGCTCCTCGCCTGTGGAGCTCTTCACCTCGTCACATAAAGGAGTCGTCGACAATTCAAAACGAGATTAAAGACTCATTTCTATTGACTTGCTTTCCATGACCTTCAGTAATACTGATGGTTTCCTCATTGTGATTATGTAACATTACTTCTATTTATTATTTATTTTATTTTATTTCTATTTATGTTATTCATGTTAATTGTATGTTTTTCTTTAATTCTATTATTGTAAAGTACTTTGGCCACAGCATTCATATGTTGTTTTAAATGTGCTATACAGTAATCCCTCGCTATATCGCGCTTTGACTTTCGCGGTTTCGCTCTATCGCGGATTTTATATGAAAGCATAACTAAATATATAACGCGGATTTTTCACTGCTTCGCGGGTTCTGCGGACAATGTGTCTTTTTACTTCCTGTACATGCTTCCTCAGTTGGTTTGCCCAGTTGATTTCATACAAGGGACGCTATTGGAGGATGAATGAGAAGCTAACCAATCAGAGCATGTAGTTAAGTGTGTTTATATACATAATTTCAATGAATCTTACCTAATATCTAAGAGAATACAAAGGGATTATGCTGTATAACTCTGCAGGGAATATTTATAAACAGTGTGGGAGAGTTTATAAGGGCTTAAAATATATAAAAATAACCATAGAAACATAGGGTTTCTACTTCGCGGATTTTCACCTATCGCGGGGTCTGGAACGCAACCCCCGCGATCGAGGAGGGATTACTGTACAAATAAAGTTGACATTGACATTCTGTGATAGAAAGGATTTTAGTTTAGAAATTTGCCTCAGTTGGTAAAATCTGGACTTTACTAACATGGAGATTTGTTTGTCAAAACTTAGTGATGACTCAAAGACGATACCTCGGTTTCTGACATCATTTTGAATCATTGCTGCCAAAGGTCTTAATTGCATGCCAATTTCAACTGCAGATGTGATAGGACCAAAAATAATGACATCTGTTTTATTTTCGTTTAATTGCAAGAAATTGTGTCATCCAATATTTAATATCCTCAAAGCATTTCAACAGCTTTTTTACAGATGAAGTGATGTTAGAACTAACTTTGAGGTACAGCTGCGTATCATCAGCATAACAATGATACGCGACATCGTGTTTGTAAAAGATGGCCCTCAAGGGGAGCAGATAAAGGGAAAATAGAAGGGGAGCCAGGATAGAACCTTGAGGGATGCCCTGTGTGAGAGGAGCTGGCTGAGAGAAATTCCCATCTATGTTAACAGACATTCATGTAGGACACAAATCATTTTTAAGGGCACAGCCTTGAATGCCTACTCCATCCTCTAGCCGTTTTAACAAAACTCCATGGTCCACTGTGTCAAATGCCGAACTGAGATCCAGCAAGACCAAGATTGCAGAAGAGCCAAAGTCCAAAGTTAATAGAATATCATTTGTCACCTTCAGCAGAGCCAAACTATGAAGTTTTTTAAAACCTGACTGAAACACATCACTGTGGTGGGCTGGCACCCTGCCCGGGGTTTGTTTCCTGTCTTGCGCCCTGTGTTGGCTGGGATTGACTCCAGCAGACCCCGTAGTTAGGATATAGCGGGTTGGATAATGGATGGATGGATGGATGAAACACATCACATACATTGTTATCCTCCAGATATGACATTAACTGCAAAGAAACCACTTTCTCCATAATTTTGGACAGAAATGGGAGCTTAGAAATGGGTCTATAGTTTGAAAGAGCTGTAGGATCAAGTGTGGGCTTCTTCAACAAAGGCAGAACAACTGCATGTTTAAAGCTGTCTGGCATTATAGCACCTTTTGTACACATCATCAGAGAACAAATTAGCAGAACATCACAGACCACATTAAATATCTTAATGGATTTGCAGAGATATTTATTTGACTAGTTGCTTCCATAGGAATGAAAAATCAAAAAAGGGATCTCCTGAAAATCTTTTTGATTTCTCGTCGACAGCAGTAAGATCAGAAAGAAATGAAATGGAGACCCACGTTTTCATACTTCTCAAATTTGGTTCTCCAGGGTCTCCTTTTTGAGTTTCAGCAGAGATCTCAACAAAGTCACACAAATGGGCTGAGATTTTCCAAGTAGTGTCTTGACGTTTTTTTGGGTTTTTTTTTTACAATTTGAAAGTACAGTGGAACCTCGGGTCACGAATGTCTTGGACCACGTACATATCGGGTTACGACCAAAAAAGTTTGCCAAACTTTTGCATCTGTTCACGACCACACACTCAGGTGACAAACAAGTCAGTTTCCCTTCCGGTTCGTACACACCGATGATTTTCGCACGTGTTCAGTCTCTCCCTGTGCATTCCCTGTGTAGCGAGCGAGAGAGAGGGCTGGCCGCATAAGGCTGAAAAGGCAGTTAAAGAATGCATTGGGCTTGTTTTTAAAGAGACTGCTTCGAGCATTGTTTTAACCTCATATTTAATGAAGACTTTTTTCTATTGGATTTTAACCTCCACTTCACTTCTGTTTTTATGGGATCATTTATTTATTCTGAAAGCACTGCACTTTATTTAATTTGGACTTTGTTTTTGATTGTTGTTTTGTTGATTTTAATAAAAGCACTTGACACTTTTTGCACCATCCGATTGCTCCATTTGCAGTGCCTCACTGTCGTGCTCATCGGTAACATTACCGACGGTGACGGGTTTAGGGGCTCTCAGAAGCGGGATGGGGAGCATGCAGCAAACCCACATCTTCACAGACTTTACCTCAAAGCTGTAATCTTCTCTCCATCCAGTTCCTCCTCACTTCCTTCATGCTAGAACTCGACTCATGCAAGGTAAGTTTTCTTGTTTGTTTCTGGTTAGTTTTTGTATAAATTACAAATTTTTCAAAAGTTCATGTTTTCCCCTGTGCGTAAAACTCATTAAAAAAAGGGTTTACAGTGAGTGGTTCGTAAGGCTGTAGCATCAACTCTTGCAATGTTAGTTTTGTGTTCCAGGTTTTCTCAGTGTTATTCAATGTTTTTATATTTAGTTTACTATTATGCTGTGCATTTTATGGTATAATTAACTATTTTTGTGTTTAAAAATCTTAAAAAAATATATATTTACATGCAGCTTATACGGTCTGGAACAGATTAATTGTATTTACATACAATCCTATGGGGGAAATTACTACAGGTCACAACCAAATCGGGTTCGACCAGAGTTTTGGAAAGAATTACAGTCGTGACCCGTGGTTCCACTGTATTGGCATTGTGTGCTCAGTAATATCTGGTGAAATGTATGGACCGCTGTTTGTGGAAATAAAATTCTTTTACTTCATAGGTTTCTGTAATCAGAATATAAGTTTAATGTCACTGTGCTCTGTACAAAAATTTTATAAATCCACTCACATGTACAGGCCAGATTTAGCACACAGAGCCTCTCAGCATTTAGAATTGGTAGGCAAGCATTAGAAAGGGACAACTACAAAAATGGGCATTGTACTATTTCTGTATGTTAGAGATTAAATTTAATCCTCTCCTTGCCTTGTTTGGAATGGCGTGATTTACCAAAATGGGTGTCTGCACGTGGAGAAAACAGTATAAAAGACTTGGACAACAACAACAACGACATTTATTTCTATAGCACATTTTCATACAAATAATGTAGCTCAAAGTTCTTTACATGATGACGAAAGAGAAAAAAAGACAAAGTTAGAATTAAAATAGGAGAACACTAATTAACATAGAATAAAAGTAAGGTCCAATGGCCAGGGAGGACAGAAAAAACAAAATAAACTCCAGATGGCTGGAGAAAAAATAAAATCTGCAGGGGGTCCAAGGCCACGTGACCGCCCTGCCTCTTCTAGGCAAACACCTCGAAGCCGACGGACGGATGGGTGATATCGTCATCCGTCCTGAAAATCCTTCCATTGCAGCAACGAAAATAGCAGACTGTATACATCGAGATCCCACATTGATAACAGTCTTGCTATGGCTTCCTTCGTCTGTAATTCTGCGTAAATCATCATTAAAGAAAGCTAAGTTATTTTCTCTTATGTGATTTCTTACCGTCGTATCACTATGGGAGAGGTATCGCCTTTTAATATTATATCTATATAGTTTTGGGTTGCTTAAAATGCCACAATTACAAAAGAAGTTATTCCAACTAGGGAGCTAGCAACCCCTAGAGGAAGTAGCTTCTGAATAATATGATTAGTTTGGCCACAACTGCACATTTATAGAGCACTTTTCTTGCTGCTCAAAGCATTTAGAAAGAGGGGAACCTCTTCAACCAAGTCAAGTCAAGTCGAGCTTTATTGTCATCCTAACAATATACTTACAGTGCATCCAGAAAGTATTCACAGCGCATCACTTTTTCCACATTTTGTGATGTTACAGACTTATTCCAAAATGGATTAAATTCATTTTTTTCCTCAGAATTCTACGCACAACACCCCATAATGACAACGTGAAAAAGGTTGACTTGAAGTTTTTGTAAATTTATTAAAAATAAAAAAAATGAGAAATCACATGCACATAAGTATTCATAGCCTTTACCATGAAGCTCCAAATTGAGCTCAGGTGCCTCCTGTTTCTCCTGATCATCCTTGAGGTGTTTCTGCAGCTTCATTGGAGTCCACCTGTGGTAAATTCAGTTGATGTGACCTGATTTGGAAAGGCACACACCTGTCTATAGGAGGTCCCACAGTTGACAGTTCATGTCAGAGCACAAACCAAGCATGAAGTCAAAGGAATTGACTGCAGACCTCCGAGACAGGATTGTCTCGAGGCACAAATCTCAGGAAGGTTACAGAAAAATTTCTGCTGCGTTGAAGGTCCCAATGAGCACAGTGGCCTCCATCATCCGTAAGTGGAAGAAGTTCAAAACCACCAGGACTCCTCCTAGAGCTGGCCAGCGATAGGGGAAGAAGGACCTTAGTCATGGAGGTGACCAAGAACCCGATGGTCACTCTGTCAGAGCTCCAGAGGTCCTCTGTGGAGAGTGGAGAACCTTCCAGAAGGACAACCATCTCTGCATTAATCCACCAATCAGGCCTGTATGGTAGAGTGGCCAGACGGAAGCCACTCCTTAGTAAAAGGCACATGGCAGCCCGCCTGGAGTTTGCCAAAAGGCACCTGAAGGACTCTCAGACCATGAGAAACAAAATTCTCTGGTCTGATGTGACAAAGATTAAACTCTCTGGTGTGAATGCCAGGCGTCATGTTTGGAGGAAACCAGGCACCGCTCATCACCAGGCCAATACCATCCCTACAGTGAAGCATGGTGGTGGCAGCATCATGCTGTGGGGATGTTTTTCAGCGGCAGGAACTGGGGGACTAGACAGGATAAAGGGAAAGATGACTGCAGCAATGTACAGAGACATCCTGGATGAAAACCTGCTCCAGAGCGCTCTTGACCTCAGACTGGGGCGACAGTTCATCTTTCAGCAGGACAACGACCCTAAGCACACAGCCAAGATATCAAAGGAGTGACTTCAGGACAACTCTGTGAATGTCCTTGAGTGGCCCAGCCAGAGCCCAGACTTGAATCTGATTGAACATCTCTGGAGAGATCTTAAAATGGCTGTGCACCGACGCTTCCCATCCAACCTGATGGAGCTTGAGAGGTGCTTCAAAGAGGAATGGGCGAAACTGGCCAAGGATAGGTGTGCCAAGCTTGTGGCATCATATTCAAAAAGACTAGAGGCTGGAATTGCTGCCAAAGGTGCATCGACAAAGTATTGAGCAAAGGCTGGGAATACTTATGTACATGTGATTTCTCAGTTTTTTTTATTTTTAATAAATTTGCAAAAACCTCAAGTAAACTTTTTTCACGTTGTCATTATGGGGTGTTGTGTGTAGAATTCTGAGGAAAAAATGAATTGAACCCATTTTGGAATAAGGCTGTAACATGTGGAAAAAGTGATGCGCTGTGCATACTTTCCGGATGCACTGTACAGTACACAGTAGGACGAAATATTGTCCTCCAGAGTGAAAAGGTGCAATACACAAGATATATATATATATATATATATAAATATATATATATATATATATATATATATATATATATATATATATATATATAACTATGATAAAAAAAAAAACACCACCAATGTGTAGCATCCACCTGAATGATGTGACGGCGGCCATTTTTGTGTCCATACACTTAGCACACATGAGCTATTAGAAGGTGAAGTGGCGACAGAGATAGCCAGTTAGAGAAAGGGGATGATTAGGGGGGGCAGAATGACTAGGTGGTGGGCAATTTAGCCAGGACATCGGGATAGACCCTACTTTTTTACGAGGGATCCCCAGGGACCTTTAATGACCACAGAGAGTCAGTCCCTCAGCTTTATGTCTCATCTGAAGGAACGTCAGATTGTTTAAAAATCAAGGGGTCCTGAATACCTTCTGGAGGTACTAATGTGATATTCAAAACACGTGAGCATGCATGTTAAAACCAGGGGCATTACTTTCAGTGTCTTCGACACCCTCAGGGTTTTAATCCAACCTTAGATTCACCCTGGAGGCCTCCTGCTGAGAGCAATCTGTTCAGTCACCTCCATTGACTCTTTGTGTAACTCGGAGGAAGCCACCCGAGCACAAGTTGTAAGAAAATAAAGCGTTAAAAAATTGCAACATAACTCAACTCGTAAATCTAAGTTGCAATGACGTCCCCTATAGAAAGGGGTTATGTAAAAAAAGTTCAAAAATCATGTTTTGCTTTTTCATCCCTGTGTGAAGCCGTCAGTAGATTGATTCCCTATCTGTTTACCGAACCGCTTCAGTGAACTTGCAAAATTTCTTTCATTTTATTCTTATTTGTGAGTTGTCCCTTAATGTCTTCGTTTTCTGTTTTGACACTCAGTTTATAATTTTCACAGTCCAGCGCTGATCCATTCTTCATATTGCATTTTCTGCTCATTACCATTTTTTACTCTCTCTTCTTACAACATAAAAGAAATTTTGATATCTTTCTCCGTCATTTTTTTCTTATTTTGTTCTTTCTAGCAGAAGCTTTTTCATTTCTTTAATATTCTTTGGAATTCATATTTCATTTTTGCTGATTAAAGTTGGGCATTGATTTCTTTAAGGCACATGCAAGGGCTCCATACTTCGACAGATGGAAATAGAATGCTAAATACGAGAACCTGCTTGGGTGTTTTGTTTAGAATTTGCACATTTTCAAGGTTACTTTAGTTATTTATTTTAATGCATCATTTTGTGATGCTGGTTCGCACCCCAAATTATTGTTCAAAAATGCTGCAATGTCCCTGTCAGTAATTCTATACACACTAGTATATTCCTGCAGTTTCTATTTCACAGGCATGTTGGACTGTCAAGTTTATGACAGATCAATTACTGCGATGCCATATTGAGGCCGTCCTATCATTTCAGTGAGAGCCCAACCGCCGGCAGAGAAAATCCAGAATAAAGAGAATAAAAGGACACAAAGTTACAAAAAAAAAAAAAACTTCAAACAGATAATATATACACTTTTCAAAAATAAAATTGTAATTTAATTGCATTTGAAAAAATGAAATCTTTCAAGAAAAAAAAGGTACCTTTGTAAATGGATTGTGATTGGGTTCAAAAATGACAGGTGGTGGAGAGGGGACGAATAATTGGGATACCAGTCGGGTTGTCCAGTTTAATTAAAGGAAGTCCAACAAAACCGCACCTCTTATATCAGTGGTTCTCAAACTGTGGGGGGGCCGACTAGGGGGGCGCAAAGTAACAAAAAGGGGGGCATGAAGATGTGAAAAAAAGAAAACAAGAATCAAAAATATGAAAAATACATCTATTGAAACCAAAACACATTAACTTAAACTACATTCTGATACTAGAAAAATAAATATAGAGTTAGATAAATGTCGATAAAAGTTAAGTAGGTATAATAAAATATGCATCTATGATATATCGTTAATTAAAAAAAGAACAAATTGGTATTAGTGGGCTCCTTTCAAAAAAATGTTAGGGGGCGCGATTAAAACTGTTATGAAAACTCGGGTCGCAAATACTTAAAGGTTGAGAAACGCTGTCTTATTACTGTCAGCAGCCCCCCTTGGGTAAATAACAAGAAAAAGTATTTGGCTCTTCACCATAAAAAATTAGGGTTGATTACTGGCGCTCCATCCAGTGGGTCACTCTGCAACTCCTTCCGGGCAGCCAGGCTTCTTATAGTGTACATACTGGCAGGGGCGGAGCTAAGTGCCCACACTGGGTGGTTTCTCGGTTCTTCTGGGAGAGAAGGAAAAGAGAATGTTAGTGACAGCGCCCCCTGTCTCCCCGGCGGGCTATCACATACCGTGAGGAGATCCTGTGAAGTGCATGTGTGACAGTATACATTGGTTTATATATACTAGGCTGACCCGCCTTTTAAGTTGACCACTTCTTAAGGCAATTCAATATGTAGATCAATTTGATATTTTATACAAACTCATTAATTGGGTTATATTGCATTTGAGCGGTATTACTTTAATACTCGTAGTTTCTGTTATTTTTGTGATGAAATTTAAACTTTATTTCTATATTGAGATCGCCCTTTTGAACGCATCCTGATATTTACTATGCGGTACTCCATCAACATGAATTATTTCCAGAGACATAATTTTGTCTATTTTTCCAGCGCATCGCGCACAAAAGCAAGGGAACGATGGGAGCACCAGAACTCTGCTCACATCATGACGCTTCGTACCGCAAGCTGCAAGTAGTAAGTCTGTGATAAGCGGAATACCGCTACGCTCTCCACTCACGGGACGGAAGGACAATCCCGACCGCTTTTATATAGTAAGAAAGAAGAAGAAGATATCACACAGTCTGGAGTAGAAAATCATCTTTAACCTGGAAAAACGAAACTACAAATCCCATCGTGCATTGCAAAATGGACGGGGCGTGTGTGAAACTCCGCGCCTGCGTAGCACTCACGGGACGGAAGGACAATCCCGACCGCTTTTATATACAAGGATATTACGATAAAGGCATACGAGGGTGTGAGATACGACAAACAGAGAAAACGTCGCTCTGGAATAGTTCAGGTATTACCGTGTGGTCACGTAGGCACAATACATAGAAAAAAAAGGTTGTGTGCTCCGTGGTTACTCTCTCAGGTGGACGTTAGTATATCATAATCTCTTGTACCAATAGCGTGAGTTTTCCGCATTCGACTTATACGACTGACATTATAAAATACCAGAAATTATACAGTAAAATCAAACCCTGACTTATCTGTGAGTATATACAGTAAAAGTGAAATTTGGCAATAAATAAAGAAAAAAATTGCATGAAATGTGAGCTTAACTAACAAATGTGATCACAGAATAAGTTATTTATTTAATTAATTTTATTTTGTCTGTAATATTCCCTCAAGCTCAACATGTGAGTTTTGATTTTAAAACTGTCACTTTCATTCGTCAAAGCTGAGAGGGCGGGCTCTAGCAAGTGTTGTTTTTTGATTGGTGAATCATCTGCTTAGTGAATGTGTTTGCTTTACTTGACTTGGGAATCTGGTGGCTCATGCGCACACTCAAAGTTATGACTGTGCACATCGACTACAAACAGGGCTGCCAGATTTCCAGAATCACAGATCGAGACAGCCACCACCCGAAAAAAAAAGAGATGTGAAGGAACTAAGGAAGATAAAAAAAATAGATCATTTAAATTAATTAATTAATGTATAATCTATGAGAAACGTACAACGACGTGAGCACATGGTGGACACAAAATCAGGACTCAAACATTCAGATTTAGCTGACAGTTTCAAATTTTATTCATTAAAGTTGGCACGTCAGGCTGTCCACAAATATTTAGCATGCCTCTTTAACTAGATATTCAATATAAAAATTGAATTAAGATTTTTTTTCCACGTACAATTTTTGTTCACTGAGGATTTTCAGAGGCAACGTGGGACTTGTGATTTATCTGTTCAACTCGGGACAGTCCCGCTCAAATTGGGACGTCTGGTAACCCTGACTATGAGTGCAAGAAAAAGTTGTCCCAAATGATTATGCGAAGCGGCAACTTTAATTCAATAAACACAGAATCCATCATTAAGAGCCTGTATCTGAAGTACCTGCTGTAAATGTGGCATTTGATGGCTGAAGGTTTAAGTCCGGTCCCCATTCAATATAAATTATATTTATTTTGTTTTTCTTTTATATAGGACTTACTTAATGTAATGTATACTGGACGGAAGTTCAATTCCACTTCACTGTATTGTTTTGTGCCATATATTTTTCATTTCATTTCTACTGTAAATAATGTAGGCGGCACGGTGGCGCAGTGGTAGCGCTGCTGCCTCGCAGTTAGGAGACCCGGGTTCGCTTCCCGGGTCCTCCCTTCGTGGAGTTTGCATGTTCTCCCCGTGTCTGCGTGGGTTTCCTCCGGGCACTCCGGTTTCCTCCCACAATCCAAAGACATGCAGGTTAGGTGGATTGGCAATTCTGAATTGGCCCTAGTGTGTGCTTAGTGTGTGGGTGTGTTTGTGTGTGTCCTGTGGTGGGTTGGCGCCCTGCCCAGGATTGGTTCCTGCCTTGTGCCCTGTGTTGGCTGGGATTGGCTCCAGCAGACCCCCGTGACCCTGTGTTCGGATTCAGCGGGTTGGAAAATGGATGGATGGATGTAAATTATGTAGTGATGGTGTCACATATTGTATATTATCTTGTTTAATTGCATTTACCTCATTATGTGTATGGCTGTAACACCAAGAAAATTTCCTAGCAACTATGTTTCCTGGCAATATACTTCAAATTCAAATTCTTATTCAAAATTAGATATTGTTAGACATTAATTTTCCAAGTTAAACATAATAAAATTATATATTGTTAGACATTAGTAATACTGTATATGCTAGATATTACTCTTCATTACAGTTAGGAACTCTCTTCTGTTCTAGATTACAGCTTCAGTTTTATGAACAAATCTTCATTTCTCTTGTCTCTGCTCTTTCGCTTTGATTCCTGGGCTTTGTTATCTCGATTCATGACTTCCTAGTTTCCCTTTTGACCTCGTTCTGTCTTTTGATTCTTCCTCTTCTTCATCATCTCTTCCCATTTCTATGTGAGGTCAATGTGTTTGATAAACCTTCTCCAAACTGCTCGGGCCTGCACCTCCTCGCCAGTCAAGCCTTTTCTCCTTCAGATCTTCTTTTACTTTTCCATCCACCTCCACTTTGGCCTCGCTCACTTCCTCTTACCCTGTGCTTCCATTCACATCAATCTTTTAAATACATAGTCATCTAACCATCCATCAAGTATCCAACCCGCTACATCCTAACTACAGGGTCACGGGGGTCTGCTGGATCCAATCCCAGCCAACACAGGGCACAAGGCAGGAAACAAACCCCGGGCAGGGTGCCAGCCCACCGCAGTGCATAGTCATTGTAAGTAAAAGAAGATCAGAAGGGAAAAGAGCTTGACTGGTGAGGAGGTGCAGGCCTGAGCAGTTTGGAGAAGGCTGATGAAGCCCATCGATCTGACATAGAATTAGGAAAAGATGAAGAAAAAGTAGAAGAATCAAAAGATAGAACATGATCAACCTGCTTTCCTGCATTCGCTTAGTTATCTTCTCCCACTTCTGTTGTACCTTTGATTGTCTCAGTTCTTATTCTGCCCTTCTTGGTAACTTACACATCCATCTCAACATTCTTATTTCTGCCACATCCAACTTTGTCTCCTGCTGTGCTCTCTTTACTGTCCATGTGTCAGCGCAATACATCATTGCTGGTCAGAAGCAGGATTGTTGTAGAGTGGCCATTTTGTGAAACTGGAAGTATTGAAGGTAAGTGTGTGAGATTGTTATTTTTCTTCTTTTGCTCTGTTGGAATCAACCCTTCATCTGATGGTATATCACTCACCTTAGAGCTTGTTGGCTTTCTCCTAAGTGAACGTGTGTGACTATTATATATATATATATATATATATATACAGTATATATATATATATATATATATATATATATATATATATGTATATGTATATGTATATATAGTAAACATGACAAAGAACAAAGTTAAAGGTTTGGGGAGTCCACCCTGTGTAATGTAGCAACAACAGATAATAGCCATGAGTAGTCATTGGAGACTGAGTCAATACAGATTGAATAGGAGAGTGAAGGCTTGAGTTTTATAGGTGGAGAACAGGAAGGGGTGGGATCTCAGTGGAAATGAGGTCTGCAGGAGGGCGTGATGCAAAAGCGAATGTGGATGGGGTCTTAGCTGGGCTTTCCTTCAGGTGCTCTGAGGAAGAGGGAGTAAAGGCCTTAGTAAAGTTCATCAACCCTTGGCTCCGCATCTTACTCCCAGTTAAGCCCTTAGACTGCTTCCCATGCACACGTGTGTGACAATATATGTATATATCATTTTTTGAAATTTTGAAGCCAAAGCCCATTTGGCCCATTGTAGGACAAGGTCAGCCATCAGAGGCAGGAAGGCTTCCTGGGAGCAGTGCAGGGTGGCAGGGAGTTTTGCCCTGGAGTCTTGCTCAGTTTTGAAGACCTCACACCACTTTAGCCTTTTTGTGTGCCGCAATCACAACCTTTCCCAGTCATTTTGGGTGTAAAGCAGAGATCTTCCTTGGAGGACTCACCAATTTAGAGTCACTAGTTAACCAAACAAAATTATTTTCACTCCATTTGTGGAATTCTAGGAGAAAAGCCTATGTAGGAAGGCAAAGACATGAAGATCTCAACTAGAAATGGGCAGTTGGAGATTTCAACCCTGGATGAGAATGACAAGGGAATCTATTATGTGATGGATCTGTGCATACTGTGGTGGTTTATGGCCAACTGTAAAGTGGTCAGGATGAGGATCAGAACTTCCAAGTCTGCTGTGGTCGAGGAAGAGATGCTACATCTAGTGGGAAATTTTGGTATCTCTGTGTCTTGTTCACGAGGAAAGGAAGGAGAAACCGATAAATTGACAGTTATGCAGATGTTGTACCGGTCCGTCATGGTGAAGAGACAGCTGAGCTGAAAGACAAAGCTATTGATTTACCGGACAATTCACATTCCAACCGTCACTTATGGCCATGAGCTTTGGGTAGTGACAGAGAGAACCAGATCATGGATTCAAGCAGCAGAAGTGAGCTTCCTCTGCAAGGTGCTCAGCCTTAGAGGTACGGTGAGGAACATGGATATTCAGGAGGAGCTCACAGTGGAGCTGCCGCTCCTCTGTATCTAAAGGAACCAGTTCAGGAGGTCCGGCATCTGACTAGGGTGCCTTCCTGCAGAAGTGTTTTGGGCATGTCCAACTGGGAGGAGACCTCATGGCAGACATGATGATGGAGCCATTTTATCATTCAATATAGCACCCTGGCATCCTCCCAGATGAATTGGAAGAGATGGCAGGGAAACGGGACATCTGGGCATCTTTGCTAAGACTGTTGCCCCAGGATAAGCAGAACATAATAGATGGATGGGTTTTTATTAATGACTCCTGTCAAAGACAAGATGCTTTTCAGTAATTTACGTGTGATCCTCTGCGAAAAGGAAAAAAAATAAAAATGTAAAATACCCATTTAGAAGGGCAAAATTGTCTTTCGGTTTTTTACATTCTAGCTTCCATCAGCATGGTAATTTTGCCAATATTTTATATATCTTTTTTTATAATGGCTTTTCATTTTACACTAATGCAGATCTTAATATTGACTTAAACAGATATGCTGATATTGAAAACTGAATGCCTTAAGCATTAGATAAATGAATCCAAAATGCACATGCAGCAGACAAAGTTAATTGTGTTTGTGTTCAGTTACTTCAGCTCACAGCAGGGGTAATTATTGGCTATAACAACTGGGGGATTCATACCAACATTTAACTGTCTGCTTCAGTCTGCTCCCTAGAGACATCAGCCATCACTTACGGCCAATCCGTGCTGAAGAGACTGCAAAAGCAAAAAGGCAGAAGCCAGGCTCGAAAACACAAGGTGTCCCCTCACCCTAGAGGGACATAAAACGACAAGGAAACAAGGCTGCATCTGTTTGTGCTACTAGTTAATAACAATTCAATTACCCCCACCACCAGGAAACATTTATCATAATAAAAGGGCATCATAAACATCTATTTATATTTGTGCATTGTGCAGCCTTCATTAGCGCTGCTTGTAACATATTGTAAAGTGATGTTCTGTTTGCACAGAGAATTGAGGGAGAAAGAAATAGCAGCTGGGTATAAATGAGCAAGCCTGCCTCTGAAAGTATTAATTATACTCATCAAAAAAGTAAAGGAAATAAAGCAAAAGCAGCGTGTGAACACCTTATCATTTGGCATTGGCGCTACGATAGCAGGAATGTCATTATGCCAATTAACACAGTAAAAGGTTAAAACACAACAGCAGAAAGGACGGGTGGTGCAGATTGTATTTCTACATAACACATTTATTAAAGCTTTCAGTTTATCTGGGGTGGGGGTAATTGGATGACTCTTTGTGATTGTTTAACTGTCACCTTTTTATCCATCTATCTATTGTGACACACATGTGTTTCATGGACAGCTGAAGAGCTCTGATGATGCTCACTCTTCTTCAGACCAAGGTTTGGCACTGTTGCTTAATGTCTTTTCTAAAGACTGACTGCCGTACCACATCTGATATCACTTTCATTATACATCCTCCTGGACACACTTCTTCCTGCTTGGATCTCATATAACAGACTCAGGCTTGTCTTGGACTCCAGTCTGACACAATATGAATAGTATCACTTGTTTTAATTTTTTTTTTGCCTCCTTACAAACCTTTTATAACCTGTTTGTGTCATTCTTACATTATCTATCTATCTATTATATAGTGCCTTTCATATCTACCTACCTACCTACCTATCTGTCATTCAGTGCTTTTCATATCTATCTATTATATAAAGTAATGCCTTTCACATCTATCTATCTATTATATAGTACCTTTCACATCTGTCTATCATATAGTGCCTTATTGCTTTGCACCCATAACCTATCGTCTATGTGGGAGGAGGAGTGAAAGCTTTAATTTCATTAAAAATTTCAATTCCCAGTTTTCAATGAATCTCAAACATTTGATGATCCCCCAATAATGAAAACATTGGGCTGTGTGTCTGTCTGTGTGTCATAGTTTCTTGAGGACAGTCTAGAGCTAAAACAGATGGACGGAAAAATACCAAAATCAAAAGTTGAGTCTGTTGATGACGATGAAATGACGATGTAATTAGTTTTTGAGGCAAATTGTGTAAGAGAAAGAGGCACTCTAGAGGAACCCTCAAATACTGTAATTCTGCAATTAATTATGAATTCTTCTTGCCAATTACTATCGTAATTACCTATTTTATGATCAGAAAGATCAGCATCAGGAGTGGTAAATAATTACTGAAATGTCAGAGAATAGTTCGGGTAACTTGGTGCCTAGGGTACAAAGCCTGCTAACGCTCATGTCATCTATCTATCTATATAGTTCCTTTCATATCTATCTATCTTACTATACAGTGCCTTTCACATCTATCTATCTATTATATAGTGTCTTTCATATCTATCTATCTTACTATATAGTGCCTTTCATATCTATCTATCTTACTATACAGTGCCTTTCACATCTATCTATCTATTATATAATGCCTTTCATATCTATCTATCTATCTTACTATACAGTGCCTTTCACATCTATCTATCTATTATATAGTGCCTTTCATATCTATCTATCTATTATATAGTGCCTTTCATATCTATCTTTCAATCTATCTGTCATATAGTGCCTTCACATTTATTTATCTGTCATCACACACATGTGTTTCAGGAACAGCTGCAGGGCTCTGGTGATGGTAATTCTCCTCCTGACCAGAGGCTTTTCTGAAGATTGACACCTGTACCAGCTCTGACATTGCTTCCATTATATGCCCTCCTGGACCCACATCTTCCTGCCTGGAACCCATACAACCAGCTCCTATTCCAAGACACCTCAGGCTTGTCTTAGACTTCAGTCTGAAACAATGTTGACTATATCACTTTTTTTTTTTTTTTTGCATCATTAAAATATATGAGGGTCTTGTACTTGCACCCACCCTTTCTGACCTGTTTGTGTTATTCTTACAAAATCTATCTATCTATATTATTATTTACTAGATGTGTTACCCATCTAAGACAGGTTGAAATCTAAGTAATCAAAGTACACCTTTAGCATTAATATTTGCAATGTACTTTGTACTATGCAAGACATATGCTATTTGGTATGGGATTCATAAAGATAGTGTTAATGTTTGGGATTCACCATCTGTTGGAATGACAAATACAATGCATTTTGTTACTTTATCCTTTGGGATGACAGAGACATAGCAAATGGATGAACACACTGATGCAAAGACGCACAGACATTTCTATTCTTTTATTAAGGTGGATCTATCTATCTTTTATATAGTGCGTTCATGTGTGCATGTGTGTGACAGGACCAGCTTACAGGCTTTACAATGGTAAGCAGTACCACCATGGGACATGAGGGGGCTTTTTGTCTCTCCACTGCAGTTCCAAACGAGGTGTCTGAGGACAGCAGATAGCCCCGCCCACAAGGCCTGGAGTCTCCCTTATGTCTCAAAGCCTCATGTGGTGATGGAATAAAATGGAAGTCTGATGCG